>NC_069510.1:109695164-110027664 GCF_027579735.1 Bombina bombina | reverse complement strand
ACATGTGCCTTTCACAGAGAAGAACTTTCCTGAAGCATATCAGTCTGATCCTGACTTCACAGTACAGTCCAGCCCCGGAATACCAGGCAATCCCTCTCTGAACGAGAGAAACAGCAAAACCCCAGACGTACGTTTCGGCCTATTGTGGGCCTCGTCAGTGAGGTGCAGCCATATCCCTCTAGGCACACTGAGCAACGGGTCCACGTCTGGATTCCCGCATCACACTTAGGGAGACTTCCCAAAATGTCATAATTTGCATAAATAAAAAGAGAGAAGCGCTCAACCTGGGAACGAACAAAAGCATAATAGCTTGCTCTATGGCTAGTTACCACCCAAGAAGCGCCTCTTTTTGCTCAACATGTGCCTTTCACAGAGAAGAACTTTCCTGAAGCATATCAGTCTGATCCTGACTTCACAGTACAGTCCAGCCCCGAAATACCAGGCAATCCCTCTCTGAACGAGAGAAACAGCAAAACCCCAGACGTACGTTTCGGCCTATTGTGGGCCTCGTCAGTGAGGTGCAGCCATATCCCTCTAGGCACACTGAGCAACGGGTCCACGTCTGGATTCCCGCATCACACTTAGGGAGACTTCCCAAAATGTCATAATTTGCATAAATAAAAAGAGAGAAGCGCTCAACCTGGGAATGAACAAAAGCATAATAGCTTGCTCTATGGCTAGTTACCACCCAAGAAGCGCCTCTTTTTGCTCAACATGTGCCTTTCACAGAGAAGAACTTTCCTGAAGCATATCAGTCTGATCCTGACTTCACAGTACAGTCCAGCCCCGAAATACCAGGCAATCCCTCTCTGAACGAGAGAAACAGCAAAACCCCAGACGTACGTTTCGGCCTATTGTGGGCCTCGTCAGTGAGGTGCAGCCATATCCCTCTAGGCACACTGAGCAACGGGTCCACGTCTGGATTCCCGCATCACACTTAGGGAGACTTCCCAAAATGTCATAATTTGCATAAATAAAAAGAGAGAAGCGCTCAACCTGGGAACGAACAAAAGCATAATAGCTTGCTCTATGGCTAGTTACCACCCAAGAAGCGCCTCTTTTTGCTCAACATGTGCCTTTCACAGAGAAGAACTTTCCTGAAGCATATCAGTCTGATCCTGACTTCACAGTACAGTCCAGCCCCGAAATACCAGGCAATCCCTCTCTGAACGAGAGAAACAGCAAAACCCCAGACGTACGTTTCGGCCTATTGTGGGCCTCGTCAGTGAGGTGCAGCCATATCCCTCTAGGCACACTGATCAACGGGTCCACGTCTGGATTCCCGCATCACACTTAGGGAGACTTCCCAAAATGTCATAATTTGCATAAATAAAAAGAGAGAAGCGCTCAACCTGGGAACGAACAAAAGCATAATAGCTTGCTCTATGGCTAGTTACCACCCAAGAAGCGCCTCTTTTTGCTCAACATGTGCCTTTCACAGAGAAGAACTTTCCTGAAGCATATCAGTCTGATCCTGACTTCACAGTACAGTCCAGCCCCGAAATACCAGGCAATCCCTCTCTGAACGAGAGAAACAGCAAAACCCCAGACGTACGTTTCGGCCTATTGTGGGCCTCGTCAGTGAGGTGCAGCCATATCCCTCTAGGCACACTGAGCAACGGGTCCACGTCTGGATTCCCGCATCACACTTAGGGAGACTTCCCAAAATGTCATAATTTGCATAAATAAAAAGAGAGAAGCGCTCAACCTGGGAACGAACAAAAGCATAATAGCTTGCTCTATGGCTAGTTACCACCCAAGAAGCGCCTCTTTTTGCTCAACATGTGCCTTTCACAGAGAAGAACTTTCCTGAAGCATATCAGTCTGATCCTGACTTCACAGTACAGTCCAGCCCCGAAATACCAGGCAATCCCTCTCTGAACGAGAGAAACAGCAAAACCCCAGACGTACGTTTCGGCCTATTGTGGGCCTCATCAGTGAGGTGCAGCCATATCCCTCTAGGCACACTGAGCAACGGGTCCACGTCTGGATTCCCGCATCACACTTAGGGAGACTTCCCAAAATGTCATAATTTGCATAAATAAAAAGAGAGAAGCGCTCAACCTGGGAACGAACAAAAGCATAATAGCTTGCTCTATGGCTAGTTACCACCCAAGAAGCGCCTCTTTTTGCTCAACATGTGCCTTTCACAGAGAAGAACTTTCCTGAAGCATATCAGTCTGATCCTGACTTCACAGTACAGTCCAGCCCCGAAATACCAGGCAATCCCTCTCTGAACAAGAGAAACAGCAAAACCCCAGACGTACGTTTCGGCCTATTGTGGGCCTCGTCAGTGAGGTGCAGCCATATCCCTCTAGGCACACTGAGCAACGGGTCCACGTCTGGATTCCCGCATCACACTTAGGGAGACTTCCCAAAATGTCATAATTTGCATAAATAAAAAGAGAGAAGCGCTCAACCTGGGAACGAACAAAAGCATAATAGCTTGCTCTATGGCTAGTTACCACCCAAGAAGCGCCTCTTTTTGCTCAACATGTGCCTTTCACAGAGAAGAACTTTCCTGAAGCATATCAGTCTGATCCTGACTTCACAGTACAGTCCAGAAATACCAGGCAATCCCTCTCTGAACGAGAGAAACAGCAAAACCCCAGACGTACGTTTCGGCCTATTGTGGGCCTCATCAGTGAGGTGCAGCCATATCCCTCTAGGCACACTGAGCAACGGGTCCACGTCTGGATTCCCGCATCACACTTAGGGAGACTTCCCAAAATGTCATAATTTGCATAAATAAAAAGAGAGAAGCGCTCAACCTGGGAACGAACAAAAGCATAATAGCTCGCTCTATGGCTAGTTACCACCCAAGAAGCGCCTCTTTTTGCTCAACATGTGCCTTTCACAGAGAAGAACTTTCCTGAAGCATATCAGTCTGATCCTGACTTCACAGTACAGTCCAGCCCCGGAATACCAGGCAATCCCTCTCTGAACGAGAGAAACAGCAAAACCCCAGACGTACGTTTCGGCCTATTGTGGGCCTCGTCAGTGAGGTGCAGCCATATCCCTCTAGGCACACTGAGCAACGGGTCCACGTCTGGATTCCCGCATCACACTTAGGGAGACTTCCCAAAATGTCATAATTTGCATAAATAAAAAGAGAGAAGCGCTCAACCTGGGAACGAACAAAAGCATAATAGCTTGCTCTATGGCTAGTTACCACCCAAGAAGCGCCTCTTTTTGCTCAACATGTGCCTTTCACAGAGAAGAACTTTCCTGAAGCATATCAGTCTGATCCTGACTTCACAGTACAGTCCAGCCCCGAAATACCAGGCAATCCCTCTCTGAACGAGAGAAACAGCAAAACCCCAGACGTACGTTTCGGCCTATTGTGGGCCTCGTCAGTGAGGTGCAGCCATATCCCTCTAGGCACACTGAGCAACGGGTCCACGTCTGGATTCCCGCATCACACTTAGGGAGACTTCCCAAAATGTCATAATTTGCATAAATAAAAAGAGAGAAGCGCTCAACCTGGGAATGAACAAAAGCATAATAGCTTGCTCTATGGCTAGTTACCACCCAAGAAGCGCCTCTTTTTGCTCAACATGTGCCTTTCACAGAGAAGAACTTTCCTGAAGCATATCAGTCTGATCCTGACTTCACAGTACAGTCCAGCCCCGAAATACCAGGCAATCCCTCTCTGAACGAGAGAAACAGCAAAACCCCAGACGTACGTTTCGGCCTATTGTGGGCCTCGTCAGTGAGGTGCAGCCATATCCCTCTAGGCACACTGAGCAACGGGTCCACGTCTGGATTCCCGCATCACACTTAGGGAGACTTCCCAAAATGTCATAATTTGCATAAATAAAAAGAGAGAAGCGCTCAACCTGGGAACGAACAAAAGCATAATAGCTTGCTCTATGGCTAGTTACCACCCAAGAAGCGCCTCTTTTTGCTCAACATGTGCCTTTCACAGAGAAGAACTTTCCTGAAGCATATCAGTCTGATCCTGACTTCACAGTACAGTCCAGCCCCGAAATACCAGGCAATCCCTCTCTGAACGAGAGAAACAGCAAAACCCCAGACGTACGTTTCGGCCTATTGTGGGCCTCGTCAGTGAGGTGCAGCCATATCCCTCTAGGCACACTGATCAACGGGTCCACGTCTGGATTCCCGCATCACACTTAGGGAGACTTCCCAAAATGTCATAATTTGCATAAATAAAAAGAGAGAAGCGCTCAACCTGGGAACGAACAAAAGCATAATAGCTTGCTCTATGGCTAGTTACCACCCAAGAAGCGCCTCTTTTTGCTCAACATGTGCCTTTCACAGAGAAGAACTTTCCTGAAGCATATCAGTCTGATCCTGACTTCACAGTACAGTCCAGCCCCGAAATACCAGGCAATCCCTCTCTGAACGAAACAGCAAAACCCCAGACGTACGTTTCGGCCTATTGTGGGCCTCGTCAGTGAGGTGCAGCCATATCCCTCTAGGCACACTGAGCAACGGGTCCACGTCTGGATTCCCGCATCACACTTAGGGAGACTTCCCAAAATGTCATAATTTGCATAAATAAAAAGAGAGAAGCGCTCAACCTGGGAACGAACAAAAGCATAATAGCTTGCTCTATGGCTAGTTACCACCCAAGAAGCGCCTCTTTTTGCTCAACATGTGCCTTTCACAGAGAAGAACTTTCCTGAAGCATATCAGTCTGATCCTGACTTCACAGTACAGTCCAGCCCCGAAATACCAGGCAATCCCTCTCTGAACGAGAGAAACAGCAAAACCCCAGACGTACGTTTCGGCCTATTGTGGGCCTCATCAGTGAGGTGCAGCCATATCCCTCTAGGCACACTGAGCAACGGGTCCACGTCTGGATTCCCGCATCACACTTAGGGAGACTTCCCAAAATGTCATAATTTGCATAAATAAAAAGAGAGAAGCGCTCAACCTGGGAACGAACAAAAGCATAATAGCTTGCTCTATGGCTAGTTACCACCCAAGAAGCGCCTCTTTTTGCTCAACATGTGCCTTTCACAGAGAAGAACTTTCCTGAAGCATATCAGTCTGATCCTGACTTCACAGTACAGTCCAGCCCCGAAATACCAGGCAATCCCTCTCTGAACAAGAGAAACAGCAAAACCCCAGACGTACGTTTCGGCCTATTGTGGGCCTCGTCAGTGAGGTGCAGCCATATCCCTCTAGGCACACTGAGCAACGGGTCCACGTCTGGATTCCCGCATCACACTTAGGGAGACTTCCCAAAATGTCATAATTTGCATAAATAAAAAGAGAGAAGCGCTCAACCTGGGAACGAACAAAAGCATAATAGCTTGCTCTATGGCTAGTTACCACCCAAGAAGCGCCTCTTTTTGCTCAACATGTGCCTTTCACAGAGAAGAACTTTCCTGAAGCATATCAGTCTGATCCTGACTTCACAGTACAGTCCAGAAATACCAGGCAATCCCTCTCTGAACGAGAGAAACAGCAAAACCCCAGACGTACGTTTCGGCCTATTGTGGGCCTCATCAGTGAGGTGCAGCCATATCCCTCTAGGCACACTGAGCAACGGGTCCACGTCTGGATTCCCGCATCACACTTAGGGAGACTTCCCAAAATGTCATAATTTGCATAAATAAAAAGAGAGAAGCGCTCAACCTGGGAACGAACAAAAGCATAATAGCTCGCTCTATGGCTAGTTACCACCCAAGAAGCGCCTCTTTTTGCTCAACATGTGCCTTTCACAGAGAAGAACTTTCCTGAAGCATATCAGTCTGATCCTGACTTCACAGTACAGTCCAGCCCCGGAATACCAGGCAATCCCTCTCTGAACGAGAGAAACAGCAAAACCCCAGACGTACGTTTCGGCCTATTGTGGGCCTCGTCAGTGAGGTGCAGCCATATCCCTCTAGGCACACTGAGCAACGGGTCCACGTCTGGATTCCCGCATCACACTTAGGGAGACTTCCCAAAATGTCATAATTTGCATAAATAAAAAGAGAGAAGCGCTCAACCTGGGAACGAACAAAAGCATAATAGCTTGCTCTATGGCTAGTTACCACCCAAGAAGCGCCTCTTTTTGCTCAACATGTGCCTTTCACAGAGAAGAACTTTCCTGAAGCATATCAGTCTGATCCTGACTTCACAGTACAGTCCAGCCCCGAAATACCAGGCAATCCCTCTCTGAACGAGAGAAACAGCAAAACCCCAGACGTACGTTTCGGCCTATTGTGGGCCTCGTCAGTGAGGTGCAGCCATATCCCTCTAGGCACACTGAGCAACGGGTCCACGTCTGGATTCCCGCATCACACTTAGGGAGACTTCCCAAAATGTCATAATTTGCATAAATAAAAAGAGAGAAGCGCTCAACCTGGGAATGAACAAAAGCATAATAGCTTGCTCTATGGCTAGTTACCACCCAAGAAGCGCCTCTTTTTGCTCAACATGTGCCTTTCACAGAGAAGAACTTTCCTGAAGCATATCAGTCTGATCCTGACTTCACAGTACAGTCCAGCCCCGAAATACCAGGCAATCCCTCTCTGAACGAGAGAAACAGCAAAACCCCAGACGTACGTTTCGGCCTATTGTGGGCCTCGTCAGTGAGGTGCAGCCATATCCCTCTAGGCACACTGAGCAACGGGTCCACGTCTGGATTCCCGCATCACACTTAGGGAGACTTCCCAAAATGTCATAATTTGCATAAATAAAAAGAGAGAAGCGCTCAACCTGGGAACGAACAAAAGCATAATAGCTTGCTCTATGGCTAGTTACCACCCAAGAAGCGCCTCTTTTTGCTCAACATGTGCCTTTCACAGAGAAGAACTTTCCCGAAGCATATCAGTCTGATCCTGACTTCACAGTACAGTCCAGCCCCGAAATACCAGGCAATCCCTCTCTGAACGAGAGAAACAGCAAAACCCCAGACGTACGTTTCGGCCTATTGTGGGCCTCGTCAGTGAGGTGCAGCCATATCCCTCTAGGCACACTGATCAACGGGTCCACGTCTGGATTCCCGCATCACACTTAGGGAGACTTCCCAAAATGTCATAATTTGCATAAATAAAAAGAGAGAAGCGCTCAACCTGGGAACGAACAAAAGCATAATAGCTTGCTCTATGGCTAGTTACCACCCAAGAATCGCCTCTTTTTGCTCAACATGTGCCTTTCACAGAGAAGAACTTTCCTGAAGCATATCAGTCTGATCCTGACTTCACAGTACAGTCCAGCCCCGAAATACCAGGCAATCCCTCTCTGAACGAGAGAAACAGCAAAACCCCAGACGTACGTTTCGGCCTATTGTGGGCCTCGTCAGTGAGGTTGTCATGTTCCTTGTTCAGAGGAGAATTGCCTGGTATTTCGGGGCTGGACTGACCTTACTTGGCGGGATCAGACTGATATACTTCAGGAAAGTTTTCTTCTGTGAAAAGCACACTGGTCTAAAAGAGGCTGCTTCCGGGTGGTAAATCGCCATAGAACAAGCCACTGAGCTGTTGTTCGTTCCTGGTAGAGCGCTTCTCTCTTTGTATGCAAATTATTATGACCCTGGGGAAGTCTCCCTATGGGTGATGGGGGAAACCAGACGTGGACTCCTTGCTCAGTGTGCTTAGAGGAATGTGGCTGCACCTCACTGACGAGGCCCATAGGAGGCCGAAACGATCGTCTGGGGTTGTCATGTTCCTTGTTCAGAGGAGAATTGCCTGGTATTTCGGGGCTGGACTGACCTTACTTGGCGGGATCAGACTGATATACTTCAGGAAAGTTTTCTTCTGTGAAAAGCACACTGGTCTAAAAGAGGCTGCTTCCGGGTGGTAAATCGCCATAGAACAAGCCACTGAGCTGTTGTTCGTTCCTGGTAGAGCGCTTCTCTCTTTGTATGCAAATTATTATGACCCTGGGGAAGTCTCCCTATGGGTGATGGGGGAAACCAGACGTGGACTCCTTGCTCAGTGTGCTTAGAGGAATGTGGCTGCACCTCACTGACGAGGCCCATAGGAGGCCGAAACGATCGTCTGGGGTTGTCATGTTCCTTGTTCAGAGGAGAATTGCCTGGTATTTCGGGGCTGGACTGACCTTACTTGGCGGGATCAGACTGATATACTTCAGGAAAGTTTTCTTCTGTGAAAAGCACACTGGTCTAAAAGAGGCTGCTTCCGGGTGGTAAATCGCCATAGAACAAGCCACTGAGCTGTTGTTCGTTCCTGGTAGAGCGCTTCTCTCTTTGTATGCAAATTATTATGACCCTGGGGAAGTCTCCCTATGGGTGATGGGGGAAACCAGACGTGGACTCCTTGCTCAGTGTGCTTAGTGGAATGTGGCTGCACCTCACTGACGAGGCCCATAGGAGGCCGAAACGATCGTCTGGGGTTGTCATGTTCCTTGTTCAGAGGAGAATTGCCTGGTATTTCGGGGCTGGACTGACCTTACTTGGCGGGATCAGACTGATATACTTCAGGAAAGTTTTCTTCTGTGAAAAGCACACTGGTCTAAAAGAGGCTGCTTCCGGGTGGTAAATCGCCATAGAACAAGCCACTGAGCTGTTGTTCGTTCCTGGTAGAGCGCTTCTCTCTTTGTATGCAAATTATTATGACCCTGGGGAAGTCTCCCTATGGGTGATGGGGGAAACCAGACGTGGACTCCTTGCTCAGTGTGCTTAGAGGAATGTGGCTGCACCTCACTGACGAGGCCCATAGGAGGCCGAAACGATCGTCTGGGGTTGTCATGTTCCTTGTTCAGAGGAGAATTGCCTGGTATTTCGGGGCTGGACTGACCTTACTTGGCGGGATCAGACTGATATACTTCAGGAAAGTTTTCTTCTGTGAAAAGCACACTGGTCTAAAAGAGGCTGCTTCCGGGTGGTAAATCGCCATAGAACAAGCCACTGAGCTGTTGTTCGTTCCTGGTAGAGCGCTTCTCTCTTTGTATGCAAATTATTATGACCCTGGGGAAGTCTCCCTATGGGTGATGGGGGAAACCAGACGTGGACTCCTTGCTCAGTGTGCTTAGAGGAATGTGGCTGCACCTCACTGACGAGGCCCATAGGAGGCCGAAACGATCGTCTGGGGTTGTCATGCTCCTTGTTCAGAGGAGAATTGCCTGGTATTTCGGGGCTGGACTGACCTTACTTGGCGGGATCAGACTGATATACTTCAGGAAAGTTTTCTTCTGTGAAAAGCACACTGGTCTAAAAGAGGCTGCTTCCGGGTGGTAAATCGCCATAGAACAAGCCACTGAGCTGTTGTTCGTTCCTGGTAGAGCGCTTCTCTCTTTGTATGCAAATTATTATGACCCTGGGGAAGTCTCCCTATGGGTGATGGGGGAAACCAGACGTGGACTCCTTGCTCAGTGTGCTTAGAGGAATGTGGCTGCACCTCACTGACGAGGCCCATAGGAGGCCGAAACGATCGTCTGGGGTTGTCATGTTCCTTGTTCAGAGGAGAATTGCCTGGTATTTCGGGGCTGGACTGACCTTACTTGGCGGGATCAGACTGATATACTTCAGGAAAGTTTTCTTCTGTGAAAAGCACACTGGTCTAAAAGAGGCTGCTTCCGGGTGGTAAATCGCCATAGAACAAGCCACTGAGCTGTTGTTCGTTCCTGGTAGAGCGCTTCTCTCTTTGTATGCAAATTATTATGACCCTGGGGAAGTCTCCCTATGGGTGATGGGGGAAACCAGACGTGGACTCCTTGCTCAGTGTGCTTAGAGGAATGTGGCTGCACCTCACTGACGAGGCCCATAGGAGGCCGAAACGATCGTCTGGGGTTGTCATGTTCCTTGTTCAGAGGAGAATTGCCTGGTATTTCGGGGCTGGACTGACCTTACTTGGCGGGATCAGACTGATATACTTCAGGAAAGTTTTCTTCTGTGAAAAGCACACTGGTCTAAAAGAGGCTGCTTCCGGGTGGTAAATCGCCATAGAACAAGCCACTGAGCTGTTGTTCGTTCCTGGTAGAGCGCTTCTCTCTTTGTATGCAAATTATTATGACCCTGGGGAAGTCTCCCTATGGGTGATGGGGGAAACCAGACGTGGACTCCTTGCTCAGTGTGCTTAGAGGAATGTGGCTGCACCTCACTGACGAGGCCCATAGGAGGCCGAAACGATCGTCTGGGGTTGTCATGTTCCTTGTTCAGAGGAGAATTGCCTGGTATTTCGGGGCTGGACTGACCTTACTTGGCGGGATCAGACTGATATACTTCAGGAAAGTTTTCTTCTGTGAAAAGCACACTGGTCTAAAAGAGGCTGCTTCCGGGTGGTAAATCGCCATAGAACAAGCCACTGAGCTGTTGTTCGTTCCTGGTAGAGCGCTTCTCTCTTTGTATGCAAATTATTATGACCCTGGGGAAGTCTCCCTATGGGTGATGGGGGAAACCAGACGTGGACTCCTTGCTCAGTGTGCTTAGAGGAATGTGGCTGCACCTCACTGACGAGGCCCATAGGAGGCCGAAACGATCGTCTGGGGTTGTCATGTTCCTTGTTCAGAGGAGAATTGCCTGGTATTTCGGGGCTGGACTGACCTTACTTGGCGGGATCAGACTGATATACTTCAGGAAAGTTTTCTTCTGTGAAAAGCACACTGGTCTAAAAGAGGCTGCTTCCGGGTGGTAAATCGCCATAGAACAAGCCACTGAGCTGTTGTTCGTTCCTGGTAGAGCGCTTCTCTCTTTGTATGCAAATTATTATGACCCTGGGGAAGTCTCCCTATGGGTGATGGGGGAAACCAGACGTGGACTCCTTGCTCAGTGTGCTTAGAGGAATGTGGCTGCACCTCACTGACGAGGCCCATAGGAGGCTGAAACGATCGTCTGGGGTTGTCATGTTCCTTGTTCAGAGGAGAATTGCCTGGTATTTCGGGGCTGGACTGACCTTACTTGGCGGGATCAGACTGATATACTTCAGGAAAGTTTTCTTCTGTGAAAAGCACACTGGTCTAAAAGAGGCTGCTTCCGGGTGGTAAATCGCCATAGAACAAGCCACTGAGCTGTTGTTCGTTCCTGGTAGAGCGCTTCTCTCTTTGTATGCAAATTATTATGACCCTGGGGAAGTCTCCCTATGGGTGATGGGGGAAACCAGACGTGGACTCCTTGCTCAGTGTGCTTAGAGGAATGTGGCTGCACCTCACTGACGAGGCCCATAGGAGGCCGAAACGATCGTCTGGGGTTGTCATGTTCCTTGTTCAGAGGAGAATTGCCTGGTATTTCGGGGCTGGACTGACCTTACTTGGCGGGATCAGACTGATATACTTCAGGAAAGTTTTCTTCTGTGAAAAGCACACTGGTCTAAAAGAGGCTGCTTCCGGGTGGTAAATCGCCATAGAACAAGCCACTGAGCTGTTGTTCGTTCCTGGTAGAGCGCTTTTCTCTTTGTATGCAAATTATTATGACCCTGGGGAAGTCTCCCTATGGGTGATGGGGGAAACCAGACGTGGACTCCTTGCTCAGTGTGCTTAGAGGAATGTGGCTGCACCTCACTGACGAGGCCCATAGGAGGCCGAAACGATCATCTGGGGTTGTCATGTTCCTTGTTCAGAGGAGAATTGCCTGGTATTTCGGGGCTGGACTGACCTTACTTGGCGGGATCAGACTGATATACTTCAGGAAAGTTTTCTTCTGTGAAAAGCACACTGGTCTAAAAGAGGCTGCTTCCGGGTGGTAAATCGCCATAGAACAAGCCACTGAGCTGTTGTTCGTTCCTGGTAGAGCGCTTCTCTCTTTGTATGCAAATTATTATGACCCTGGGGAAGTCTCCCTATGGGTGATGGGGGAAACCAGACGTGGACTCCTTGCTCAGTGTGCTTAGAGGAATGTGGCTGCACCTCACTGACGAGGCCCATAGGAGGCCGAAACGATCGTCTGGGGTTGTCATGTTCCTTGTTCAGAGGAGAATTGCCTGGTATTTCGGGGCTGGACTGACCTTACTTGGCGGGATCAGACTGATATACTTCAGGAAAGTTTTCTTCTGTGAAAAGCACACTGGTCTAAAAGAGGCTGCTTCCGGGTGGTAAATCGCCATAGAACAAGCCACTGAGCTGTTGTTCGTTCCTGGTAGAGCGCTTCTCTCTTTGTATGCAAATTATTATGACCCTGGGGAAGTCTCCCTATGGGTGATGGGGAAAACCAGACGTGGACTCCTTGCTCAGTGTGCTTAGAGGAATGTGGCTGCACCTCACTGACGAGGCCCATAGGAGGCCGAAACGATTGTCTGGGGTTGTCATGTTCCTTGTTCCTTGTTCAGAGGAGAATTGCCTGGTATTTCGGGGCTGGACTGACCTTACTTGGCGGGATCAGACTGATATACTTCAGGAAAGTTTTCTTCTGTGAAAAGCACACTGGTCTAAAAGAGGCTGCTTCCGGGTGGTAAATCGCCATAGAACAAGCCACTGAGCTGTTGTTCGTTCCTGGTAGAGCGCTTCTCTCTTTGTATGCAAATTATTATGACCCTGGGGAAGTCTCCCTATGGGTGATGGGGGAAACCAGACGTGGACTCCTTGCTCAGTGTGCTTAGAGGAATGTGGCTGCACCTCACTGACGAGGCCCATAGGAGGCCGAAACGATCATCTGGGGTTGTCATGTTCCTTGTTCAGAGGAGAATTGCCTGGTATTTCGGGGCTGGACTGACCTTACTTGGCGGGATCAGACTGATATACTTCAGGAAAGTTTTCTTCTGTGAAAAGCACACTGGTCTAAAAGAGGCTGCTTCCGGGTGGTAAATCGCCATAGAACAAGCCACTGAGCTGTTGTTCGTTCCTGGTAGAGCGCTTCTCTCTTTGTATGCAAATTATTATGACCCTGGGGAAGTCTCCCTATGGGTGATGGGGGAAACCAGACGTGGACTCCTTGCTCAGTGTGCTTAGAGGAATGTGGCTGCACCTCACTGACGAGGCCCATAGGAGGCCGAAACGATCGTCTGGGGTTGTCATGTTCCTTGTTCAGAGGAGAATTGCCTGGTATTTCGGGGCTGGACTGACCTTACTTGGCGGGATCAGACTGATATACTTCAGGAAAGTTTTCTTCTGTGAAAAGCACACTGGTCTAAAAGAGGCTGCTTCCGGGTGGTAAATCGCCATAGAACAAGCCACTGAGCTGTTGTTCGTTCCTGGTAGAGCGCTTCTCTCTTTGTATGCAAATTATTATGACCCTGGGGAAGTCTCCCTATGGGTGATGGGGAAAACCAGACGTGGACTCCTTGCTCAGTGTGCTTAGAGGAATGTGGCTGCACCTCACTGACGAGGCCCATAGGAGGCCGAAACGATCGTCTGGGGTTGTCATGTTCCTTGTTCCTTGTTCAGAGGAGAATTGCCTGGTATTTCGGGGCTGGACTGACCTTACTTGGCGGGATCAGACTGATATACTTCAGGAAAGTTTTCTTCTGTGAAAAGCACACTGGTCTAAAAGAGGCTGCTTCCGGGTGGTAAATCGCCATAGAACAAGCCACTGAGCTGTTGTTCGTTCCTGGTAGAGCGCTTCTCTCTTTGTATGCAAATTATTATGACCCTGGGGAAGTCTCCCTATGGGTGATGGGGGAAACCAGACGTGGACTCCTTGCTCAGTGTGCTTAGAGGAATGTGGCTGCACCTCACTGACGAGGCCCATAGGAGGCCGAAACGATCATCTGGGGTTGTCATGTTCCTTGTTCAGAGGAGAATTGCCTGGTATTTCGGGGCTGGACTGACCTTACTTGGCGGGATCAGACTGATATACTTCAGGAAAGTTTTCTTCTGTGAAAAGCACACTGGTCTAAAAGAGGCTGCTTCCGGGTGGTAAATCGCCATAGAACAAGCCACTGAGCTGTTGTTCGTTCCTGGTAGAGCGCTTCTCTCTTTGTATGCAAATTATTATGACCCTGGGGAAGTCTCCCTATGGGTGATGGGGGAAACCAGACGTGGACTCCTTGCTCAGTGTGCTTAGAGGAATGTGGCTGCACCTCACTGACGAGGCCCATAGGAGGCCGAAACGATCGTCTGGGGTTGTCATGTTCCTTGTTCAGAGGAGAATTGCCTGGTATTTCGGGGCTGGACTGACCTTACTTGGCGGGATCAGACTGATATACTTCAGGAAAGTTTTCTTCTGTGAAAAGCACACTGGTCTAAAAGAGGCTGCTTCCGGGTGGTAAATCGCCATAGAACAAGCCACTGAGCTGTTGTTCGTTCCTGGTAGAGCGCTTCTCTCTTTGTATGCAAATTATTATGACCCTGGGGAAGTCTCCCTATGGGTGATGGGGGAAACCAGACGTGGACTCCTTGCTCAGTGTGCTTAGAGGAATGTGGCTGCACCTCACTGACGAGGCCCATAGGAGGCCGAAACGATCGTCTGGGGTTGTCATGTTCCTTGTTCAGAGGAGAATTGCCTGGTATTTCGGGGCTGGACTGACCTTACTTGGCGGGATCAGACTGATATACTTCAGGAAAGTTTTCTTCTGTGAAAAGCACACTGGTCTAAAAGAGGCTGCTTCCGGGTGGTAAATCGCCATAGAACAAGCCACTGAGCTGTTGTTCGTTCCTGGTAGAGCGCTTCTCTCTTTGTATGCAAATTATTATGACCCTGGGGAAGTCTCCCTATGGGTGATGGGGGAAACCAGACGTGGACTCCTTGCTCAGTGTGCTTAGAGGAATGTGGCTGCACCTCACTGACGAGGCCCATAGGAGGCCGAAACGATCGTCTGGGGTTGTCATGTTCCTTGTTCAGAGGAGAATTGCCTGGTATTTCGGGGCTGGACTGACCTTACTTGGCGGGATCAGACTGATATACTTCAGGAAAGTTTTCTTCTGTGAAAAGCACACTGGTCTAAAAGAGGCTGCTTCCGGGTGGTAAATCGCCATAGAACAAGCCACTGAGCTGTTGTTCGTTCCTGGTAGAGCGCTTTTCTCTTTGTATGCAAATTATTATGACCCTGGGGAAGTCTCCCTATGGGTGATGGGGGAAACCAGACGTGGACTCCTTGCTCAGTGTGCTTAGAGGAATGTGGCTGCACCTCACTGACGAGGCCCATAGGAGGCCGAAACGATCATCTGGGGTTGTCATGTTCCTTGTTCAGAGGAGAATTGCCTGGTATTTCGGGGCTGGACTGACCTTACTTGGCGGGATCAGACTGATATACTTCAGGAAAGTTTTCTTCTGTGAAAAGCATACTGGTCTAAAAGAGGCTGCTTCCGGGTGGTAAATCGCCATAGAACAAGCCACTGAGCTGTTGTTCGTTCCTGGTAGAGCGCTTCTCTCTTTGTATGCAAATTATTATGACCCTGGGGAAGTCTCCCTATGGGTGATGGGGGAAACCAGACGTGGACTCCTTGCTCAGTGTGCTTAGAGGAATGTGGCTGCACCTCACTGACGAGGCCCATAGGAGGCCGAAACGATCGTCTGGGGTTGTCATGTTCCTTGTTCAGAGGAGAATTGCCTGGTATTTCGGGGCTGGACTGACCTTACTTGGCGGGATCAGACTGATATACTTCAGGAAAGTTTTCTTCTGTGAAAAGCACACTGGTCTAAAAGAGGCTGCTTCCGGGTGGTAAATCGCCATAGAACAAGCCACTGAGCTGTTGTTCGTTCCTGGTAGAGCGCTTCTCTCTTTGTATGCAAATTATTATGACCCTGGGGAAGTCTCCCTATGGGTGATGGGGAAAACCAGACGTGGACTCCTTGCTCAGTGTGCTTAGAGGAATGTGGCTGCACCTCACTGACGAGGCCCATAGGAGGCCGAAACGATCGTCTGGGGTTGTCATGTTCCTTGTTCCTTGTTCAGAGGAGAATTGCCTGGTATTTCGGGGCTGGACTGACCTTACTTGGCGGGATCAGACTGATATACTTCAGGAAAGTTTTCTTCTGTGAAAAGCACACTGGTCTAAAAGAGGCTGCTTCCGGGTGGTAAATCGCCATAGAACAAGCCACTGAGCTGTTGTTCGTTCCTGGTAGAGCGCTTCTCTCTTTGTATGCAAATTATTATGACCCTGGGGAAGTCTCCCTATGGGTAATGGGGGAAACCAGACGTGGACTCCTTGCTCAGTGTGCTTAGAGGAATGTGGCTGCACCTCACTGACGAGGCCCATAGGAGGCCGAAACGATCGTCTGGGGTTGTCATGTTCCTTGTTCAGAGGAGAATTGCCTGGTATTTCGGGGCTGGACTGACCTTACTTGGCGGGATCAGACTGATATACTTCAGGAAAGTTTTCTTCTGTGAAAAGCACACTGGTCTAAAAGAGGCTGCTTCCGGGTGGTAAATCGCCATAGAACAAGCCACTGAGCTGTTGTTCGTTCCTGGTAGAGCGCTTCTCTCTTTGTATGCAAATTATTATGACCCTGGGGAAGTCTCCCTATGGGTGATGGGGGAAACCAGACGTGGACTCCTTGCTCAGTGTGCTTAGAGGAATGTGGCTGCACCTCACTGACGAGGCCCATAGGAGGCCGAAACGATCGTCTGGGGTTGTCATGTTCCTTGTTCAGAGGAGAATTGCCTGGTATTTCGGGGCTGGACTGACCTTACTTGGCGGGATCAGACTGATATACTTCAGGAAAGTTTTCTTCTGTGAAAAGCACACTGGTCTAAAAGAGGCTGCTTCCGGGTGGTAAATCGCCATAGAACAAGCCACTGAGCTGTTGTTCGTTCCTGGTAGAGCGCTTCTCTCTTTGTATGCAAATTATTATGACCCTGGGGAAGTCTCCCTATGGGTGATGGGGGAAACCAGACGTGGACTCCTTGCTCAGTGTGCTTAGAGGAATGTGGCTGCACCTCACTGACGAGGCCCATAGGAGGCCGAAACGATCGTCTGGGGTTGTCATGTTCCTTGTTCAGAGGAGAATTGCCTGGTATTTCGGGGCTGGACTGACCTTACTTGGCGGGATCAGACTGATATACTTCAGGAAAGTTTTCTTCTGTGAAAAGCACACTGGTCTAAAAGAGGCTGCTTCCGGGTGGTAAATCGCCATAGAACAAGCCACTGAGCTGTTGTTCGTTCCTGGTAGAGCGCTTCTCTCTTTGTATGCAAATTATTATGACCCTGGGGAAGTCTCCCTATGGGTGATGGGGGAAACCAGACGTGGACTCCTTGCTCAGTGTGCTTAGAGGAATGTGGCTGCACCTCACTGACGAGGCCCATAGGAGGCCGAAACGATCGTCTGGGGTTGTCATGTTCCTTGTTCAGAGGAGAATTGCCTGGTATTTCGGGGCTGGACTGACCTTACTTGGCGGGATCAGACTGATATACTTCAGGAAAGTTTTCTTCTGTGAAAAGCACACTGGTCTAAAAGAGGCTGCTTCCGGGTGGTAAATCGCCATAGAACAAGCCACTGAGCTGTTGTTCGTTCCTGGTAGAGCGCTTCTCTCTTTGTATGCAAATTATTATGACCCTGGGGAAGTCTCCCTATGGGTGATGGGGGAAACCAGACGTGGACTCCTTGCTCAGTGTGCTTAGAGGAATGTGGCTGCACCTCACTGACGAGGCCCATAGGAGGCCGAAACGATCGTCTGGGGTTGTCATGTTCCTTGTTCAGAGGAGAATTGCCTGGTATTTCGGGGCTGGACTGACCTTACTTGGCGGGATCAGACTGATATACTTCAGGAAAGTTTTCTTCTGTGAAAAGCACACTGGTCTAAAAGAGGCTGCTTCCGGGTGGTAAATCGCCATAGAACAAGCCACTGAGCTGTTGTTCGTTCCTGGTAGAGCGCTTCTCTCTTTGTATGCAAATTATTATGACCCTGGGGAAGTCTCCCTATGGGTGATGGGGGAAACCAGACGTGGACTCCTTGCTCAGTGTGCTTAGAGGAATGTGGCTGCACCTCACTGACGAGGCCCATAGGAGGCCGAAACGATCGTCTGGGGTTGTCATGTTCCTTGTTCAGAGGAGAATTGCCTGGTATTTCGGGGCTGGACTGACCTTACTTGGCGGGATCAGACTGATATACTTCAGGAAAGTTTTCTTCTGTGAAAAGCACACTGGTCTAAAAGAGGCTGCTTCCGGGTGGTAAATCGCCATAGAACAAGCCACTGAGCTGTTGTTCGTTCCTGGTAGAGCGCTTCTCTCTTTGTATGCAAATTATTATGACCCTGGGGAAGTCTCCCTATGGGTGATGGGGAAAACCAGACGTGGACTCCTTGCTCAGTGTGCTTAGAGGAATGTGGCTGCACCTCACTGACGAGGCCCATAGGAGGCCGAAACGATCGTCTGGGGTTGTCATGTTCCTTGTTCAGAGGAGAATTGCCTGGTATTTCGGGGCTGGACTGACCTTACTTGGCGGGATCAGACTGATATACTTCAGGAAAGTTTTCTTCTGTGAAAAGCACACTGGTCTAAAAGAGGCTGCTTCCGGGTGGTAAATCGCCATAGAACAAGCCACTGAGCTGTTGTTCGTTCCTGGTAGAGCGCTTCTCTCTTTGTATGCAAATTATTATGACCCTGGGGAAGTCTCCCTATGGGTGATGGGGGAAACCAGACGTGGACTCCTTGCTCAGTGTGCTTAGAGGAATGTGGCTGCACCTCACTGACGAGGCCCATAGGAGGCCGAAACGATCGTCTGGGGTTGTCATGTTCCTTGTTCAGAGGAGAATTGCCTGGTATTTCGGGGCTGGACTGACCTTACTTGGCGGGATCAGACTGATATACTTCAGGAAAGTTTTCTTCTGTGAAAAGCACACTGGTCTAAAAGAGGCTGCTTCCGGGTGGTAAATCGCCATAGAACAAGCCACTGAGCTGTTGTTCGTTCCTGGTAGAGCGCTTCTCTCTTTGTATGCAAATTATTATGACCCTGGGGAAGTCTCCCTATGGGTGATGGGGGAAACCAGACGTGGACTCCTTGCTCAGTGTGCTTAGAGGAATGTGGCTGCACCTCACTGACGAGGCCCATAGGAGGCCGAAACGATCGTCTGGGGTTGTCATGTTCCTTGTTCAGAGGAGAATTGCCTGGTATTTCGGGGCTGGACTGACCTTACTTGGCGGGATCAGACTGATATACTTCAGGAAAGTTTTCTTCTGTGAAAAGCACACTGGTCTAAAAGAGGCTGCTTCCGGGTGGTAAATCGCCATAGAACAAGCCACTGAGCTGTTGTTCGTTCCTGGTAGAGCGCTTTTCTCTTTGTATGCAAATTATTATGACCCTGGGGAAGTCTCCCTATGGGTGATGGGGGAAACCAGACGTGGACTCCTTGCTCAGTGTGCTTAGAGGAATGTGGCTGCACCTCACTGACGAGGCCCATAGGAGGCCGAAACGATCATCTGGGGTTGTCATGTTCCTTGTTCAGAGGAGAATTGCCTGGTATTTCGGGGCTGGACTGACCTTACTTGGCGGGATCAGACTGATATACTTCAGGAAAGTTTTCTTCTGTGAAAAGCACACTGGTCTAAAAGAGGCTGCTTCCGGGTGGTAAATCGCCATAGAACAAGCCACTGAGCTGTTGTTCGTTCCTGGTAGAGCGCTTCTCTCTTTGTATGCAAATTATTATGACCCTGGGGAAGTCTCCCTATGGGTGATGGGGGAAACCAGACGTGGACTCCTTGCTCAGTGTGCTTAGAGGAATGTGGCTGCACCTCACTGACGAGGCCCATAGGAGGCCGAAACGATCGTCTGGGGTTGTCATGTTCCTTGTTCAGAGGAGAATTGCCTGGTATTTCGGGGCTGGACTGACCTTACTTGGCGGGATCAGACTGATATACTTCAGGAAAGTTTTCTTCTGTGAAAAGCACACTGGTCTAAAAGAGGCTGCTTCCGGGTGGTAAATCGCCATAGAACAAGCCACTGAGCTGTTGTTCGTTCCTGGTAGAGCGCTTCTCTCTTTGTATGCAAATTATTATGACCCTGGGGAAGTCTCCCTATGGGTGATGGGGAAAACCAGACGTGGACTCCTTGCTCAGTGTGCTTAGAGGAATGTGGCTGCACCTCACTGACGAGGCCCATAGGAGGCCGAAACGATCGTCTGGGGTTGTCATGTTCCTTGTTCCTTGTTCAGAGGAGAATTGCCTGGTATTTCGGGGCTGGACTGACCTTACTTGGCGGGATCAGACTGATATACTTCAGGAAAGTTTTCTTCTGTGAAAAGCACACTGGTCTAAAAGAGGCTGCTTCCGGGTGGTAAATCGCCATAGAACAAGCCACTGAGCTGTTGTTCGTTCCTGGTAGAGCGCTTCTCTCTTTGTATGCAAATTATTATGACCCTGGGGAAGTCTCCCTATGGGTGATGGGGGAAACCAGACGTGGACTCCTTGCTCAGTGTGCTTAGAGGAATGTGGCTGCACCTCACTGACGAGGCCCATAGGAGGCCGAAACGATCATCTGGGGTTGTCATGTTCCTTGTTCAGAGGAGAATTGCCTGGTATTTCGGGGCTGGACTGACCTTACTTGGCGGGATCAGACTGATATACTTCAGGAAAGTTTTCTTCTGTGAAAAGCACACTGGTCTAAAAGAGGCTGCTTCCGGGTGGTAAATCGCCATAGAACAAGCCACTGAGCTGTTGTTCGTTCCTGGTAGAGCGCTTCTCTCTTTGTATGCAAATTATTATGACCCTGGGGAAGTCTCCCTATGGGTGATGGGGGAAACCAGACGTGGACTCCTTGCTCAGTGTGCTTAGAGGAATGTGGCTGCACCTCACTGACGAGGCCCATAGGAGGCCGAAACGATCGTCTGGGGTTGTCATGTTCCTTGTTCAGAGGAGAATTGCCTGGTATTTCGGGGCTGGACTGACCTTACTTGGCGGGATCAGACTGATATACTTCAGGAAAGTTTTCTTCTGTGAAAAGCACACTGGTCTAAAAGAGGCTGCTTCCGGGTGGTAAATCGCCATAGAACAAGCCACTGAGCTGTTGTTCGTTCCTGGTAGAGCGCTTCTCTCTTTGTATGCAAATTATTATGACCCTGGGGAAGTCTCCCTATGGGTGATGGGGGAAACCAGACGTGGACTCCTTGCTCAGTGTGCTTAGAGGAATGTGGCTGCACCTCACTGACGAGGCCCTTAGGAGGCCGAAACGATCGTCTGGGGTTGTCATGTTCCTTGTTCAGAGGAGAATTGCCTGGTATTTCGGGGCTGGACTGACCTTACTTGGCGGGATCAGACTGATATACTTCAGGAAAGTTTTCTTCTGTGAAAAGCACACTGGTCTAAAAGAGGCTGCTTCCGGGTGGTAAATCGCCATAGAACAAGCCACTGAGCTGTTGTTCGTTCCTGGTAGAGCGCTTCTCTCTTTGTATGCAAATTATTATGACCCTGGGGAAGTCTCCCTATGGGTGATGGGGGAAACCAGACGTGGACTCCTTGCTCAGTGTGCTTAGAGGAATGTGGCTGCACCTCACTGACGAGGCCCATAGGAGGCCGAAACGATCGTCTGGGGTTGTCATGTTCCTTGTTCAGAGGAGAATTGCCTGGTATTTCGGGGCTGGACTGACCTTACTTGGCGGGATCAGACTGATATACTTCAGGAAAGTTTTCTTCTGTGAAAAGCACACTGGTCTAAAAGAGGCTGCTTCCGGGTGGTAAATCGCCATAGAACAAGCCACTGAGCTGTTGTTCGTTCCTGGTAGAGCGCTTCTCTCTTTGTATGCAAATTATTATGACCCTGGGGAAGTCTCCCTATGGGTGATGGGGGAAACCAGACGTGGACTCCTTGCTCAGTGTGCTTAGAGGAATGTGGCTGCACCTCACTGACGAGGCCCATAGGAGGCCGAAACGATCGTCTGGGGTTGTCATGTTCCTTGTTCAGAGGAGAATTGCCTGGTATTTCGGGGCTGGACTGACCTTACTTGGCGGGATCAGACTGATATACTTCAGGAAAGTTTTCTTCTGTGAAAAGCACACTGGTCTAAAAGAGGCTGCTTCCGGGTGGTAAATCGCCATAGAACAAGCCACTGAGCTGTTGTTCGTTCCTGGTAGAGCGCTTCTCTCTTTGTATGCAAATTATTATGACCCTGGGGAAGTCTCCCTATGGGTGATGGGGAAAACCAGACGTGGACTCCTTGCTCAGTGTGCTTAGAGGAATGTGGCTGCACCTCACTGACGAGGCCCATAGGAGGCCGAAACGATCGTCTGGGGTTGTCATGTTCCTTGTTCCTTGTTCAGAGGAGAATTGCCTGGTATTTCGGGGCTGGACTGACCTTACTTGGCGGGATCAGACTGATATACTTCAGGAAAGTTTTCTTCTGTGAAAAGCACACTGGTCTAAAAGAGGCTGCTTCCGGGTGGTAAATCGCCATAGAACAAGCCACTGAGCTGTTGTTCGTTCCTGGTAGAGCGCTTCTCTCTTTGTATGCAAATTATTATGACCCTGGGGAAGTCTCCCTATGGGTGATGGGGGAAACCAGACGTGGACTCCTTGCTCAGTGTGCTTAGAGGAATGTGGCTGCACCTCACTGACGAGGCCCATAGGAGGCCGAAACGATCATCTGGGGTTGTCATGTTCCTTGTTCAGAGGAGAATTGCCTGGTATTTCGGGGCTGGACTGACCTTACTTGGCGGGATCAGACTGATATACTTCAGGAAAGTTTTCTTCTGTGAAAAGCACACTGGTCTAAAAGAGGCTGCTTCCGGGTGGTAAATCGCCATAGAACAAGCCACTGAGCTGTTGTTCGTTCCTGGTAGAGCGCTTCTCTCTTTGTATGCAAATTATTATGACCCTGGGGAAGTCTCCCTATGGGTGATGGGGGAAACCAGACGTGGACTCCTTGCTCAGTGTGCTTAGAGGAATGTGGCTGCACCTCACTGACGAGGCCCATAGGAGGCCGAAACGATCGTCTGGGGTTGTCATGTTCCTTGTTCAGAGGAGAATTGCCTGGTATTTCGGGGCTGGACTGACCTTACTTGGCGGGATCAGACTGATATACTTCAGGAAAGTTTTCTTCTGTGAAAAGCACACTGGTCTAAAAGAGGCTGCTTCCGGGTGGTAAATCGCCATAGAACAAGCCACTGAGCTGTTGTTCGTTCCTGGTAGAGCGCTTCTCTCTTTGTATGCAAATTATTATGACCCTGGGGAAGTCTCCCTATGGGTGATGGGGGAAACCAGACGTGGACTCCTTGCTCAGTGTGCTTAGAGGAATGTGGCTGCACCTCACTGACGAGGCCCTTAGGAGGCCGAAACGATCGTCTGGGGTTGTCATGTTCCTTGTTCAGAGGAGAATTGCCTGGTATTTCGGGGCTGGACTGACCTTACTTGGCGGGATCAGACTGATATACTTCAGGAAAGTTTTCTTCTGTGAAAAGCACACTGGTCTAAAAGAGGCTGCTTCCGGGTGGTAAATCACCATAGAACAAGCCACTGAGCTGTTGTTCGTTCCTGGTAGAGCGCTTCTCTCTTTGTATGCAAATTATTATGACCCTGGGGAAGTCTCCCTATGGGTGATGGGGGAAACCAGACGTGGACTCCTTGCTCAGTGTGCTTAGAGGAATGTGGCTGCACCTCACTGACGAGGCCCATAGGAGGCCGAAACGATCGTCTGGGGTTGTCATGTTCCTTGTTCAGAGGAGAATTGCCTGGTATTTCGGGGCTGGACTGACCTTACTTGGCGGGATCAGACTGATATACTTCAGGAAAGTTTTCTTCTGTGAAAAGCACACTGGTCTAAAAGAGGCTGCTTCCGGGTGGTAAATCGCCATAGAACAAGCCACTGAGCAGTTGTTCGTTCCTGGTAGAGCGCTTCTCTCTTTGTATGCAAATTATTATGACCCTGGGAAGTCTCCCTATGGGTGATGGGGGAAACCAGACGTGGACTCCTTGCTCAGTGTGCTTAGAGGAATGTGGCTGCACCTCACTGACGAGGCCCATAGGAGGCCGAAACGATCGTCTGGGGTTGTCATGTTCCTTGTTCAGAGGAGAATTGCCTGGTATTTCGGGGCTGGACTGACCTTACTTGGCGGGATCAGACTGATATACTTCAGGAAAGTTTTCTTCTGTGAAAAGCACACTGGTCTAAAAGAGGCTGCTTCCGGGTGGTAAATCGCCATAGAACAAGCCACTGAGCTGTTGTTCGTTCCTGGTAGAGCGCTTCTCTCTTTGTATGCAAATTATTATGACCCTGGGGAAGTCTCCCTATGGGTGATGGGGGAAACCAGACGTGGACTCCTTGCTCAGTGTGCTTAGAGGAATGTGGCTGCACCTCACTGACGAGGCCCATAGGAGGCCGAAACGATCATCTGGGGTTGTCATGTTCCTTGTTCAGAGGAGAATTGCCTGGTATTTCGGGGCTGGACTGACCTTACTTGGGGGGATCAGACTGATATACTTCAGGAAAGTTTTCTTCTGTGAAAAGCACACTGGTCTAAAAGAGGCTGCTTCCGGGTGGTAAATCGCCATAGAACAAGCCACTGAGCTGTTGTTCGTTCCTGGTAGAGCGCTTCTCTCTTTGTATGCAAATTATTATGACCCTGGGGAAGTCTCCCTATGGGTGATGGGGGAAACCAGACGTGGACTCCTTGCTCAGTGTGCTTAGAGGAATGTGGCTGCACCTCACTGACGAGGCCCATAGGAGGCCGAAACGATCGTCTGGGGTTGTCATGTTCCTTGTTCAGAGGAGAATTGCCTGGTATTTCGGGGCTGGACTGACCTTACTTGGCGGGATCAGACTGATATACTTCAGGAAAGTTTTCTTCTGTGAAAAGCACACTGGTCTAAAAGAGGCTGCTTCCGGGTGGTAAATCGCCATAGAACAAGCCACTGAGCTGTTGTTCGTTCCTGGTAGAGCGCTTCTCTCTTTGTATGCAAATTATTATGACCCTGGGGAAGTCTCCCTATGGGTGATGGGGGAAACCAGACGTGGACTCCTTGCTCAGTGTGCTTAGAGGAATGTGGCTGCACCTCACTGACGAGGCCCATAGGAGGCCGAAACGATCATCTGGGGTTGTCATGTTCCTTGTTCAGAGGAGAATTGCCTGGTATTTCGGGGCTGGACTGACCTTACTTGGCGGGATCAGACTGATATACTTCAGGAAAGTTTTCTTCTGTGAAAAGCACACTGGTCTAAAAGAGGCTGCTTCCGGGTGGTAAATCGCCATAGAACAAGCCACTGAGCTGTTGTTCGTTCCTGGTAGAGCGCTTCTCTCTTTGTATGCAAATTATTATGACCCTGGGGAAGTCTCCCTATGGGTGATGGGGGAAACCAGACGTGGACTCCTTGCTCAGTGTGCTTAGAGGAATGTGGCTGCACCTCACTGACGAGGCCCATAGGAGGCCGAAACGATCGTCTGGGGTTGTCATGTTCCTTGTTCAGAGGAGAATTGCCTGGTATTTCGGGGCTGGACTGACCTTACTTGGCGGGATCAGACTGATATACTTCAGGAAAGTTTTCTTCTGTGAAAAGCACACTGGTCTAAAAGAGGCTGCTTCCGGGTGGTAAATCGCCATAGAACAAGCCACTGAGCTGTTGTTCGTTCCTGGTAGAGCGCTTCTCTCTTTGTATGCAAATTATTATGACCCTGGGGAAGTCTCCCTATGGGTGATGGGGGAAACCAGACGTGGACTCCTTGCTCAGTGTGCTTAGAGGAATGTGGCTGCACCTCACTGACGAGGCCCTTAGGAGGCCGAAACGATCGTCTGGGGTTGTCATGTTCCTTGTTCAGAGGAGAATTGCCTGGTATTTCGGGGCTGGACTGACCTTACTTGGCGGGATCAGACTGATATACTTCAGGAAAGTTTTCTTCTGTGAAAAGCACACTGGTCTAAAAGAGGCTGCTTCCGGGTGGTAAATCACCATAGAACAAGCCACTGAGCTGTTGTTCGTTCCTGGTAGAGCGCTTCTCTCTTTGTATGCAAATTATTATGACCCTGGGGAAGTCTCCCTATGGGTGATGGGGGAAACCAGACGTGGACTCCTTGCTCAGTGTGCTTAGAGGAATGTGGCTGCACCTCACTGACGAGGCCCATAGGAGGCCGAAACGATCGTCTGGGGTTGTCATGTTCCTTGTTCAGAGGAGAATTGCCTGGTATTTCGGGGCTGGACTGACCTTACTTGGCGGGATCAGACTGATATACTTCAGGAAAGTTTTCTTCTGTGAAAAGCACACTGGTCTAAAAGAGGCTGCTTCCGGGTGGTAAATCGCCATAGAACAAGCCACTGAGCAGTTGTTCGTTCCTGGTAGAGCGCTTCTCTCTTTGTATGCAAATTATTATGACCCTGGGGAAGTCTCCCTATGGGTGATGGGGGAAACCAGACGTGGACTCCTTGCTCAGTGTGCTTAGAGGAATGTGGCTGCACCTCACTGACGAGGCCCATAGGAGGCCGAAACGATCGTCTGGGGTTGTCATGTTCCTTGTTCAGAGGAGAATTGCCTGGTATTTCGGGGCTGGACTGACCTTACTTGGCGGGATCAGACTGATATACTTCAGGAAAGTTTTCTTCTGTGAAAAGCACACTGGTCTAAAAGAGGCTGCTTCCGGGTGGTAAATCGCCATAGAACAAGCCACTGAGCTGTTGTTCGTTCCTGGTAGAGCGCTTCTCTCTTTGTATGCAAATTATTATGACCCTGGGGAAGTCTCCCTATGGGTGATGGGGGAAACCAGACGTGGACTCCTTGCTCAGTGTGCTTAGAGGAATGTGGCTGCACCTCACTGACGAGGCCCATAGGAGGCCGAAACGATCATCTGGGGTTGTCATGTTCCTTGTTCAGAGGAGAATTGCCTGGTATTTCGGGGCTGGACTGACCTTACTTGGGGGGATCAGACTGATATACTTCAGGAAAGTTTTCTTCTGTGAAAAGCACACTGGTCTAAAAGAGGCTGCTTCCGGGTGGTAAATCGCCATAGAACAAGCCACTGAGCTGTTGTTCGTTCCTGGTAGAGCGCTTCTCTCTTTGTATGCAAATTATTATGACCCTGGGGAAGTCTCCCTATGGGTGATGGGGGAAACCAGACGTGGACTCCTTGCTCAGTGTGCTTAGAGGAATGTGGCTGCACCTCACTGACGAGGCCCATAGGAGGCCGAAACGATCGTCTGGGGTTGTCATGTTCCTTGTTCAGAGGAGAATTGCCTGGTATTTCGGGGCTGGACTGACCTTACTTGGCGGGATCAGACTGATATACTTCAGGAAAGTTTTCTTCTGTGAAAAGCACACTGGTCTAAAAGAGGCTGCTTCCGGTTGGTAAATCGCCATAGAACAAGCAACTGAGCTGTTGTTCGTTCCTGGTAGAGCGCTTCTCTCTTTGTATGCAAATTATTATGACCCTGGGGAAGTCTCCCTATGGGTGATGGGGGAAACCAGACGTGGACTCCTTGCTCAGTGTGCTTAGAGGAATGTGGCTGCACCTCACTGACGAGGCCCATAGGAGGCCGAAACGATCGTCTGGGGTTGTCATGTTCCTTGTTCAGAGGAGAATTGCCTGGTATTTCGGGGCTGGACTGACCTTACTTGGCGGGATCAGACTGATATACTTCAGGAAAGTTTTCTTCTGTGAAAAGCACACTGGTCTAAAAGAGGCTGCTTCCGGGTGGTAAATCGCCATAGAACAAGCCACTGAGCTGTTGTTCGTTCCTGGTAGAGCACTTCTCTCTTTGTATGCAAATTATTATGACCCTGGGGAAGTCTCCCTATGGGTGATGGGGGAAACCAGACGTGGACTCCTTGCTCAGTGTGCTTAGAGGAATGTGGCTGCACCTCACTGACGAGGCCCATAGGAGGCCGAAACGATCGTCTGGGGTTGTCATGTTCCTTGTTCAGAGGAGAATTGCCTGGTATTTCGGGGCTGGACTGACCTTACTTGGCGGGATCAGACTGATATACTTCAGGAAAGTTTTCTTCTGTGAAAAGCACACTGGTCTAAAAGAGGCTGCTTCCGGGTGGTAAATCGCCATAGAACAAGCCACTGAGCTGTTGTTCGTTCCTGGTAGAGCGCTTCTCTCTTTGTATGCAAATTATTATGACCCTGGGGAAGTCTCCCTATGGGTGATGGGGGAAACCAGACGTGGACTCCTTGCTCAGTGTGCTTAGAGGAATGTGGCTGCACCTCACTGACGAGGCCCATAGGAGGCCGAAACGATCGTCTGGGGTTGTCATGTTCCTTGTTCAGAGGAGAATTGCCTGGTATTTCGGGGCTGGACTGACCTTACTTGGCGGGATCAGACTGATATACTTCAGGAAAGTTTTCTTCTGTGAAAAGCACACTGGTCTAAAAGAGGCTGCTTCCGGGTGGTAAATCGCCATAGAACAAGCCACTGAGCTGTTGTTCGTTCCTGGTAGAGCGCTTCTCTCTTTGTATGCATATACAATTTCACATCTTTATAGATATTGATTCAATGTTGATATATAACTTTATGTCAGTATATGCTCTATGTATAGCTATATATTTCCCCTGTCTGTTCTCCTACACTGGACACTGTCTGCCTGTTACCTAAGCCCCCCTCATGATTTTTACGACACCTCCTCCTCTCCCTGCACTTTCTGTCTCCTTAGCTATTCTGTGTTTTAAGATATAATCTGTAAATTCCATTGAATTGGTCAGTATTGCTTCAGACTTGATAAAGGAAGGAACTCTTCCGAAAGCTTGTCAATTATAAATGTATAGTTAGTCCAATAAAAAAAGTATCATTGCTCAATGCAATACTCTTGTTATTTTGATATCTAAATCTCTGGACTAACATGGCTACTGCAATCAACGTATATATATATATATATATATATATATATATATATATATATATATATATATTTCATAAAGGTGGCGAGAGTCATGATTTGTTACATATGGGATAAACAGTCCCAAAAGGAGGAGGGAAAGTTTCCCAAACCTCAAAGTCTATAAATACTCCACCCACCTCACTCATATCTCAGTTTAAACTGTGCCTCCTTTGGAGGTGGTTAAAGTATGATGTGCTTCAGTGATATGTGCTTCAGTGTATCCTGAACTCCGGTTTCCCCTCAGAGTTACAGTGTTTGTCAGAGGGATATGAAGTGAGTTTTTTTGCCTAAGGTTATCATGTTCTACCTCTGTTTAAAATCTTTTTAATGGGCTATCTGTAAATCTGTCACAGAGATTCATCTCCTGCCTCCCTTTATGGTTCTACATACTCCTATATCTGTTCCTCTGCTGATATGTTTTCAGCACTGGTTTAGTCTGTCTGCATTTGTTGACGAGTGTCTGCTTCATTACGGATCCCAAGTGTGGACAACTGGGAGGCAGATTATCTCAGCCGTCAGTCACTATACCCGGGAGAATGGTCTCTACATCAGAGTGTATTCTTACAACTTGTTCAAATCTAGGGTCTTCCTCAAATAGATCTCATGACTTCTCCTTTGATCAAGAAACTTCCCAGATACCTTGCAAGGTCAAGGGATACTCAGGCAGAAATAATGGATGCTCTAGCAGTCCCTTGGTCATTACAATATGCCTATATATTTCCTCCACTAGTTCTTCTGTCCAGAGTGATTTCAAAAATCGAAAATAGAACAATCATCTGTAATTCTGATCCTGCATGGCCTCTCAGGATCTGGTTTGCAGATCTAGTTCGGATGTCCAGCTGCCCGCCATGGCATCTTCCTCTAAGACCATACCTTCTGTCTCAAGGTCCCTTCTTTCATCCAGACATAAAGAGGCCCATTTATCAAGCTCCGTATGGAGCTTGTGGGCCCGTGTTTCTGGCGAGTCTTCAGACTTGCCAGATACAGCAGTTATGAAGCAGCGGTCTAAAGAATAACCCTGTCTGCCTGCTCTGATGAGGCGGACAGAAATTGCCATAATACAACCCGATTGAGTACGATCGGGTTGATCGACACCTCCCTGCTGTCGGCCCATTGGCTGCGAGTCTCTGCATTCAGCGATGTCTGTCGGACCTGATCCGCACTGTCAGATCAGGTCCGACAGACATATGATAATTCGGCCTCAAAATCTCTTAACTTAAAGGGACAGTATACACTCATTTTCATATAACTGCATGTAATAGACACTATTATAAAGAATAAGATGCACAGATACTGACATAAAAATCCAGTATAAAATTGTTTAAAAACTTACTTAGAAGCTTTCATTTTAGCTCTGTTCAAAAAGGCAGTTGGAAAGCCCACTGCAAGTGGGAAATAAGACCCTCCCCCCTCCCCCTTCTTTTGCATATGAAAAGACCCTTTACACAAACAGGAGCAAGCTGGAGAAGGTAGCTGAGGGTATTAAAATAAAACTTTGGGGATTGGTTAGGAGTCTGAAAATCAGAGCAATGTTCTTTAAAAATAAGCAAAATTATACACTAAAAAAAAACAAAAAACTTTATGGGCTTTATAAATAGATCATCTACAAAATATTTATGCAAAGAAAAAATGAGTGTATAATGGCCCTTTAATGGCATGGAGATTGAACGCCTAGTTCTCAGTCACAGAGGTTTTTCAGACTCTGTAATTAATACTATGATTCAAGCAAGAAAACCTGTTTCCAGGAAATGTATTATAAGGTTTGGAAAACTTATATTTCCTGGTGTTACACTTACAAATTTCTTGGCATTCATTTACAATTCCTAGAATTCTTCAGTTTCTTCAAGATAGTTTAGATAAAGACTTATCCATACCTCCCAACATTTCAAAATTCAAAAGAGGGACCCCCCCCCCCGCGGTCATAAGACCAAAGTAATATAAATAAAATTCTAAATAAAGTCATATATTTTAATACACTTAGGCAGCAAATCAAACACAAGCTCAAACCACTGGTATGGCTATGTGAGCTATGTGTTTAATTAGACTTTGCAAAGACATTGCTAAATATTTTTATCTTAATTGGACATTTAATAATAAATTATTTAAAACTGCTCTCTGCATTCCCTATTAATATTCTAGATTCTGGCCTTTAAAGTCAGCAAAAATGTACATTAGCACACTACATAGCATACACTTACACATGCACATACACTACATAGTATACACTTATACATGCAGATACACACACACACTACATAGCATACACTTATACATGCAGATACACACACACACACACTACATAGCATACACTTATACATGCAGATACACACACACTACATAGCATACACTTACACATGCAGATACACACACACTACATAGCATACACTTACACACCCAGATACACATGCACTACATAGCATACACTTATACAGGCAGATACACAGACACTACATAGTATACACTTATACATGCAGATACACACACATTACATAGCATACACTTATACATGCAGATACACAGACACTAAATAGTATACACTTATACATGCAGACAGACACACACACTACATAGCATACACTTATACATGCAGATACACACTTATACATGCAGATACATATACACACACTACATAGTTTACATTTATACATGCAGACACACACACACTACATAGCATAAACTTATACATACAGATACACACACACAGTTATGGATACAGATAGACACACACACTACATCATATATGGGTATCTGTAATTCATTGTATGGGGTCCTGGGGTTGGCAAGCACATTAGCTGGCAGTCTGCGGCTGCGACTGTTTGTTACCCTGGTATTAGCACTGCTCATTGTATAAAACTGAAGGATGCTAGTATTATCACCAGGGGTTAGACATCATCACTACCAGAGTTAGGTTAGAGAGGTCACCATTTCCTGTGGTCAGAGCAGTGACGTGCTGTCATAGGAGGCAGGGGAGGCAGTGCCTCCCCTGTCCTATGTGTGTAATTACACTCACTTTATTTATAATGTTAAAAATAAAAAATATATATATTTTTTAATTTTATATATAAATATTTTTTTAGGTAACCAAGGTACCCCCTCCCCCCCCCCACCTCTGCCGCCTGCCACCCGCCAGCTAGAGAATGTGCCACCCAGTGGCACTTAAGTCTCTGTCTGCAGCCCATAGCCCCATACCGTATCTTATAGAGGCTGCTCTCTAAGCAGCTGCCGGAGTGTGATGTCAGAGCTCAGCTGACTGCTCCATGTCTAAGTGCTGCTAGAGACTGCGTCACCCAGTGGCACTTAAGTCTCTTTGCAGCCCATACAGATCCTATTAGAGGCTGCTCTCTAGCAGCTGCCGGAGTGTGACGTGAATGTCAGAGGCTCAGAGCTCACTGCTCTTGGAGGCGTGCTCCAGTAGGACTGGCGGGAATCAAGGACAAGAAGAGAGAAGAGACCGGAGAAGACAGAAGAGCTGAGTGCTGAGCCTGACAGTGCTGAGATGGACCTGCCCTGGATAATGGTAAGTAAAGTATTTTATTGCCCTGTTTGTGAGCCAGGCAGCCTACAGAACAGCAGCATGTGTACAGTCAGTGTGTGAGTACAAGAATACAATGACAATCTAGAGAGAGTAAGTTACACTATGGTACTGTACTAGTGCTGGTGTAATTTTATTTTCTCAACTTTTTTTTTCAACTTTTTTTTTTCTTGCGCCCCCCCCCCCCCCCCCTCCCCCACGCCCCCCCCCCCCCTCCCCTCCCCCACGCCCCCCCCCTCGCCCCCCCCCCCCCCACTGGTATATGACAGTTTTAAATCACAGCATTGCCATGGTAACCTGGGACAACACTCTGATTTCAAACTGTCATTTCCTGCTGAGAGGGAAAGAAGCTGCCTGTGTGTGTGTAATGCAGTTGCCCGGTGCCATAGTGTGAAGTGCTCAGTCAGACAGTGTCACCATGTCTAGCAGAGCTGCAGATTAAAGGTATGTGCACTGCTCAATTTGCTTGGTAATGGTACACCACTGCTGACTTCAGAACCTGCCTTCCATTTCATCCCCTGTGTCTCCCCCCACCCCCCTCCCCTGTGTCTACCCCCCACCCCCTCCCCTGTGTCTCCCCCCCACCCCTCCTCCCCTGTGTCTCCCCCCCTCCCCTGTGTCTCCCCCCCACCCCCCTCCCCTGGGTCTCCCTCCCACCCCCCTCCCCTGTGTCTCTCCCCCCCCTCCCCTGTGTCTCTCTCTCTCCCCTCTGTCTCTCTCTCTCCCTCTGTCTCTCTTTCTCCCCTCTGTCTCTCTATCCCTCCCCCTCTGTCTCTCTATCCCTCCCCCTCTGTCTCTCTATCCCTCCCCCTCTGTCTCTCTATCCCTCCCCTCTGTCTCTCATTCCCCCCCTCTGTCTCTCTCCCCTCTGCATCTCTCTCCCCTCTGCATCTCTCTCTCTCTCCCCTCTGTCTCTCACTTTCTCCCCTCTGTCTCTCTATCCCTCCCCTCTGTCTCTCTATCCCTCCCCTCTGTCTCTCTATCCCTCCCCTCTAGCTCTCTCTCCCCTCTGTCTCTCTCTCTCCCCTCTGTATCTCTCTCCTCTCTGTCTTTCTCTCTCTCCCCCCTCTGTCTCTCTCTCTCTCCCCTCTGTCTCTCTCTCTCCCCTCTCTCTCTGTCTCTCTATCCCTCCCCTCTGTCTCTCATTCCCCCCCTCTGTCTCTCTCCCCTCTGTATCTCTCTCCCCTCTCTCTCTCTCTCTCTCTCTCTCTCTCTCTCTCTCTCCCCTCTGTCTCTCACTTTCTCCCCTCTGTCTCTCTATCCCTCCCCCTATCTCTCTCTCTCTCTCCCCTCTGTCTCTCTCTCTCCCCTCTCTCTCTTACCGTATCTCTCTCTCTCCCCCTCTGTCTCTCTATCCCTCCCCCTCTGTCTCTTTATCCCTCCTCCTCTTTATCTCTCTCCTCTCTCTCTCTCTCTCCTCTCTCCCTTCTGTCTCTCCCTTTCTCCATCCCCCTCTGTCTCTCTCTCCCCTCTGTGTCTCTCTCTCTCCCCTCTGTCTGTCTTTCTCGCTCCCCTCTGTGTCTCTCTGTCTCTCTCTCCCCCTCTGTCTCTCTCTCCCCTCTGTCTCTCTCTCCCCTCTGTCTCTCTCTTCTCTCTCCCCTCTGTCTCTCTTTCTCCGCTCTGTCTCTCTCCCCTCTGTGTCTCTATCCCTCCCCCTCTGTCTCTCTATCCCTCCCCTCTGTTTCTCTATCCCTCCCCTCTAGCTCTCTCTCCCCTCTGTCTCTCTCTCTCCCCTCTGTCTTTTTCTCTCTCCCCTCTGTCTCTCTTTCTCCCCTCTGTCTCTCTATCCCTCCCCCTCTGTCTCTCTATCCCTCCCCCTCTGTCTCTCTATCCCTCCCCCTCTGTCTCTCTATCCCTCCCCTCTGTCTCTCTATCCCTCCCCTCTGTCTCTCTATACCTCCCCTCTGTCTCTCTCTCTCCCCTCTGTATCTCTCTCCTCTCTGTCTTTCTCTCTCTCCCCCCTCTGTCTCTCTCTCTCTCCCCTCTGTCTCTCTCTCTCCCCTCTCTCTCTGTCTCTCTATCCCTCCCCTCTGTCTCTCATTCCCCCCCTCTGTCTCTCTCCCCTCTGTATCTCTCTCCCCTCTCTCTCTCTCTCTCTCTCTCTCCCCTCTGTCTCTCACTTTCTCCCCTCTGTCTCTCTATCCCTCCCCCTATCTCTCTCTCTCTCTCCCCTCTGTCTCTCTCTCTCCCCTCTCTCTCTTACCGTATCTCTCTCTCTCCCCCTCTGTCTCTCTATCCCTCCCCCTCTGTCTCTTTATCCCTCCTCCTCTTTATCTCTCTCCTCTCTCTCTCTCTCCTCTCTCCCTTCTGTCTCTCCCTTTCTCCATCCCCCTCTGTCTCTCTCTCCCCTCTGTGTCTCTCTCTCTCCCCTCTGTCTGTCTTTCTCGCTCCCCTCTGTGTCTCTCTGTCTCTCTCTCCCCCTCTGTCTCTCTCTCCCCTCTGTCTCTCTCTCCCCTCTGTCTCTCTCTTCTCTCTCCCCTCTGTCTCTCTTTCTCCGCTCTGTCTCTCTCCCCTCTGTGTCTCTATCCCTCCCCCTCTGTCTCTCTATCCCTCCCCTCTGTTTCTCTATCCCTCCCCTCTAGCTCTCTCTCCCCTCTGTCTCTCTCTCTCCCCTCTGTCTTTTTCTCTCTCCCCTATGGCTCTCTTTCTCCCCTCTGTCTCTCTATCCCTCCCCCTCTGTCTCTCTATCCCTCCCCCTCTGTCTCTCTATCCCTCCCCCTCTGTCTCTCTATCCCTCCCCTCTGTCTCTCTATCCCTCCCCTCTGTCTCTCTATCCCTCCCCTCTGTCTCTCTATACCTCCCCTCTGTCTCTCTCTCTCTCCCCTCTGTATCTCTCTCCTCTCTGTCTTTCTCTCTCTCTCCCCTCTGTCTCTCTCTCTCCCCTCTCTCTCTATCCCTTCCCTCCCCCTCTGTCTCTCTATCCCTCCCCCTATATCTCTCTCTCTCTCTCCCCTCTGTCTCTCTCTCTCCCCTCTCTCTCTTACCGTATCTCTCTCTCTCCCCCTCTGTCTCTCTATCCCTCCCCCTCTGTCTCTTTATCCCTCCTCCTCTGTATCTCTCTCCTCTCTCTCTCTCCCTTCTGTCTCTCCCTTTCTCCATCCCCCTCTGTCTCTCTCTCCCCTCTGTCTCTCTCTCTCCCCTCTGTCTGTCTTTCTCGCTCCCCTCTGTGTCTCTCTGTCTCTCTCTCCCCCTCTGTCTCTCTCTCTCCCCTCTGTCTCTCTCTCCCCTCTGTCTCTCTCTCTCTCTTCTCTCTCTCTCTTTCTCCCCTCTGTGTCTCTCTTTCTCCCTCTCCCCCTCTCTCCCCTCTCTCTCTCTCTCTCTCTCTCTCTCTCTCCCCTCTCTCTCTCTCTCTCTTCCTGTCTCTCTCTCTCTCCCTGTCTCTCTATCTCTCCCCCTCTGTCTTTCTCTCTCTCTATCTCTCCCGCCCTGTCTCTCTCTCTCCCCTCTGTCTCTCTATCCCTATCCCTCCCCCTCTCTCTCTCTCCCCCTCTCTCTCCTCTCTGTCTCTCTCTCTCCCCCCTCTGTCTCTCTCTCCCCTCTGTCTCTCTCTCTCTCCTCTGTCTCTTTCTCTCTCCCCTCTGTCTCTCTCTCTCTCTCCCCTCTGTCTCTCTCTCTCTCCTCTGTCTCTCTCCTCTGTCTCTCTCTCTCCTCTGTCTCTCCCTTTCTCCCTCCCCCTCTGTCTCTCCCTTTCTCCCTCCCCCTCTGTCTCTCTCTCCTCTGTGTCTCTCTTTCTCTCTCCCCCTCTGTGTCTCTCTCTCTTCTCTCTCTCTTTTTCTGTCTCTCTCTCTCTCTCTCTATCCATCTCTCTCTCCCTGTCTCTCCCACCCCCTCTGTCTCTATCCTTATGTGTCTCATTCTCCCCCATGGTCTCTTTGTCTGTCTCTCTACCCTCTGTCTCTCTCCTCTGTATCTTTGTCTCTCTCTCCCCCTCTGTCTCTCTGTCTATCTCTCTCTCCTTGTCTCTCCCACCCCTTCTGTCCAATTTACATCTAATATCTAATTTCCTTCATTCTCTTGATATCCTTTGTTGAAAATCATATCTAAATATGCTCAGTAGCTGCTGATAGGTGGCTGCACAATAGATACCTCATGTGATTGGCTCACCCATGTACATTGCTATTTCTTCAACAAAGGATATCTAAAGAATGAAGGCATATCCTAGCCAGTGCCTCACCTGCCTCTGACCTCACTGCACGTCACTGGGTCATTGTGTATACAGCCTTCTTACTCCTGCTTAACCTACATACCATTCCTTTTCTACAGGGAATCTAACAGGTATCTAACCTTGTGAGAGCAAAGCCAGCTGCTTCTGAGTATGGGCCCAATAGAATTTTAAAAAAATATATAATTTTTTTTTTTAATGCATGGGGCAAATTAGGACAGATGGCTATCAATCCGGGACAGGGGGACAGACCCCTGAAATCGGGACTGTCCCGCGAAAATCGGGACAGTTGGGGGGTATGCTTATCTGCCAGTACCTTGAAAGGACAGATATCAGCACTTTCTGTAATGTTTCACCGAAAGATTACTCATCTTCCAGACATTCACTGTTTTGTTTAGAATAAAACCTGTAATTAAGTCTATTTCTCCTCCATGGAGTCTTAATCTAGTATTACAGACTCCTCCGTTTGAACCTATGCATTCTTTAGACATTCAACTACTTTCTTGGAAAGTTGTGTTTCTCTTAGCTATCTCTTCTGCTAGAAGAGTTTCTGAATTATCCACTCTCTCTTGTGAGTCTCCTCATCTGATTTTCCATCACGATAAAGCTGTTTTGCGGACTACTTTCAAATTTTTGCCTAAGATTGTTAATTATAACAACATTAAAGGGACACTCAAGTCAAAATTAAACTTCCATTATTCAGATAAAGCATGCAGTTTTAAACAACTTTCCAATTTACTTCCATTAACAAAATGTGCACAGTCTTTTTATATTTACACTTTTTGCGTCACCAGCTCCTACTGAGGTGGCAACCGGGCCATAGAACAAGCTATTGATGCTGCTGTTCGTTCCTGGCAGACTGCTTCTCATTCTGTTTTGCATATGTAAATATGACCAGGGGGATAGTTTCCCTAAGGGTGATGGGGGAAACCAGACGTGGACTCCTTGCACAATGTGCTTAGAGGTATATGGCTGCACCTCACTGACGAGGCCCATAGGAGGCCGAAATGATCGTCTGGGGTTGTCATGTTCCTTGTTCAGAGGAGAATTGCCTGGTATTTTGGGGCTGGACTGACCATGTTGGTGGGATCAGACTGATATACTACAGGAAAGTTTTCCTCTGTGAAAAGCACAATTGGGCAGAAAGAAGCTACTCCCGGGTGGCAACCGGGCCATAGAACAAGCTATTGATGCTGTTATTCGTTCCTGGCAGACTGCTTCTTTTTCTGTTTTGCCTACTGAGCATGTGCAAGAATTCACAGAATAAGCATGTATGCATTTGTGATTGGCTGGTGGCTGTCACATGTATGTGTATGCATTTGTGATTGACTGGTGGCTGTCACATGGTACAGGGGGCGTGGAAATAGACATAACTTTTAAAATTGTTAGTAAAAAAATTCTACTACTGATTTCTAGTTCAGACCAAGTACTATTGCATTGTCTTGTAATCTTGAATTTGTTTATTATGCAAATCTACTGTGTTGTCCCTTCCTTATGTCCTAATCCTAAGAATGATGAACAATCTTTACATTCTTTGGATGTTGTTATAGCTTTGAAATATTATGTTGATGCCACTAAAGATTTCAGGAAGACTTCAAATCTATTTGTTATTTTTTCTGGTTCTAGAAAAGTTCAGAAAGCTTCTGCTATTTCTTTAGCCTCTTGGTTAAAACTTCTAATTCAAAAAGCTTATTTGGAAGCGGGTCAGTCCCCGCCTCAGAGAATCACAGCTCATTCTACAAGATCAGTTGCCACATCTTGGGCTTTTAAGAATGAAGCTTCAGTTGATCAGATTTGCAAAGCGGCCACTTGGTCTTCTTTGCATACTTTTACTAAATTTTACCATTTTTATGTTTTTGCCTTTTCAGATACACTTTTTTTTTTTTTGTAATTTTTTTTTTATTGAACATTACAGGGTTCATACATTATCTAATCAGACCATAATCCAAAACAGCAATATTTTAACAGATACTGAGGTCTTCTTGACATTCTTTAGTTTACATCAATTTACACAATCATTGCGGCCGGTTCATTACATCCTGCTTTTAAATCTTCCTTTGGATACAAGTTTACACATACAAAAATGTATTCATCATATCTTATTCTAAGCATAAATTACTTATACTCCTGAAAAACATATCGCTACTATATTAATAAAACAAAATCATTCGATTATTAAATATACGTAGTATTCAAAGGAGAAAAGGGAAGCAGAAAAGAAAGAGGAAGGAAAAATAAATATAAACACCAGGCAGGCATAAATTAAGCCCAAACATAACATACATAAACATCGCTTAGTTATATATTGTAATTAAACCCTATTACGATCAGAGCAAAATGAAAAAAAGTAGAGCGTGTCTCTCTACTTCTAAAAAAGTCCTCACACATGACTATACTCAGAATAGTGATGGTAACAGAACAACAATTTTTTTTTAAATAAAAATATATCTTTAAATAAAAAAAAAAAAGTGGTAATCGGCGGAGCCTGAATGAGCTTAGTGATGGCTGCTTGATCTCTGAGCTCTGTGCTGCCATCGTCAAAAAGTCAGTGTTGTAGTGAGCTACAATAAAAAAAAAGACTGCAATCCATCATCTAACGATGAGCCCTGACCTATAATCAACATTGAGGTGAAACTTATGTGCTAAAAGGTAACTGTACAATCGTTATCAGGTTACCCAGGATTTTGGCGCCAAAAAGACATACAGGGGAGATGACACATATGTCGGCAGATCACCTTGGCTCTCATCAGAGGTAACAAACACCCAGCGATCATGACCGATGACCTACAACTGGGAGCGCTGACCCTCATGGCGCGCTGACTACGGGGTGCGATTTGAGCACTGACAGATCCCCAACACTACTCCTCTCGGGCCCCAACGGAAACTCCCAGGTAGGCCGCGAAAGCGGAGAGACACTCAGACACAAACGCGAGGTGAGCCGCGGCACACAGCAGCAAGCAGGGTTGCCGAGGGGTCATAAAAGTTTGATATCAAGGAGGCAAGAGAGGCTTTAAAAAGCCCAGTAAGACCCAATACGTTAAACGCTTCACAGTGTGTCATAAGCCTAATATTAAAACCAGCATTATCAATACCGGAAGAGTGTAAGGGACATTAATTGATATATGCAATAGATTGGGGACACATCCATCAGAAATATAAACACAGAGTGCAAGTTTTATGAAGGAAAGGCTAACAGATGAAACGCCATACTAATAGGGGGAAAATGCTGGGAAATCAAATCTAATCTATCAGAACATGTAGAAACTGAGAAGGGTATGGCCACAATACAGTACAGGAGCAGCTGGGTATATGATACTAGATTAAGCTTATTAAAGATGAATTTAAGCTACCAAATCTCAAATACACATAATAGGTCCTGCAATTTTCTAAATACAGTCCACACACAGAGAAGGAGAGACAAAACAGATTTGCTTGAAGAAAAATAGCAGGGGTTGGAGCTTACAGTTTATTCTCAAAAGGGGTTATAATACTCTGCTTACAGGACCGGCCCTTGCCCCCCCCAAATTTTAAACTTTAATTTTAATAAGCTGACTTTTGCAATCCCCAGTTAACAACAACTAAGCTGACCATACCATATCCACAGACTCTGCTTAGGTGACTCTGAAGCAGGGAGTAGAACTACTACTCGGACCTGTCAGCTAAGCTACTATGTCAGCTAGAAAACCAGCTAGAGGAGAAAAGCCACTCAAGCCTGCAACAGTGAGCTCCTTCTTTTAAACCCTCCAAACACCCTAAGACCTTAGATTCACCAACTATGAGGACATAGGAGACTCAGAAACTGAATCTATACCCCCCACAACAGAAGAGGACAAGAACCCAAGTGACAAAAGATGACTTAAAAAACTTAATCTCAAACAAGATTTCACCTCCAATTTTGAAAAGTTGTGGGATAAAATTGTAGCTATGCATACTGCAGTTACCTCAAGCCTAACAGATATACGTTCGGATTTAGCAGATCTAGGGGAAGAATTGATTGCTTTGGAGGAACACACTGATACGATTACAAGTGAAACTAGCAGCATCCAACCATACCATCCAAATACAACAGCAATCGATTGCAGATCTGCAAGACAAGGTCGATGACCTAGAAAATAGATCCCGCAGAATAACATTAGGCTGAAGGGAATCCCAGAATCCATCGCTAGTCCGGATTACACACATACTTGCAACAACTCTTTCATAACATTACCGGAGATACGGAAGAAGCAGAGTATGATATAGAACGGGCACATAGGGCGCTGAGAGCTAAGCCTAAAGGGAAGCTCCCCCCAGAGATGTCATCATCAAGATGTCATCTTTTCAAGACAAGGAAAAAATACTTCAAGCCTCAGAAACAAACCAACCTTTAAATTTCAGGGAATGTAATACAGTTTTTTCAAGACCTTAGTCTTTAGGACACTTCAAAAAAGAAGCTCCTTGCGTCCACTTACTTCCCCTTCTGAGAAAGCATCAAGTCAAATATAAATGGGGTTTCCCCTTAGCCTTATTCATCTTAAAGGATAACAAGACCCTCACACTGTGCGTGAGACAGAAGAAATCATCCCGACATGTAAGCTCTTGGGACTGGAGGCTTCCTCTCATCCCAACAGAAGATCAACCAGCAACACAAGGAGGCCCCACCCAGGCACACCAAATGGACAAAAGTGAACCGTAAAGGCACAAAGAAATGACCACCCCAAAGTCTCCACACTATATTGGGTGGATGTTCAACACTCTAGAGACAATACCCCAGCACTAGAGAGCTCTAATACAGGGATTACCCAAGAGCAATGGAGAGATGACTTTCTCGGCCAATTAACTTTCACTAAATAATTTCTTCCCTTGGGTCTCCTGATGGGGATCCCAGAGGAAGTATACGGGGGAGAAGACCTCCCCTGACAAGGTCTCAATAGAAACACTGTTGAAATGTTGAAATGTTTTTTTTTTGTTAACCCAAGTTTGAAAGTTATATACAATACTGACTTATCAAAATAAGATATCTTAATGTACAGGCAGCCTAATCATCTCCCATATAAGAATGTTAGATTACGTGCTGTTAGAGGCCCCACAAAACGGCATACATTTTGGTTACATTCATTTTATTGTTTATTTTATTGTTTTTGTTATTTTATGTACTATTCTTCTGCTTTAACTATCTTTTTTCTATCTCCCAAGGGCTCTGGGGCTTCTCTTCTCCCCCCTCTACAAAAAGACAACCTCACCCTTCCTCCTAACAATGTGATCCCTACAACGCCGGAGAATTCACAGCTGACTATGGCTAGTAGGGTAATGTTATACACCCCCAACACCACACTTCAATGACTCCCCAAATCCGTCTCATATCCCATAATGTTAGAGGGCTAAACTCTAATGTCAAAAGACGCACTGCTATGTCCCTCAATATCAACACACCCTAGGAGCAAATATTATATTTCTCCAAGAAACCCACTTTACACAAGCTATTATCCCCAAAATACTGCTAGGCCAAACATTTCACGCAACATTACCACGCTACCACAGATTCTAAAAAAAGGTGGGTTTCGATCCTGATACATTCTAGCCTGTCATTATGACCATGAATGTACTATAACAGATATAAGAGGGCAGATATATAATGGTCAAAGGACGTCTTCAAGACTCAGAGGTGGTCTCCTATGATAATGTATACGCACCAATGAGAACCAACATTCATTCTTTCAAAACATTTTCCGACTTACTTACAGACTGGTCCCCAACACAAACTATACTAGCGGAGACTTCAATATAACAACTGACAAACTATATTTATAGAGGCACGAAACTCTCACCTCAAACAACTTAGACATAACAGAATAGTTAATGGCCCTACAAGAACCATTAACCCCACATTCACTGATAGACTCTGGCTCACACTATATGGACAAACTTCAGACACAACTTTTTACTCCTCAGCCCATAAACTAGTACACGAGAATAGACTACATCTCTACACAAGCCAAATATTACAACCCTCTATATGAAAGGGCATTGATTCACCCCTGTGTGTGGTCAGACCACTCTGTACTTTCTTTACAATTGAAGGCTTTGTTGACACTCATAGGAAACCCGAACATGGACCTACAACCCACTACATATAAAGGATCCTGTAATAAAGGAGAAACTATGTACTTTAATATCAGAATTTTGGGATATCAATAGGGGATCCACATCAAGCCCTACTTCTCCATGGGCACGCACACAAAGCATACCTTAGAGATTGCTCATGTAGGGAAAAAGCATTACGCAACAAACAGCACAGGACCTTAATCTCTCAACTACACGACGAGATACAGGATCTGGAAACAAGACATAGACTGTCTCATAAATCAGACATACTTTCCCATATTAGAATCCAAACGAACACCACTTAGCTAAGCTTTTAAACGAGCATTTAATGAGAGCGATTCAGAGACTCAATACACAATACTACATTTATGCAAACAAGCCGGACAAGTGTTTGGCCCACAAACTAGAGAAATGATGTAGGGCATCAACTGTCTTATCCATAATGTTACCCTGTGGCACCTCAGTATCTCACCCACAACATATAGTGAATGCCTTTGCGGATTTCTACGGGAAACTGTATGACGGAACCAAAGTAGTACACTCACAACAAGTATCCGCTCACACTAAGAAATTCTAGAGCGAGACAGAACTAAATTCCCTCACACAGGAGGACTTAGATAGCTAAATACCCCAATACAAACATAGAGGTGATTAGTGTTATTAAAAGATCTTAAGTCTGGGAAGCCGCAGGCCCAGACACGGATTTGCCAGCGAATATTACAAAGAGTTTAGAGGAGTCTGGTGCCCCATCTTACAGACTTCTGTAATTATGTTTTGGAGGGACATAATATCCCAGAAGACATGTTACAAGCGAGGATTGTGGTGATTCAAAACCAGGGAAGAACCACAACTTTGCTCTAGCTATCGTCCAATCTCACTCATAATCAGGATCTAAAGATCCTCACAAAAATCTTAGCCCAACCGTGTAAAACTTATCTTACCAAAACTGATCCACTTGGACCAGGTGGGGCTTCGTTTAAAGATAGGGAAGCTCCAGACAATGTGCGTAGATTAATAAACATCATTGAATATGTGGGTAAGACCAAGATCTGCTTCTCTGCTTCCTATTGTTGGATGCAGAGAAGGCATTCGATTAGAAATAGATTGGGACTTCATGAATGCAGTATTATATCGGATGGGTTTCCAGGGAGCGTTATTACAGCCTTAAGTAAGATTTATTCAGCCCCAACGGCTCAGGTCTCCATAGCAGGATACAAGTCCAAATCTTTCCCTATACTAAATGAAACAAGACAGGATGTCCCCTATCTTTGCTCTCTGTATTGAACCACTAGCAGCCAAAATTAGACAAGCAACCGATATCTCGGGAATAGTAATTAAGGACCGGGAATACAAACTAATGCTATTTGCAGACGACATTTTACTTACACTGACTAGACCTTTAATCTCCCTGCCCAACTTATACAAAACGCTAGAGATTTCTCCCAAATCTCAGGATATAAAATTAACCTGGACAAATGTGAGGCATGTCATTAGGACTCCCACACCACACTAAGAAACTTATAGCAGCCAATTTTGAATTGAAGTGGCCTGCACACTCCCTTAAATACTTAGGGATCTATCTAACCCCTCAATAGATCAATTATATAAATACAACTACGAAACTGAAATAACTGCATTTAAATGGTCCCTAAGACTCTATAAATCTTAGTATCTATTTGCTATACACTTTAGTGAAAGGCTAATAATTACATTTAATAATCCCTTATGAATTATTATAACCCACTATATAATATTAACACACAATCACTAGCTTAAACTACTTGTAAGGTCATAAACTCACAAAGTCTCTATTCCAGCAGTAACAAAACTTTTATTACAATGAGGCTAATTAAACATTATTACAATATGCAGATTAAATATAAATTACACATATGCAAATCACTTATAAATACTCAGCAGTGAACTATACATCAATATTACACTAATACATTTGCCCAATCTATGTGAAAGTATGGTGTGCTGAATTATGTGTCTGTAAGGATCACTTACTTCTGATGTTAGCTGTGGTCACCATTCCAATTGAAAAAGAGTGAAAGAGAGAGTGAACTCCAGTATTCCTGCTACTTTTATTGTAGTTTTTCATCCCTCCCACAATGATGATGTCACTCATAAGCAAGCCCTCATTGTAATTTTAAGAGTATATGGTTTCATCCTGCATGTGCTTTGGGGGTAGGGAATGGCATTAGCCTTAGACAAAGGATCTTAAGGCCAGTGGTCATCCTTCTCAGATGGGGCGTCTGGTAATGTGATCTTTCTACATTCCATAGTGACCTAGTATCTGAATGAGGAGTTAACCCCTTCTTTACCATTCAGCTGAGTTTCTTGTAGGAATACATATACCATATATTATATGTATATATATATACCCCTTCCAGACCATATGTGAATTCAGATCATGCCATTATTACATTCACCCCCTTTTGGGCAATGGAGGTTACCATACCCTTCCATTCCAATGGTTGTTTTATATGAGTGAATCTGATGGAAGATTCCTAACCCCACCTATGTGTGATGGCTATATTAGTGTACTAAAGACGCTTCCATTCGCATACCATTATATAAGTGATATACACGTGCAATTAATGATTTTAAATAACAACACATACAAATTTGAATAATTATACATAATATAGAAATAAATAATTATGATTATAAATGGATGTATAAACAGATTTCCCAATGCAGAACCCCATGATGACTGTTTCGAAAAGGAATTTGCTAATTTCTGCCACCAGGTTGCACTTGACATCTCCGTATAAGTATGTTCTATCCTTTGTAGTTCTTGTTCCTGATGGTAGAAATTTACATGAACACGTTCCCCAAAATTTTTAAGATGTTCTAGTAACACAGAGTCTTTTTGCAATAAGGTTACCCATTTTTGCCAAGGTGCATCATCTACTAATATTGGGGTTATGAGTGGAGCCCCCCAAGGTAGCGTTATATGTGAGTAACTGTGGGACAGTGAAGTTAAACTGTAGTGAACTTATCCTCACAGGGTACCCCAGTAATACAATAAATCCCTGGTGTGATTTGTTCCCTTGAATTACACCTGTCAAACCATACATGCACTTCATCTTTAGGCTTCAATGCAACAAAACACACCTTTCCTTGTCCTAAGGGAAAAATCATATCTTGGGGATTAACTTTCTCCACAAAACCATTGCAATATGAGTGATTATGCCAGCAGGAATCAAAAAATTATTCTTGCCTGGTTGGGTAGACATAAAATTTTAGAAGGAAACCTTATGCAGCCAGACATATCTACCTGTTCCATATGGGAACCATTCCATATAAAATTTGGGAACTCTAACTCATGATGCAAAACATGAGATTCTGTGACAGGTGTTCCTAGTGAAAACAAATGATAACATTCTGATAGGTACCACTAGTGGGCACAAGTGAAGTAGCCCTGCATATATTTTCCCTGCAGCCCAACCAACTGTTTAAACCATAATTCTCTGTGTTTTGATGCAAAACTGTTAACAACAGACTGCTCCCACCCTCCCAAAGGTGTATGGTTATTTTCCATAGCCTGTGCTATTAATTTAAAGTCAGTTGATAATTCTGTTTGCATGGAAATACACACAAAATCCCAGGATACTTCCCTTAACCTACTAATTACTCCTATCAGTATTTCCTCTGTATGTTGAATGGCAGGACCCTGAACCTGAATGACTGTCTGTGTCAGTGTCTCTACCAGGGTGTTTATCATTTGTTGCGTATGAATCCCTTTTGCATTTAACATCCCCTGAGACTGTAAGGTTGCTGTTAGGCTGGATATGTCAATGGAATTTACCACACCTAGCCCTGTTCCCACACCTCCCAAAACTGTATCCATGATATCCCTCCTAGTCCTTCTCCTAGTACCTTCTGCCCACTTAACTAATGCTTTTTCCATAGTGGCAGTAATTCTGGAACAATTTTGGTAATGTGTGGAAACTAGCCAATCTATTATTTTAATCTTCCACGTGATAAATTGGAATGTGGCATCCCTCAATACTGGAGTTGGCTTGATTGTACTTGTTTGAAATGGACCACTAGAAAACAACACTTTTCCCCTTACACATTGAGTATTGTCATAATGTTTCATCTTTGGTGTAGTGATTAAAGTAGAATAGATCAAAGGCGTAAATGTGGTTGTTTCCTTTATTTGATCTATTTTTAAGTATACTTCAATCCCTCCACCAAAGTTGGCAGCTGTAACCCTCCAATTAATCCCTTCTCCAATTTGTTGTTCAAATATAATATATAGTTATCGCCATTTATAGTGTGAATAGGATTTGTAAATGTTGTAGACACAGAAACACCTTCTCCCACCAGACCTACAGTCCATTTTCCCCAAGCCACCCACTTACATTCCCATTCAACTTTATTACCCTGATTGACCCTCCAAAAACCAATTAAATTGTCTTGATGTTTTTCTGCAAATATTTCAATTTTCCCACCCACATTAAAAGTCAATTTTCCCAAACAATCTTTGTGAAGGTCTTGAGAGCTCCATAAGCCTGTCCATCCTCTGATGATGCTGCTTGAGCTCCATCTATGACTCCTTGTGAGGTTTGTGATTGAAAGTTCATTACAGTCACAGATTGGAAGTTTTTGCAATAACACCCACACAAATACAAATAGGTTTGTGGCGATCATTCCTCTCAGGCTCCACATAATGAAATCTGTCAAAAAAAGATTAAGAGAATATCAGTTCTTAGCAGAAATATCTACATCTGGGACAGCTGTCCCTCTATACAATTTACATTGGTCAACATGGACCCATTTGTAACCAGGCTGCCTTCTGCTTTTCCCAGGGGTTGATCTTTCTATTTTAATTACAGTATTACCCAATTTGTCCAAAATTCTATAAGGTCCCTTCCCAATTTGCATCCCAGGGAGAATTTTTGCGAAAATTTTTAATCATGATCAATCCCCCCTTCTCAAACAGAGGTGTTTGAGGTGTAGATGAAAATTTACAATCTGTTGGGGCCATATTAGAGGCAGCAAAAATTAGCAGTGAGCTCAACTGCTCCTGAATTTGGGAGAGATATTGATCTCTAGACACAGATTCTCTCAAGGGAGTAGACAATTGTGGTTCACCTGGGTGGCCTAATGCCATCTTTCTCCCTGTCATGAGCTCATAGGGAGAACACTTGGTAGCATTTGATGGTGTAGCTCTAATAGCCATTAGAACTGCTGGAAGATGTGTGACCCATGATTTACCATACTGGGAAAGCATTTTTGACAATTTTGTTTTTAATGTGCGATTCATGCGCTCAACTATACCAGAGGATTGTGGATGATATGGTACATGAAATCTATGTCTGTATTCCCAGTAGGGCACAGAGATTTTGCATTACCTGACCTGTAAAATGTGTACCCCTGTCTGATTCAATGAGTGTTGGAAACCCCCCATCTTGAGAAACATGTTCCCACAGTGCTCTGGCAGTAGCCTGTGCAGTATCACAACGAAGTGGAATAGCCTCACCCATTTTGAAAAAATATCTACAATTACTAGGGCATACCTGAGACCCCCCTTTGATAGTGGAAGTGGGCCTATAAAATCAATTTGGATAGCTTTCAGGGGCCATCTGCTACTGGTATTCTCTGGAGAATGGGTCTCTGACCTTTAGGGCGTGGATTAATTTGAGCACAAATTAAACATTTCTTGTACACATTTTAAACAGGTTTCTGCTAAATCTGGCCAATGAAATTTTTGCCTTAAATGGTACTCTAATGCACTTTGCCCAATATGCCCAAGAAAAGAATGTGTTTGCTGTGTTATAGGTCCCTGCAAATGACTCGGGACCACAAAAACCAATTTAGCCTGTGGATCAATGGGATTAGAGTAACATATTAACCCATTACAAATTGAATAACCATTTGGGAGTGTTTGCTGTTCCTGTAACAGAGGGAAAAGGTTAGGATCTTTAGCTTGTTCTGTTTTCAAATCAGGTACCTCTGAATCTACCATTGTAATCTTTGCTATGTGTACCATTGTATCTTTAGATGTAACATGCTCTCTCCATGCTTCCTGTGTCTCACTGTCATTCTCATCTGATTGCCATGGTTCCCCATCTACAGCTGCCTGTTTGGCTAACATGTCCACATGTGCATTCCCTTGTGAATGTGCATCTGTGAAATGTGTGTGTGCCTTAACTTTAACAATAGCTGACTGCAATGGGTGCTGTGTTCCCCCAATCTACCAATTTCTTAAGGGGCTTGAACATGTGACAATGGTTTGCCTGCTGAGTCTACCATTCCTCTTAGATTCCAAATTGGTAAGTACTCTGTCAGTGATCTGGTCACATAGGCACTGTCACTGTATATACAAATGTCTTGTGTGTCAAACCTGTGGCAAGCCATAGAAATGGCTTCTATTCTGCTCTCTGTGCTGAGAATGATCTTGGTAACATAAATTTAAGAGCTAATTGTTGCGAGGGGACCCAAATAGCAAAACCAGTATTAAATTGACCATCCTGCCAAAATCTTGAGCCATCTACATAAATTTGTAAATCCTGGGGAGAAGGTTTTGTCCCTGAACAATTTATGAGGCGATTCCCTGTGTGTGAATGTCTCTGTGCAGTCATGGGGTTCACCCTGAGTGTGCATTAGTTGGGGTAATGTGTATTTTGCATTGTGTTGTACAGTGATGTCACGATGTTGCAAATCTATTAACCACCTAGTCACTCTTTGTGTTGAAACCCCACTTAATGATTTCTCCAATAACAGCTTTATAGGGGTATGTGGTGTTTGGAGGATGAGCTTCCCAAATCCCACTATATGCTCAGTAGCCTGAACTGACCAATGCACCCCTAACAAAGCCTTGATACATGCGTCATAACCTTTCTCTACTGGAGTAAGAAGCCTGGAAAATAGCCAACAGGCCTCCATTTTTCAGCCTTCTCCTGCAGTAGGACTGTGGAAATTGAAGTGTCAGATGTGTATGTTTGTAAAGCAAAAGGGGCCTCCCTCTCCACTGTGGCAAGGGCAGGGGCTGATGCTAAACCTTCCTTTAACACTTTAAATGCTTCCTCATGTTCTGTATTCCAAGGAATTTTCCCAACATCCTCCCCTTTCAAAAGATCATAGAGAGGTTTTGCTTTTTCAGCAAACCCTTCAATGAAATCACGAGAAAAATTTACCAAGCCTAAGAATTGTCTTAAGGACTGCCTATGCAAAGGTCTGGGCACCTGAAGTATGGCTGTAACTCGTTCTCTAGTAGGGCATCTTGTACCCCTTTGTATTGATACTCCCAAAAATGTCACCTTTTGTCTCATTAATTGTACTTTCGAAGTGTTTAACTTGAGGCCAGATTCAGCAATCAAGCCAAACAGTGCATTCAGCCGCTCCAAATGTTCCTCTACTGTCTCTGTTTGTAACAAAATATCATCTACATACTGTATGATACTTTCTGGGACTGAGAATGTTTTTAATACCTCTGCTAATGCTTGGTGAAAGTATGTAGGCGAGCTGTGGAAGCCCTGAGGAAGCGAATTGAAGCAAAATTGCATGTTATCAAAGCAGAAAGCAAACTTATATTGGCACTCTGGGGCTAGTCTGACACTCCAAAAACCATTACTTATATCCAGAACAGAATACCACCTACATGTGGCACTCAGTTTGGATACCACTTCAGGAGTAGAAGCAACTAGATTTGTAACAGGTGGGGTAACTTTATTCACCATACGAAAATCAGCAGTTAACCTCCAAGTATTATTTGCTTTCCTTACTGGCCACAAAGGAGAATTATTAGAGGAGGAACATTTCCTAATTATCCCTTGGCTTTCAAGCTGACTAATAATTTGCCTCACAGGTTCAATAGCTTCTGCTGGAAAACGATACTGTCTTTGTGGAGGGGGGTCAGGGCCTACAATATTGATTTCAATGCCTTTTAATATGCCACAATCATTCTTATGTTGAGCCCATATGTCAGGGAAATCCATGACCAATCTCTTCAAATCAGGGTGACTTTCAGTATCCGGCCACACCCTTTCTGAAGGAATTGATGCAATGGATGCTATGGGACTGATGTAAGAGTCATCTAATATTACAGGTTTTCTCCCTCTAGTATCCCTCCACAAAACATTGTTACATAGGTCCACTATCATCCCTTCTGATCTCATTATATCAGCACCAAGTATTGTACCCTCTGTGTTTTTGCTCTGCCAAATGGGAATTTCCTTAGTCCACTGATTACCTAGTGTCATAGTCACATTTGGGATAAGGGATGCTTGGGACTGGGATCCCCCAAGTCCCACAAGAAATGTCTGTCTTGTCCCTTGTGGGGGACTTAATGGTAAGTCTGTCAAAGTTACTGAAGCTCCTGTGTCTATGAGGAGTTTTGTGCGATGGCCCTCAATCACACCATAGACACAGGGACGTCCAGAATGATCCCTAAAGGTGTTACATATAGGGACCATGTCATCCAGGGCCTGAGGTAGTCAGTCAGAGCAGGATATCAGAGGAGAATTATTTTCATAATTCTTTTCATGATATCCCACTTCCCCTCCCCCCACAGTCATCACTCTCAAAGCCTCATGCGCTGGGCCATACAGATTAGTACCAGGCCTAAGCTTTGCGGTGTATTCCTGTCCTGTTTTATCTGGGGGCTTAATCTTGTTATTTTTCCCTACCCAATTATGTGCATAGCTTTCTTTTGGAGGTGCAGAGGGATGTAATCTTTCCTGCCCTCCCTCAGTTTCCTTCTGAATTCTCTTTAAGAATCTGCAATCTACTCGTCTGTGCCCATATTTATTGCAGTAATGGCAAGTACCTTTGAAGGGACCCTCTGAATATTTTTGTTTCCCTTCATTAGTGGTTACCACAGCAATTCTGTGTTGCCCTGTGTTCTTTTTCTTTAAAATGTTCTGCCTAGCCTTACCTATAATAGATAACACACCCTCTAGTGTATTCTTTTCCTCAGCCATCATTTGTATGCTAGGTTCCAAATATGTGAATTTTTTAATTAAATACTGCAACATATCATGAGGTGTTTGTTCTGGTGAAATTCTGTGTGTCAGTCTATATAATTGTTCAAATTTAGCTGCAAATACCCATGGGTCATCATTTAATGCTACTTGCATTTCTGCAAGAGAGTGACTGTCCAAATCTCTACTCCCTGTCACTAGTTTACAAACAGCTTTTAATCTGTCCCCATCTGAACCCCATTTATCCTCCTTAAACCAATCTGTGTTCAAATTAACTGGGCCTGCAACTGGTGATTGTAATCTAGCTGCAATGCTGCCTGGAAGCCACATTTTTAACAAAAAGCATGCTTCCTTATGTGACAACATGTATTGTTTTACTGCAGACTCAAAATTTGACATGTTAGTGAAAACATCTGCTTTAACATCATACACTGGAAAGAGAGGTTTTAACTTTACCAGTTGTCTCATTACTTTATCTCTATCTTGTTTTATAAGGGTAGTTGATACCAGGGATGATGTTTCAGCAGAGGTGGTAGAAAAAAGTAAATTTTGCGATTGAGTTAAATTTCTTCCCCTGGATCTTACACTGGGTGTTAGTGATAAAGTATCTGTTTGATGTTCTGTGTTTAATGTTCTTGGCCTAGTTATCTGTGGGGTTAGTATTGGAATGTGTGTGCTCTCTGTATTTTGTGTGTGATTCAATCTTTCCTCACTGTGTGGAATAGGCACCCTCCCCCCATCAACATGTGGGCTTTGCACCCTTCCCCCATCAACATGTGCCCCATCTTCCTGCGACACACATGCATTGTCCTCATTTAATACTGCAACAGGGGTTAAGTTTGCAAGTCCCTGTCTCAATGAAGCAATAAGTTGGCCTCTTGCGTCATAATTTTCTTCTAAAGTATTAATATATTCTGCATTTACCCCACATGTGGGGCAATTCTCATCTAATGTGTTACAATTGATCTCTGTTAACATGGCTATTGGGGGAGAATGTTCAAAGATTGCTCTATTCATTTGGTCTTTGATAGCTAACAACAGTTTCATGCAATTCTGTAATTTGGATTTTTCTTTTGTTAAACAAAACCTTTTTTTATCAATAAGCTTATTCTCATTCTCACATTGCAACCACACATCTTTCAGTCTTTTAACTATGTCAGTATTTTCATCAACAATAGGCTCAAATGTGCTACATTCTGCATATTTAACAATTAATTCCATACTCACACTTTAAAGTGTCTTCAGACTGCCAGCAAATCAGATTCACGTCCTGCGCGATATGATTTTCTCTGCGTCTGGTTCAACTGATCCTTAGGTAATGCCTCTCTGGATCTGTAGTCTTGGCCAAAGACTTTACTGCTGAAACGCTCAACTCAAAAACAGTATAGCAAAAACTAGGTTCAATTTTCGTCCAAAAATCACACTTGTATTATAAAAAGAACCTGGATTAGTCCCCCCTTAAAACAAGTGTAGTTGGTAAGAAAATTCGCTGGCTCGGCTCGCCAATGAAATAACTGCATTTAAATGGTCCCTAAGACTCTATAAATCTTAGTATCTATTTGCTATACACTTTAGTGAAAGGCTAATATTACATTTAATAATCCCTTATGAATTATTATACCCACTATATAATATTAACACACAATCACTAGCTTAAACTACTTGTAAGGTCATAAACTCACAAAGTCTTATTCCAGCAGTAACAAAACTTTTATTACAATGAGGCTAATTAAACATTATTACAATATGCAGATTAAATATAAATTACACATATGCAAATCACTTATAAATACTCAGCAGTGAACTATACATCAATATTACACTAATACATTTGCCCAATCTATGTGAAAGTATGGTGTGCTGAAATTATGTGTCTGTAAGGATCACTTACTTCTGATGTTAGCTGTGGTCACCATTCCAATTGAAAAAGAGTGAAAGAGAGAGTGAACTCCAGTATTCCTGCTACTTTTATTGTAAGTTTTTCATCCCTCCCACAATGATGATGTCACTCATAAGCAAGCCCTCATTGTAATTTTAAGAGTATATGGTTTCATCCTGCATGTGCTTTGGGGGTAGGGAATGGCATTAGCCTTAGACAAAGGATCTTAAGCCAGCTGGTCATCCTTCTCAGATGGGGGTCTGGTAATGTGATCTTTCTACATTCCATAGTGACCTAGTATCTGAATGAGGAGTTAACCCCTTCTTTACCATTCAGCTGAGTTCTTGTAGAATACATATACCATATATATATGTATATATATATACCCCTTCCAGACCATATGTGAATTCAGATCATGCCATTATTACAGAAACCATATACAGAAACATTAGGAAAGACATGAATAAATGGAGAACACATACATTTTCCTGGATGGGCAGACTAGCCACAGTAAAGATGACAATCCTTCCTCGTCTACTATACTTATTTAGGACGCTCCCCATATCGGTGCCGATATCAGATTTAAAAAAGATGCAGGCAGAACTTCTAACCTTTATTAGGGGGAAGAAAATGGCTCGGATCCCATCAACACTTATAACAAAACACAGGACTCTGGGAGGTATAGGAGCACCCAACTTGATTGAATACTATAGAGCAGCAAGGTTAGCACAAACATTACTCCTTGGAGGAAGGGAAAAATTAGTCCTCTGGACCAAACTAGAAGCAGATTTAAGAGACTCTACTCTTACTGACGATATATTATGGGGCAAACAATCGAGAGACATAACACCAATTAGCTACCACTCACATATTTCTGGTCACACTTCATACATATGGTCCTTACTAAGCAAACAACTCAAATTTTCTCTTACACAAACAATCATGTGCCCAATTAGATACCTCCTTTCCTCAGACATCCAGGCAGTGGTGAATAAATGGGCAAATAAAGGACTATACAGGGTGGCGGATTGGTTAGCGGGCGGAAATCCCAAGACTTTTACACAAATCCAAAGCCAAATAGCTCCTGTGAAGCTTCTGTGGTTCCAATACCTACAGGTCAATTCAGCTATTCAACACTACATCAAATCAGTTAGAACCCAGCCCCTCTCACTCGCAGAATCCCTATTGAATTCAACCCACAGACCCAAAAAAGTGATATTTAGATTGTATGTAGAAATTCAATCTCAAAATAACTCTTCCAAACCTTCAACAATCTTACTATGGGAAAAAGACTTAGGTACACACAAACTCAAAAAAGATTGGGATGAAGTGCTGTATTCAGCATGTTCTGGCCTTTTAAGCGCAGACTTAAGAGAAAACACTATTAAAACTATCTTTAGATGGTATCTAACCCCGATCAAAACCTCTCACATGACTCCTGCAAACAACAGACTCTGCTACAGAGGATGCGGGGAGATTGGTTCATATCTCCACATGTGGTGGGACTGTGCTATAATCCGACCTATCTGGATTCAATTATCCTCCCTCCTCAGTACGATCTTAGAGGATCAAATACAACTTAAACCGATACAAGCCCTACTACACGAACCGTTACCACGGTACAACAAACATATAAACACATTTATTAAGATTACTTGCACGGTCACTAGAATGAGTATAGCAAAATATTGGAAAATGAAGGCCCCTGCATGGGAGGAGGTGAAGAACAAATTAGACATGACATATCGTATGTACGAATCTGCCTCTCATATCCTAGACACACAAGCCCAGTTTGAGAAGGTCTGGTTTTACTGGACATTAAATGGGAACCTGGTTAAATAGACTCTATAGGGACTCTGCGGTGATACGGGAGCTGGGGCCCATAGCGCAGGAGGGGGGGGGGGGAGAACCCGGTTGCCCTATTCTATTCCTACTCTACACCTTATCTTTCTACTCCATTCTACATTCACCCACTTTATCTAAATTCTTTCATCTATCCTATTTCTAGGAGGAACTGTATAGCTCACTAAGGAACTAGAAAGTTAAAGACACAGTCCCACCTCCTCTCTAGGTTTCATCCCTAATCTCCCTTTTTTTTTTTTTCTTTTCTCACTCTCTTTCGTTCTCTCTTTGCCTTCGTATATTTTTGCATAACATTGTATTGATAGAGGGGCCGGAGCAAGAGCACTTATTAGAGGAATTGGCAACACAGCTTGACCTCCTGGCCCTGGTAGAAACAGGGGATGGAGAGCATGTTCCTTTTTATTTTTCTACTACAGAAGCCATCAGCTGAGCCTCCCCTAGAGGCTCTCCAAGAAATGGAGCATGGCTCGTGATTAAGACCAGCCTTCTTCCTCTCTGGGTATATCCAGAACCTTTTGGACATTGATCTACATATCTGATCTTTCCCACATAGATATACAACAGTGACTGGTTTTCTTTTCTGTTCATGTCCAGACATACCTGAGGGCTTGAGCATGAATGCCATATATACAGATGTAATCCAGAGAAAGAGAGATGATTTTCATTTCTTTTCTTTTTACTTGTTTTTGTTGTACAATTGTTGATGAAAATGCTAATAAAAAGATTTAATCATAAATAAAAAAAAAGATAAATATATGTGATCTCTCTCCAGTCTCCTCCTCCCTTCCCCATCCCTTCCTGCTATCTGACTGCGTAATTTAGTTTAGGTTAAATTCTCTGAAGTAGTTTATCCACATAATTACATGAAGTGAATGGGGCAAGAAACTGCGCTTGCGTAGTATTTTCATATGTTTTAATCAGATTAAGTCCAAAGCTAGATACTAGTAACTCCTATTATCGTCAAGAGTATAACAGTATAACATAAAGTCCTGTTAAGGTGTCTGGTGTTTCGATATACTAACACATACATTTAAGATATAATCCGTAATGTGATGTGTGCACAAATGTCAAGATGGGGTTATAGAAGTCCACTTGCCCTTATGCCTTCTTACCGGTATACTATAGTCTCCTGCTAAACAATCGTCACCTGCCTCTACGAGTGTTCATAGGGACTTCTCCGGTGCGGCTGGCGTCCTCGTGGATCTGTTGCGTCTATCGACTCCTCCCATCCACAAACAGAGTGCAACGTATGACGTACAGCGGTTCTCATCCAATCCTTATTCGGAACCAGACACCTGCTCCAATCCCACTGAAGCCAATTGCAATATCCCTAATAAACACTTATGGATAAACAAATATTTTGTGTGTAGTTATTCCTATTTATGCAGTTATCAATGGTTAGTGAAAACTGATACCTCTTAGGAATAACATGAGAGAATAATGAGAGGAGAAGTGAGCTTGTAGTCACAGGTATTAATGATTTTGTATACCTGGACTTTTATAATTCACTTCTATGAATAAGGTTTAGCTTTAGTCCTTCAGTGAGTTCAGCATGTATTAAAGAGTTAATGTGACAGGCAAACACAGTAGTTAACAGTTGACCTCTGTATTATTAGAGTTTGTAGCAGGTATTACTATGACAGGCAAACACTTTAGTAAGCAATTCAATTAGGCGTTCAAACTTGTAGGTATTCCTATTGGAAATTACAGACAAATGTTTTAAGGCAGTCTCTTAATACTAAATACTTGCGTATATTTCCTTAAGGCAAGGTAAATTGGGAACAGGTCCGGTATAGATAAGAGGAGCTGAGATGACGACCTGTTAGTTGAAGTAAAACTCTGTGTTCAGCGTCCCTGCAGACAGCGTGTTCCGACTTCCGTGTACACACGCTGAATTAGAGATGACGTCAGAGTGCTGTGAAACTCCTTTGGTGTGAGAGGCGATATGAACTTGTAATCTTTAGAAGTATGATAAATGGTAACAGATTTTAGTAGTATGAAGATAACGAAATTGGTAAGGATATTGTTTGTTTGAAAAGAGTTTATCCAATCTGTTAAGTTTAGGAGATAGGTATAAGTTGCAATAACTCTGCTTTACCCATACATATGCAATTATCAAGCACCTGAGCAGTGCTTTAGTCCCTCCTTTTATAGATGATCTGATATGACTCTGAGTAAACCTTAAAGGGACAGATATTACCACATATATTCTACTAGAGGGGTAAATGATATGACAGATCCCTCCCGTCAGGATGTCCTCCTACCACCAACTGCACGTGGTTTCGTTGGATATTTAGTGTGGAATTCAGAAAGTAAATGAGGAGCATTAATGTTAGAGTGTTGTACCCATTAATCTTCTTCTGGTCCATATCCCTTCCAGTGGACAAGATATTCAACTCTTCTCCAACGTATCCTGGAGTCAAGTATTCTTTCAATTTCATAATCCGTTTGATCAGGTTCGGATATGACATGGGAGTCGTTGACTTGTGGTTGTATGCTGTTGGTTCCAAGGTAGGGTTTCAGAAGCGATACATGGAATGATGGATGTATCTTTAATGTTTGTGGTAGTTTTAGAGTGACGGCATTAGGATTGATGATCTTTGTTATAGAGTAAGGCCCAATGAATTGGTTTGCGAGTTTTTTACAGGGGACTTGGAGTCTAAGATTTTTTGTGGAGAGTAGAACTCTATCTCCAACTTTAAAGGTTGGAGGATTACATCTTTTCGTATCATAATATCTCTTTTGAGAGGATTTGGCTTCTTCAAGGTGTTTCTTCAATAGTGTTAGAGATGATCTGATGTTTTGGGTATAATCCATGACGGTTGGATTACTGGATACAAGGTCTCGACCAGGGAGAGACTTAGGGTGGTATCCATATGTAGCATGAAAAGGCGAAGTTTTGGTGGAGGAGTTTATAGAATTATTATACGCAAATTCAGCTAAAGGTAACCACTCTACCCAGTCATCTTGAAGATGGCTTACATAGCATCTAAGGTACTGTTCTAGAGTTTGATTCGTACGCTCTGTTAATCCGTTAGATTGAGGGTGGAATGCAGTGGTGAGTCTTGATGAGATTTGTAGTATACGACATAATTCTTTCCAAAATCTAGAGGTGAATTGTGTCCCTCGGTCCGACACAATGGAGGTGGGTAGTCCATGAAGTTTTACAATATGTGACATGAATATTTTTGCAGTAGTGATGGCAGTAGGTAAGGACTTTAGTGGTATGAAGTGTGCTAATTTGGTGAGATGATCTATTACCACTAATATTGTAGTGAATTGGTTTGATGGAGGTAACTCCACTATGAAGTCCATAGCTATCATAGACCAGGGAACCTCCGGAATGGGTAAGGAACACATAAGTCCAAATGGTTTATGATGGTCTTTCTTGTTCCGAGCACAAGTATTACATTTAGTCACGTAATCAACTACGTCCTGATTAAGACGTGGCCACCAAAATGTCCTTTTGAGAAGTTCCATTGTTTTTACTATACCAGGGTGACCTGAGAGAGGAGTATCATGATAATGTTGTATGAGTTCTTTGCGTAAAGAGGAAGGAATATAGGTCTTGTTGTTATGGATAAATAAACCTGTCTTCTCATCCTTTTCACAAGAAGGTGGAATCTCAGTATCAGATTGTAAAGCATTTATTATTTCAGTGAGTAGAGTAGTGGCAGAGGCAATGATTTTGTGAGGGGCAATGATAAACTTTTTCTCTGGTTCTTCAGTGGTAGGTTCTAGGGATCTGGAGAGAGCATCTGCCTTGATATTCTTAGAACCTGGTCTATATGTTATCAAAAATTCAAACCTGTCGAGGAAAAGAGCCCAACGGACCTGTCTAGATGAAAGAGTCTTGTTATTCTTGAGATATTGAAGGTTCTTGTGATCGGTGAAGATGTAAAACGGTTTGGAGGTGCCTTCTAGTAGATGCCTCCAATGTTCTAAAGCACATTTGATGGCTAACAATTCTTTGTCTCCTACGGAGTAATTTTGTTCGGCATTTGTAAGTGTTCTTGAATAATATGCGACTGGATGTAAAGTAGGATTAGTTAGAGATTGTTGGGAGAGTATAGCACCAATCCCTGTATTCGAGGCATCTACCTCTACTGTGTATTGGTAATCAGGATGAGGGAGTTGTAGAATTGGAGATGATGAAAATTTCCGTTTTAGAGATTTGAATGCCTCTTGAGCTTCATTGTTCCATAAGAATTTGTGTTTGCCTGTTACTCTGGTTAAAGGTTTGACAATCATAGAGAAATTTTTTATGAATCGTCTATAAAAATTGGCAAATCCAAGAAATCGTTGTAGCGATTTTACCGAAGTGGGTTTAGTCCAGTTGAGTATAGCAGAAACCTTTTCAGGGTCCATCGTTACTCCAGTAGGTGAGATTATATATCCCAGAAATTTGATAGTATTTACATGGAAACAACACTTCTCCATCTTGGCGTAGAGTTGATGTTCACGCAATCTAGCTAACACCCACCTGACATGTTTGATATGTTCTTCTTCAGTACGAGAGTAGATTAAAATGTCATCCAAGTAAATTACCACGCACACATCCATAAGATCTTTAAATATATCATTGATAAAATACTGGAATGTGGCGGGTGCATTGGTGAGTCCGAATGGCATGACATTATATTGGAACAACCCATAACGGGTCCTGAAGGCCGTTTTCCATTCATCCCCACTCTTCATCCTGATAAGGTTGTAAGCTCCTTTAAGGTCTAATTTTGTGAATATGGTAGCATCACTCAACCTTTCTAGAAGCTCAGGGATGAGAGGAAGGGGGTATCTGTTTTTAATAGTTATAGAGTTAAGAGCTCTATAATCTATGATGGGTCGTCTAGTTCCATCTTTGTTAGTGACGAAAAATATGCCTGCTGCTGCCGAGGATGTACTGGGTGAGATAAAACCCTTACGTAAATTATCGTCTAGGTATTCCCTCAAGAATTGTAATTCTTTCTGTGATAATGGAAATATTCTTCCAAACGGTATGACTGCACCAGGTTTTGTATCAATTGGGCAGTCATATGGCCGATGTGGAGGAAGATTTTCTGCTTCCTTTAAATTAAATACGTCTGAAAATTCTGCGTATTCTTGAGGAAAAGCTGTTATAGCATGATTAATCTGTGTGTAAAGGAAAACAAGTTGAAGAACAGTAAGAAGAATTAAATTTTAACTTGTTTATTGACCAATCAATAGTGGGATTATGTTTTTGTAGCCATGGATATCCCAAAATAATAGGATGTATAGATCCTGGGATGATGTCATATGAAATATATTCTTTGTGACCTGTTTTTGTAGTGGTGAGGAGTGGAATAGTGTGATGTGTAATGGGCCCTTTTAAGTAATTAGACCCGTCAATAACTTTGACATAAACTGGTATTTCTTTCATCACACAAGGTATTTTATTTGTATTAACAATTTTTTGATCTATGAACATTCCGAAAGCACCGGAGTCAATCATAGCCTCGCTCTGGTAAAGGTGTTGGTCCCACTGTAAAGACACAGAAATAGTCAAATGGGTATTTACTTTGGTAAGGATATTAGTGATACTGTAAGAAGTCTTACCCTTCTTTTGACGAATCAGGAGGGGGCATGTAGACACTCCATGGTCTTTGTTAGCACAATACATACATAAGTTGGCTAAGCGACGTCTTGTCTTTTCCTCTTGAGTTAGAGGACCTTTTATGGTTCCAATTTCCATTGCCACCGCTGGTGTGCTGGGTTTATCATAATGAACAGGATAATGCTTCTTTGTGAAGGTTTCGGGGTGTTGTCTTTCTAACTTACGTTCTCTGTAGCGTCGATCCATCGATATACAAACTTTTATTAAAGCATCAAGAGTTTCAGGTAACTCTATACGAGAAAGTTCGTCTTTGAGATGTTCTGATAATCCCAACCTGAATTGGTTCTTCAGGCTTATTATATTCCATTGCGAGTCAGTAGCCCATAGTTGGAATTCGGCAATATAATCTTCTACTGCTCGCTTTCCTTGTCTAAGGGATCTCAGGTTTTGTTCCGCGGTATTCTGTTTGTTAGTATCCTCATAAAGTGTAGACATGGCAGCAAAGAAATTTTCTAATGAATCTAGTATAGGATCACTAGACTCAAAAAACCTGTCAGCCCAAGCCCTGGGTTCTCCAGATAGATATGATATAGTGGTACAGACCTTAATTCTCTCTGTACAGTATGTCTTGGGTTTCATACTGAATAGTAACATGCAAGAATTTTTAAATTCACGGTATTTCGATCGTACCCCTGTGAATGGGTGAGGTGGATTAATTTGTGGTTCTGGATGATCAGTGGGTTTCTGTGTGAAATAATCATTCATTAAACGTTTAAGCGTGTTATTTTCAGTCTTTAGTTCATTTAAACCCTGCGCAAGTAATTCTACCTTTTGATTAAGGGTGCCAATTTCATTGGTCATTTGCGCAGGATCCATTGTAATCCTTTTTAATGGCTTGATAATTCTGCAATATCCCTAATAAACACTTATGGATAAACAAATATTTTGTGTGTAGTTATTCCTATTTATGCAGTTATCAATGGTTAGTGAAAACTGATACCTCTTAGGAATAACATGAGAGAATAATGAGAGGAGAAGTGAGCTTGTAGTCACAGGTATTAATGATTTTGTATACCTGGACTTTTATAATTCACTTCTATGAATAAGGTTTAGCTTTAGTCCTTCAGTGAGTTCAGCATGTATTAAAAGAGTTAATGTGACAGGCAAACACAGTAGTTAACAGTTGACCTCTGTATTATTAGAGTTTGTAGCAGGTATTACTATGACAGGCAAACACTTTAGTAAGCAATTCAATTAGGCGTTCAAACTTGTAGGTATTCCTATTGGAAATTACAGACAAATGTTTTAAGGCAGTCTCTTAATACTAAATACTTGCGTATATTTCCTTAAGGCAAGGTAAATTGGGAACAGGTCCGGTATAGATGAGAGGAGCTGAGATGACGACCTGTTAGTTGAAGTAAAACTCCGTGTTCAGCGTCCCTGCAGACAGCGTGTTCCGACTTCCGTGTACACACGCTGAATTAGAGATGACGTCAGAGTGCTGTGAAACTCCTTTGGTGTGAGAGGCGATATGAACTTGTAATCTTTAGAAGTATGATAAATGGTAACAGATTTTAGTAGTATGAAGATAACGAAATTGGTAAGGATATTGTTTGTTTGAAAAGAGTTTATCCAATCTGTTAAGTTTAGGAGATAGGTATAAGTTGCAATAACTCTGCTTTACCCATACATATGCAATTATCAAGCACCTGAGCAGTGCTTTAGTCCCTCCTTTTATAGATGATCTGATATGTCTCTGAGTAAACCTTAAAGGGACAGATATTACCACATATATTCTACTAGAGGGGTAAATGATATGACACCAATGTAGTGTGTGGCGAATCAGCTTGCAATGAAGTACAATTTTTTGTATTGAAAATGTAGTTAAAAAAACGATACATCATCTTAGGAGGATATCTCCTAAGATGATGTATTGTTTTTAACTACATTTTCAAGAAAAAATTGTTGTACTTTTATTGTGTGGCAAATCTTCTGTTTTTGTATATCCTTAAAGTGAAGGTTAAGTTTCAGCATATGAAATACAGGAATGCATTCTTCAATATTACCCTAATCTAATCGCTAACTTTTTTTTCTTCTTTTTTTTCACAATTTTCTTATTTTTACATTGTTATCTCCCTACCTATGCGATCTCTAACTCCTCCCACACACCAGTTCCGGCTTTTCTTGTGTTTGACGTAGAGAGCGGTCCCACCCGCTTTCTACGTCTTCCTAAAGCGCGTTCACGAGGCTCAGTGAAACAGCGCATGCGCCAATTGCCGATTTTACAGTGTTCTGCGCAAGCGAGAATGGGCAAGTTCTATGATGGATTCCTGAATATTTGGAATACGCATGCGCGAATCGGGAACGCTCATGGAAGCCAACAATAGCACATGCGCACATGGTCAAATATGCGGATGACGTGCACTGACGGCCACCTAACGGCCAGAAATTCAATTGGCTGCTACAGAAATGTGATCGGCAGCAAAAAAAAAAAAATACAAATTACGGGTTGCATTTGTGTACAATCGCAAATGGAACAATAATGATGATAACTCGGGTTTGTTATTAGATTTAGAAAGAATCATGAATGAAAGTGATATTGATTTTGTGAAACCAATGAAATCCTGGATAGGCATAAATGTAAGTTTACCTTCACTTTAATCAAATTAAGCCATTTATTACAATATTTTTTTATATTTTGGTCAGATCCCACGGAGCAATCGAATTGTTCCATTACAGCTTGTTTCATCATTAAATTTATTAGATTGTGTATTGAAGGAGGTTTGTTTATTCTTCCATTTTTTAAATATAGAGTATATCCCACCCAATATCGTAAATTAATAAAGCGTGTATTGATCTGTCTACGAGTATCGAAATCAAGCAGAAAAAAAAAAGTTGTTTCTCCAACTTAAATGATTCCTGTAGCGTTTTACTTAGCCAAAAGCTTATTCTTGCTAGAATTGGTAAATTTTAGGGCAATTCCAGAGCATATGTATTAGACTGGCGCTAGAGTTTGAGCACCGAGGACAGTTGTGAGTTATATTAGGGAACCATTTATTTAAAGTAGTAGGTACTTTATATACTCTATTAATTAATTAATTTAAAATGACTTTCTCGCCAGCTTGCCGCTAATGTAGCATTTCCACTTTTTGAATACTTCTAATAATAGCTTTTGTATCTATCTCTGGTATCTCCGATTGCCAATTTAATACTAACCTCTTCAGAAGCAGCTTTTGGTCGAAAAGGTTCTTCAGGCAGTGGTCACTCTTGGATACTGTTGCCTTTATATTTTCTTTTTCAGTTTTTTAGTTATTAAAAAACTTTAATTTGGATATTAATTTTCAGCGAAAAAGCGGTTTATATTTTATCCCACCCTTCTTATTTGTTATTCGTGGTCTTCCACATCTTGGGTATTATATCCCATATGTAACAAATCATGGACTCTTGCCACCTATATGAAAGAAAACATAATTTATGTAAGAACTTAACTGATGAATTAATTTATTTCATGGTGACGAGAGTCCACGGGGTCCTCTCCCTATTATGGGTTGTTTTTAACAGAGCACATATTTTGTTCTTGTTCCTTTTTTTATGGCTTTTTCTTACTCCTTTTTTACACCTTACTTCTTGACTATTCGTTGAACTGAGATATGAGTGAGGTGGGTGGGTTATTTATAGGCTTTGAGGCTTGGGAAACTTTGCCTCCTCCTGGTGGGAATGTATATCCCATATGTAACAAATCGTGGACTCTCGCCACCATGAAAGAAATGCATTTATCAGGTAAGTTCTTACATAAATTATGTTATATATACACACACATACATATATATATATATATATACACATGTGTGTGTGTATATATATATATATATATATATATATATATATGTGTGTATGTGTATATATATATATATATATATATATATATATGTGTATGTATGTGTATGTGTATATATATATATGTGTATGTATGTGTATATATATATATATATATATATATATATGTGTATGTATGTGTATATATATATATGTGTATGTATGTGTATGTGTATATATATATATATGTGTATGTATGTGTATGTATATATATATATATATATATGTGTATGTATGTGTATGTGTATATATATATATATGTGTAGGCTTACCATAATTTTTAGAGGTGAAACTGGGACCACCTGGTGCGGTGCCAGTGGGGGTGTGGTCAGGAGCGTGGTCAAGGGGGCGTGGCAATTACCGGTCCTTTTAAAGTAGTAGCTTTTATGTGTGTAATGTTTTGTGGATACTCTACCCTTCCTCAGTCAAACAAGTGAATCACACAGTTTAAATAAACCATAACACCACCCCCTAGTGCAAAAGGCACCATTGCGTTGTCATGGCAAATAAATCATTAATCTAAATCTCAGATTCTAAATAATGCCAAACATCAAGCATAATTATCACTTTATCAATTTCACAATTTAATATCTGCAGTGCAATATGTGTTTTATGTGTCTAATTAAGGAACAGAGCCAAATACTGATAAGGCATAAATGCAACATTGAATGAAAGTAAAAAAGAAACACGTACCTGCTAAAGCTGTTTAAGAGGCTACTCTATACCATAATGCAGGAAGATTATAGCCAAAATGCTATCCTGCATGAAGTAAAGCAAGATCCAGGCCAAAAATCCTGCCTGTCTGTACTTCCTAGTCATATCCATATGATTCCCCTAAAGGTATATTACCGGCAATGACACCAAGGGTCGGGGGGGGGGGAGAAGGTGTTAAATTCTTAGAAAAATAAACCAAGTAGTACTAAAAAATTAAAAAAAAAAACTACGCTGCTCACTCAGCCTGTATTACTAAATGTAAACTTTGAAGGACACGAACGTTAAGCTAAGCAGGGCTGTATGCAACAAAGTACCAGCATCCAACTATGCTGAGTCACAGTCCAGTCATTTTGAATAATGTGTCTGGGTTTCAGGTGGTCTGAAACCCGGACACATGATTTGAAACCTGGAGGTGGCAACCCTACTGGGACAGAATGAACAACTGGGTGGGACACTGGGACAGCGCCTCCAAACCGGGACAATCCCAGTAAAAGTGGGACTTCTGGTAAGCATATATATGTGTATGTATGTGTATGTGTATATATATATATAAATACACACATATGTAATTCCCCCTTATATTAGAGCTGATTAAATAAGTGAATATAAACAAATAAACTGAATAAGGTGCTGTCATTTAGGAAGAATAGAACTACTAATCTGTAACCTACCATTTAGCATTGCCCTGAGGTAACTCTCTGCCTCTGCTGCCTGCCCTCCTCTTCCTATCTCCCTCCCACCTTCCTTCTCTCTAGTCCCTCCCCGCCATGTTTCCGTATAGTAAGTGACTGCTTTACCTTCTAAAAAATTGCATTCGTTCAGTTGGGGGAAAGACAAGACTGAAACTCTTATGAGCTATGCGGATCTAGGCCAGTGATTTGAAGAAAGGTCGAGGCTTTGCTGTCTAGTTGGTTTAAGAAGTACTGGAGAGAAGTAGTCCAGACGTTGAGGCCTACACAAGGCGAGTGCCGGAGGGAGTCTCTGAAAGATTCGAAACTTTACGGCATTGAGGTCTCGTTCTCGGATTCAGTCTGAACTCCTCAGCGCAGCACCGGGAGAGGCCGGCAGCCGGCGGCCTGTGCCCGGAGCCGGATCACCGTGGCTCATCAGAGCCGCCTCCTTCCACCGCTGGCTCGGCCATGGCCAAGAACTATGACTCGGTAGAGTTTCCGTACTGCGATGAGGTGTCCAAGTACGAGCGGCTGGCTAAGATCGGACAGGGCACGTTTGGGTAAGTGCGGGGGGGGTATTAGTGCTGCTGTGTGTGGGCATGACGGCCCCAGTGTGAGCGGACATGAAAGGCATTAGAGCTGCTGGGTCTGCGGGCATGAGGGCCTCAGTGTGTTCAAGCATTAGGGCTGTTGTGTCTGCGGGCAGGGGGCCACAAAGTATGCAGGCATGAGGGCACATAGTGTGCAGGGCCAGGCATTAGGGCTGCTGTGTCTCTGGGTATGAGGGGCACATAGTGTGCAGGCATTGGGGCTGCTGTGTCTCTGGGTATGAGGGGCACATAGTGTGCAGGCATTGGGGCTGCTGTGTCTCTGGGTATGAGGGGCACATAGTGTGCAGGCATTGGGGCTGCTGTGTCTCTGGGTATGAGGGGCACATAGTGTGCAGGCATTGGGGCTGCTGTGTCTCTGGGTATGAGGGGCACATAGTGTGCAGGCATTGGGGCTGCTGTGTCTCTGGGTATGAGGGGCACATAGTGTGCAGGCATTGGGGCTGCTGTGTCTCTGGGTATGAGGGGCACATAGTGTGCAGGCATTGGGGCTGCTGTGTCTCTGGGTATGAGGGGCACATAGTGTGCAGGCATTGGGGCTGCTGTGTCTCTGGGTATGAGGGGCACATAGTGTGCAGGCATTGGGGCTGCTGTGTCTCTGGGTATGAGGGGCACATAGTGTGCAGGCATTGGGGCTGCTGTGTCTCTGGGTATGAGGGGCACATAGTGTGCAGGCATTGGGGCTGCTGTGTCTCTGGGTATGAGGGGCACATAGTGTGCAGGCATTGGGGCTGCTGTGTCTCTGGGTATGAGGGGCACATAGTGTGCAGGCATTGGGGCTGCTGTGTCTCTGGGTATGAGGGGCACATAGTGTGCAGGCATTGGGGCTGCTGTGTCTCTGGGTATGAGGGGCACATAGTGTGCAGGCATTGGGGCTGCTGTGTCTCTGGGTATGAGGGGCACATAGTGTGCAGGCATTGGGGCTGCTGTGTCTCTGGGTATGAGGGGCACATAGTGTGCAGGCATTGGGGCTGCTGTGTCTCTGGGTATGAGGGGCACATAGTGTGCAGGCATTGGGGCTGCTGTGTCTCTGGGTATGAGGGGTACATAGTGTGCAGACATTGGGGCTGCTGTGTCTCTGGGTATGAGGGGCACATAGTGTGCAGGCATTGGGGTTGCTGTGTCTGTGGGTATGAGGGCACATAGTGTGCAGGGCCAGGCATTAGGGCTGCTGTGTCTGTGGGTGTGAGGGGCACATAGTGTGCAGGCATTGGGGCTGCTGTGTCTCTGGGTATGAGGGGCACATAGTGTGCAGGCATTGGGGCTGCTGTGTCTCTGGGTATGAGGGGCACATAGTGTGCAGGCATTGGGGCTGCTGTGTCTCTGGGTATGAGGGGTACATAGTGTGCAGACATTGGGGCTGCTGTGTCTCTGGGTATGAGGGGCACATAGTGTGCAGGCATTGGGGTTGCTGTGTCTGTGGGTATGAGGGCACATAGTGTGCAGGGCCAGGCATTAGGGCTGCTGTGTCTGTGGGTGTGAGGGGCACATAGTGTGCAGGCATTGGGGCTGCTGTGTCTCTGGGTATGAGGGGCACATAGTGTGCAGGCATTGGGGCTGCTGTGTCTCTGGGTATGAGGGGCACATAGTGTGCAGGCATTGGGGCTGCTGTGTCTCTGGGTATGAGGGGCACATAGTGTGCAGGCATTGGGGCTGCTGTGTCTCTGGGTATGAGGGGCACATAGTGTGCAGGCATTGGGGCTGCTGTGTCTCTGGGTATGAGGGGCACATAGTGTGCAGGCATTGGGGCTGCTGTGTCTCTGGGTATGAGGGGTACATAGTGTGCAGGCATTGGGGCTGCTGTGTCTCTGGGTATGAGGGGCACATAGTGTGCAGGCATTGGGGTTGCTGTGTCTGTGGGTATGAGGGCACATAGTGTGCAGGGCCAGGCATTAGGGCTGCTGTGTCTGTGGGTATGAGGGGCACATAGTGTGCAGGCATTGGGGCTGCTGTGTCTCTGGGTATGAGGGGCACATAGTGTGCAGGCATTGGGGCTGCTGTGTCTCTGGGTATGAGGGGCACATAGTGTGCAGGCATTGGGGCTGCTGTGTCTCTGGGTATGAGGGGCACATAGTGTGCAGGCATTGGGGCTGCTGTGTCTCTGGGTATGAGGGGCACATAGTGTGCAGGCATTGGGGCTGCTGTGTCTCTGGGTATGAGGGGTACATAGTGTGCAGGCATTGGGGCTGCTGTGTCTCTGGGTATGAGGGGTACATAGTGTGCAGGCATTGGGGCTGTTGTGTCTCTGGGTATGAGGGGCACATAGTGTTCAGGCATTGGGGCTGCTGTGTCTGTGGGTATGAGGGGCACATAGTGTGCAGGCATTGGGGTTGCTGTGTCTGTGGGTATGAGGGGCACATAGTGTTCAGGCATTGGGGTTGCTGTGTCTGTGGGTATGAGGGGCACATAGTGTTCAGGCATTGGGGTTGCTGTGTCTGTGGGTATGAGGGGCACATAGTGTGCAGGCATTGGGGTTGCTGTGTCTGTGCAGGCATTGGGGCTGCTGTGTCTCTGGGTATGAGGGGCACATAGTGTGCAGGCATTGGGGCTGCTGTGTCTCTGGGTATGAGGGGCACATAGTGTGCAGGCATTGGGGCTGCTGTGTCTGTGGGTATGAGGGGCACATAGTGTGCAGGCATTGGGGCTGCTGTGTCTGTGGGTATGAGGGGCACATAGTGTGCAGGCATTGGGGCTGCTGTGTCTGTGGGTATGAGGGGGCACATAGTGTGCAGGCATTGGGGCTGCTGTGTCTGTGGGTATGAGGGGCACATAGTGTGCAGGCATTGGGGCTGCTGTGTCTGTGGGTATGAGGGGCACATAGTGTGCAGGCATTGGGGCTGCTGTGTCTGTGGGTATGAGGGGCACATAGTGTGCAGGCATTGGGGCTGCTGTGTCTGTGGGCATGGGGGCCACAAAGTATGCAGGCATGAGGGCACATAGTGTGCAGGCATTGGGGCTGCTCTGTCTGCGGGCATGAGGGGCACATAGTGTGCAGGCATTGGGGCTGCTGTGTCTGCGGGCATGAGGGGCACATAGTGTGCAGGCATTGGGGCTGCTGTGTCTGCGGGCATGAGGGGCACATAGTGTGCAGGCATTGGGGCTGCTGTGTCTGCGGGCATGAGGGGCACATAGTGTGCAGGCATTGGGGCTGCTGTGTCTGCGGGCATGAGGGGCACATAGTGTGCAGGCATTGGGGCTGCTGTGTCTGCGGGCATGAGGGGCACATAGTGTGCAGGCATTGGGGCTGCTGTGTCTGCGGGCATGAGGGGCACATAGTGTGCAGGCATTGGGGCTGCTTTTTCTACACACAAATTAGACTAGGGCACTATAGAGGCATGCTCCTCTCATGTTATGAGTAACTTGGGATATTATTATTTCCCTCTGATCTATCAGATATAGTGAGGAGTGGTGCTAGCATTCATTAAACTTACAAAAGAAAACATTGGAACAAGGTTCCGCAAAAGGAATGCTGTATTAGCACTCTATGCCCAGACTATTTAACAGGCAGAAACTCAGTAGATAAAATATAACTTATTAAACCTTTTAAAAGATGGGCAACAACACACTAATTTAAAATCCTTATCTGAAATTCAGTTATAGATCCCTAGGTGTTGCTTAATGTCAATAGTACCGCCTTATAAATATATAATATATATATATATATATATATATATATATATATATATCTATCTATCTATCTATCTATCTATCTATCTATCTCAATATCAAGGCACCCGGTCTCCAAATTCAAACTGCTACACAGGTTGTTGCCGGTATGTAGTCTAAAAGATCCATTTTACCATGACTCTCAAATGTAAAAGCAAAGTCAAAATTTATTGAAACATGAGATGGGTCAAACATGTTTTGTATAATTCAATACAATACTTCCTCAGTGACCATTTCTTTTAACATGGCTATGTGTGCCCTTATATACACCAATAGAAAAACTCCTCTCCTGTTAACCAAATTGCAAACATACGTAAATCATTAACTATTTGTGTACTGGAGTAATATCTTTGATGGATATTGGCTTGTCAACTCGAAAAACCCAATTAAGAACACAAAGTTACAAAATATGAAATGTCAAAAATTAAAATGGAAAAAAAGAGATTTATAACATGTTCTTTTATTTAGTAAACAACTTGACATCCCATTCAGAGTTTAACCCTCTCGGCACTCTAGTATCCAACTGGAATATCCAGAAAACTTCTCTTTTTCTGAGAATCTCTTCTCTATTGCCCCCTTTGGGGTGTCTAGGAATAACTTGGATACATTGAAATGTCAGGAGGAAAACATCTGAGTTGTGTTCCCTTTTTGAAATGCAGCAAAACAGGAGTGGAGAACTCAGGATCTTCAATTGACCTGAGATGTTGTAAGAAACAATCTTTTAAGGGGCGTGTAGTTAGCCCAACATACTGCTTACCACACCCCCTACAGGTCAAGGGATATATTACAAATGACGTATTACATGTTGAGTGTTGTCTAATTTGATATGTCTTACCCGTGGACTGAGAAGTAAACTCTAGACCAAAATTGGCAAATGAACATGATTTACACCTAGTGCTGCTACATTTAAAGAAACCAGGCTTTAAAGACAGCTAATTCTTGTTCTTATTTAAAGGCAGCATAGATGGTGATATATTACCCAAGGTCTTGTTTTTGCGTGAAATAAAATGACACCCCTCATGCACCAAATCTCTAAAAGCTTCATCTACTTCTAAAATGGGTAAAGAACTCCTCACAATGTTGCAAATTTTATAATACTCCTTACTGTAAGTGGTTATGAATTTAGGCTTATTCTCAAATGTATCCAACTTGCTCTTTTGAGGAAAAAGAGAATCTCTCCCCAGATCATCCACTTTAGTTTTAGCATCTTGCAACAACTTTTCGTTATAACCCCTTTATAGAAAGCGGTCTGTCAGCTCCTTAGCATGTAATTCATATTTCTCATGCTCCGTACAATTGCGTTTGACCCTCGTGTGTGTGTGTATGTAAGTGTGAATGTGTGTATATGTATGTGTGTGTGTATGTATATATATGTGTATATATATGTATATATATATATATATATATATATATATATATATATATATATATATATATATATATATATATATATATATATATATATATATAATCACAGAGACACTGTGATTAAAGTATTGAAATTGCTGCTTTGTTCACCTTAATATATATGTGGGTTAGATTGTCAATCTGATTCAAATTTGGATCAGAGTTTGATTACTCGGCTATTATTAATGGTATTGTTAGGTTATATACTGAGTGAGACTGGTTGTTGGATATCTCAGAGAGGTTAAGGTGTCACTCTGGTTCAAATTTTGATCAGAGTTTGATTATTCTGATGTTATTATTGGAGTTGTTGGGTCATATACTGGTTGTGCCAGTTAACCTTATTATTGATGTGATATTTGTGGCTATTTGTCACTGTCAACGTAGCGGTCAGTTAATAACAGCAATTGGTTCAACACACTTTCAACATAGTTATTGGTTAATAATAACAATTTATTTGACACACTTATTACTTGTCACTTTCAACATGACTTTTGGTTAATACCCGCAATTTATTAAACACACTTTGAGCTTGTCACTTTCAGCGTGACTGTTGGTTGATAACCGCAATATATTTAACACACATTAAACTTATCACTTTCAGCATGGCAACAGTGGTTGTTAATCGCAATTCATTCGACACACTTTGAATTTATCACTTTCAGCGTGGCTGCTGGTTAATACCGATAGTTTACTTCGACAAAATTTGTCAATATAAGTGTGGCTGCTACATAACCACAATTGATTCAACAAACCGCAAACGTCTAAATAGTCCTGTGTACTATTTTTGGTGGTTGTTGTATGGTTTCAGTTGGTTTACTTTTTCTGGTTTGTTAGATAAATACCACGATATTGCGCCACTTATAGCTATTTAGCAATCTGTATAATTTATCTAGCAATATAAGTATAAGTTTACAATCTAACTTGCTGCCATTCATATTCATTGGCGTAGCTGGTGACTATTTTCGGCACTTTTTAATATTTAAATAAACTGGTTTCAAAATTATGCTCCAGCTTAGATTATATGTTGTCCAATATTGTGCAAACCTTGTTTCTGCATACATATTTGTGTGCTATTATAAGTATCGGTTGATTATATAAATGTAAATTGCAACATATATTGCATACAACTGTATCAATACCAAGCAACCTGTATTTCTGCATGCATATAAGTATGCTATTATAAGAATCGGTTGATTGTATAAATGTAAATTTGCAACATATATTGCTTACAACTGTATCAATACCAAGCTAACCCATCTGTTTACTTGCTGCCATTCATATTCATTGGCATAGCTGGTGGTTGGTATCATCGGCAATTATGTTTAAATAAACTGGTTTCAGATACTTTAAAATGAAAAAAATTAGGATCCCATCGTCCCACAACACCCCCCGACACGTTTCGCCAAACAAACTTTGCTTTATCAAATGCGGCAGGGCCGCCGTGGTACAGGAAATTTATATCCTTCCGTTTGCTTTAGTCCCTCCTCTTTCGAGGTTAAGATTGGTTCGTTATGCTGTCCGTTATGCTTGGACTGCCAATTGGGATCTATTATCACGTTCGTCTCAATTAAAGGTGGTATTTTGTTTGTGTTTTTTTCTACTTTCCTTTCATCTTGATTTTTAGTAGGGATTAGCGTTTTTCCTGTACTCACATTCGTGAATGCGCCACACATTGTATTTTTTCTTTTGTGATGGCTTCTATTATGTGGATCAATGATTTAGATTTAAATCATTATGATTTCCTTATAGATAATATTTATGCATCTGAATTATGTAGATCTATTCTTATCCAATATGGAATTAGAATCATTATCAGTTGGAGATCTTTTTCTGAAGTAATATTTATATCTTCGTCTGTGCTTTTTTTTTTTTTTTATATAAAAATGTTTTTGAATGTAAATTATAATTATGTTGAATTATAGTGATACTTAAATCCTGGGATATTGTCCCATTTGTTTTTATCTAGTTACATTCATATTTCTCCAATATTATGGAGGTTGAATGTTGTGCTAGTTTTTTAAAGTGTAATGAATAAGTTCTTTTGTCCAAAACTTATTTCTAGTGTGAGTGTTTACATAGATCTCCACTATTTTAGAAATTTAAAATGTGCTTTTGTGTGAGTGGTGAATGGGTTTTACTAATTTGTAAAAACTGTGCTTATGTGTAGATTTCATGAATTTAGTGTAAGTGTTGATATTTATTTCCTGTAATTATAGGTTCAAGATATGAGTTGCTTTTTATATACAGGAGCTTATACTGATCTTTATGTTTATAAGAAGACATAATAATTATTATTCTCATTGATTCCATTTGGATATACAGAATTAAGTAAATATATTCATTTACTTTCTGATTGGAGGTGTGTTTTCTCCAAATCTCCTCCTCTAATTCCCCAATGATATCTGTTGAATCCCCCAACATTGAAGATCTTTTTTGTTGGAGTTATGCTTTGACAGGAAGTGAGATGCCACACTAGTTATTGTTTTGCCATCTGCTATATCTTTTCGCTTTTTTTTTTATATTTCGCAGATGTTCCATTAGCCTGACTCTGAGTTGGCGGGTTGTCATGCCTACATAGTATTTCTGGCATGAACTTATATATTTGTTGATGGTATGAGTTCGACCAAATCTGTCCATTACTGTACTTTGTTTTCTTTATGTACTGGCAACGAAAGAAAACGTGATAATAATAATAATGGAGACGAAACGTGATAATAGATCCCAATTGGCAGTCCAAGCATAACGAACCAATCTTAACCTCGAAAGAGGAGGGACTTAAGCAAACGGAAGGATATAAATATCCTGTACCACGGCGGCCCGCCGCCTTTGATACAGCCAAGTTTGTTTGGCGAAACGTGTCAGAGGAGTGTTGTGGGACGATGGGGTCCCAATTTGTGTAATTTTAAAGTATCTGAAACCAGTTTATTTAAACATAATTGCCGATGATACTAACCACCAGCTATGCCAATGAATATGAATGGCAGCAAGTAAACAGATGGGTTAGCTTGGTACTGATACAGTTGTAAGCAATATATGTTGCAAATTTATATTTATACAACCAACCGATACTTATAATAGCATACTTATATGTATACAGAAACACAGGTTGCGCTGGAGCATAATTTTGACAATTATAAATAATAATGTTCGCAATAACAAAGTCTGCAAACTTATATCTATATCCATATAGCAAACTTATATTTATCTAGTGAATACGGAGTGTGAAATATTGGGTAATTCATAGACCAAGCTAGATTGTAAACTTATAGCTATTTAGCAATCTGCATAATTTATCTAGCAATATAAGTGGCACAATATTGTGGTATTTAGCTAACAAACCAGAAAAAAGTAAACAAACTGAAACCATACAACAACCACCAAAAATAGTACACAGGGCTATTTAGAAGTTTGCGGTTTGTTGAATCAATTGTGGTTATGTAGCAGCCACACTGATGGTGACAAATTTTGTCGAATTAAAGGACCAGTCAACACAGTAGATTTGCATAATCAACAAATGCAATAGCACTTAGGGCTAGATTTATTAACGCTGAGGCGTACAGGGGCGCGTATACGCGCCCCTGTACGCCTCAGCTCGCCTGTGGCGGGGCGAAATTACCCGCAGGTAATTAACATTGCACACGAGCGCAATTTTGCGCTCGCATGCAATCCCGCCCCCTGCCCACGCACAGCCAATCACGCGCGGGCAGGAACTGTCAATCTCCTCGGTCGGACTCGACCGAGGAGATTTAATTTCGCCACAATAGAGGTGGCGAAGATGTTAGGAAAGCAGCGGTCTGGTGACCGCTGCTTGATAAATCACGGCGAGCAAGTTCTTGTGAGAACTTGCTGCTGCAGGGGCTTGATAAATCTAGCCCTAAGTCTGAACTTCAAATGAGTAGTAGATTTTTTTTTTTTTTCTGACAATTTTAAAAGTTATGTCTCTTTCCACTCCCCCTGTACCATGTGACAGCCATCAGCCAATCACAAATGCATACACATACCATGTGGCAGCCATCAGCCATTCAGAAATGCATACACACTTATTCTTGCACATGCTCAGTAGGAGCTGGTGACTCAAAAAGGTTAAATATAAAAAGACTGTGCACATTTAGATAATGGAAGTAAATTGGAAAGTTGTTTAAAATGGCATGCTCTATCTGAATAATGAAAGTTTAATTTTGATTGAGTGTCCCTTATAAACTACCGGTATTAACCAGCAGCCACGCTGAAAGTGATAAATTCAAAGTGTGTTGAATGAATTGCGATTAACAACCACTGCTGCCATGCTGAAAGTGATAAGTTTAATGTGTGTTAAATATATTGCGGTTATCAACCAACAGTCACGCTGAAAGTGACAAGCTCAAAGTGTGTTGAATAAATTGCGGGTATTAACCAAAAGTCATGATGAAAGTGACAACTAATAAGTGTGTCAAATAAATTGTTATTATTAACCAATAACTATGAAACTGTGTTGAACCAATTGCTGTTATTAACTGACCGCTACGTTGACAGTGACAAATAGACACAAATATAACATCAATATTAAGGTTAACTGGCACAACCAGTATATGACCCAACAACACCAATAATATCAGAATAATTAAACTCTGATCAAAATTTGAACCAGAGTGACACCTTAACCTCTCTGAGATATCCAAAAAACAGTCTCACTCAGTATATAACCTAACAATACCATTAATAATAGCCGAGTAATCAAACTCTGATCCAAATTTGAATCAGATTGACAATCTAACCCAGGGCTCGACCAACCCAGGAGCCAGGGAGCCACTGGCTCCTAGAATTTTATCCCTGGCTCCTAACTTTTTGAGTTATTCTCCATATATCTTTATGCAATTACCTCTGGCCCCTAAAAATATGTCTGGCTTCTAAATATTGTTACTGGCTCCTAATTTTTAAACAGATTTGTTGAGCACTGATCTAACCCACATATATATTAAGGTGAACAAAGCGGCAATTTCAATACTTTAATCACAGTCTCTCTCTCTCTCTATCTATCTATCTATCTATATATATATATCGGTACTATTGACATTAAGAGACACCTAGGTATCTATAACTGAATTTCAGATAAGGATTTTAATTTGTGTGTTGTTGCCCATCTTTTAAAAGGTTTAATAAGTTATATTTTATCTACTGAGTTCCTGCCTGTTAAATAGTCTGGGCATAGAGTGCTAATACAGCATTCCTTTTGTGGAACCTTGTTCCAACGTTTTGTATTGGGGTTGCTGTGTCTGCGGGCATTGGGGCTGCTGTGTCTGCGGGCATGAGGGGCACATAGTGTGCAGGCATTGGGGCTGCTGTGTCTGCGGGCATGAGGGCCACATAGTGTGCAGGCATTGGGGCTGTTGTGTCTGCGGGCATGAGGGCCACATAGTGTGCAGGCATTGGGGCTGCTGTGTCTGCGGGCATGAGGGGCACATTGTTTTCAGGAATTGGGGCTGCTGTGTCTGCGGGCATGAGGGGCACATTGTTTTCAGGAATTGGGGCTGCTGTGTCTGCGGGCATGAGGGGCACATTGTTTTCAGGAATTGGGGCTGCTGTGTCTGCGGGCATGAGGGGCACATTGTTTTCAGGAATTGGGGCTGCTGTGTCTGCGGGCATGAGGGGCACATTGTTTTCAGGAATTGGGGCTGCTGTGTCTGCGGGCATGAGGGGCACATTGTTTTCAGGAATTGGGGCTGCTGTGTCTGCGGGCATGAGGGCCACATAGTGTGTAGGCATTGGGGCGGCTGTGTCTGCGGGCATGAGGGGCACATAGTGTGCGGGCATGAGGGGCACATAGTGTGCGGTCATTGGGGCTGCTGTGTCTGCGGGCATGAGGGCCACATAGTGTGCAGACATTGGGGCTGCTGTGTCTGCGGGCATGAGGGGCACATTATTTGCAGGCATTGGGGCTGCTGTGTCTGCGGGCATGAGGGGCACATTGTTTGCAGGAATTGAGGCTGCTGTGTCTGTGGGCATGAGGGCTACAGAGTGTGCAGTCATTGGGGCTGCTGTGTCTGTGGGCATGAGGGCTACAGAGTGTGCAGTCATTGGGGCTGCTGTCTGCGGGCATGAGGGCCACAGAGTGTGCAGTCATTGGGGCTGCTGTCTGCGGGCATGAGGGCCACATAGTGTGCAGGCATTGGGGCTGCTGTCTGCGGGCATGAGGGCCACATAGTGTGTAGGCATTGGGGCTGCTGTGTCTGCGGGCATGAGGGGCACATAGTGTGTAGGCATTGGGGCTGCTGTGTCTGCGGGCATGAGGGCCACATAGTGTGCAGGCATTGGGGCTGCTGTGTCTATGGATAGAGCTAGTGTGCAGAAATTAAGGTTGCTGTGTTGGGTTATACTACCAGTGTACAGGTTTGTGGTTTATCAATTTTTCTTCATCTCTAGGTATCTTTATTTGAAAAGCAAGAATGTAAGCTTAGGAGCCGGCCCATTTTTAAGCACCTGCGTTGCGCTTGCTGATTGGTGGCTAAATGTAGCCACCGTTCAGTAAGCGCTATCCAGGGTGCTGATCCAAAAATGGGCCTGCTCCTTATCTTATAGTCCTGCTTTTTCAAATAAAGATGGCAAGAGAACCAAGAAAAATTGATAATAGGAGTAAATTAGAAAGTTGCTTAAAAGTGCTGCTGTATCTGAATCCCGAAAGAAAAAAACAATTGGGTTTAGTGTCCCTTTAAAGACAATAATGGTTTAAAAAAAATTGGGTTTTGTATCCCTTTAAACAAAAGACCTACATCATTTTGTCCTCTTGTACTCAAATTTGTGAGTATACAGACTCCTATACTGTGTGTAAATATTAGGAGTATTTAAAGGGCCAGTGAAGTCAAAATAAAAGTTTCATGATTCAGATAAAATTTAAAACAACTTCCATTAGCAAAACATCCACAGGCTTTTTATATTCACACTTCCCGAGGCTCCAGCTTCTACTGAGCATGTGCAGACTGTTGGCTGTCACATGATACAGGGGAGAGGGAAAAGTGGATTAACTGCTCATTTATAATATTGCTATTATATTGTCTTTGTATAGTGTATTTGTCAGTTATTAAATTCTGCTTTATTTTAGTAGTCCTTAATTTTTTTTTTACACGTGCAAAAGTTTTCTTTCATGTTTCAGACAAAACATACAATTCAAATATAAAAAGTTCTTGGTTCTCATTGTATTCTTTGTTTAAGAGCATACTTAGGTAGGTAGCATCCATGTTTCTGGAGCATGACATGACAGCAAAAACTGTTAAATTTGCACTTGCATATGTAGCAGGGCTTGACAAATATATTCAATAGCTAGGAGTCAGCCCAAAATTTTTTAGCCAGCAATTTTTAGGTGTCCACACAGAGATTTGTTGCACGTATGTTCCCCAAGGCAGAACATGCTTTGATCTGAGATGTCATTGCTGAAAATGCATTATTTCTGCAGAAAGAATGGGACACATGCAGGAACTATTGACTCTTTCGCTTTGCATCATTACTCTGCATCAGGCTGTTATCTTCAAACGGCACTGTGCTCTGGCTGCCCTCTGTACGTTTTCCTTAACACAGTGCATCCAGAACAAAGTGCTCTTTGAAGATAACAGTCAAATATGGAGCAGCACTGCAAAGCAGCAGAGCATTTATTGTGGACTGGCTCACTGGGATTTTTTCACGAGACATTTTAAAAACGTAACACATTTTTTTTATTTTTATTTGTAGCTAATTTGCAATGCAATTTTCAACTGCTGCACTATATTATAATATATATTATATTTTTATTCTCTAATCAACACATTGCCATATTGAACTGGTGAGTTAGTGTAACTGCCTAGTTTTAACATTTTATTTTATTTCAAAATGATCTTCAAAAAAAATTTCATTAAAAAAAACTAATTGCAGAAAGTGAAGAAAAGTTCTACCTCTGTGTGTGTGTGTATAGAACATAAGTGTTTTTTTTTTTTTTCACGCAGCCAAGAAGTTTTACAATATACAGGGAGTGCAGAATTATTAGGCAAATGAGTATTTTGACCACATCATCCTCTTTATGCATGTTGTCTTACTCCAAGCTGTATAGGCTCGAAAGCCTACTACCAATTAAGCATATTAGGTGATGTGCATCTCTGTAATGAGAAGGGGTGTGGTCTAATGACATCAACACCCTATATCAGGTGTGCATAATTATTAGGCAACTTCCTTTCCTTTGGCAAAATGGGTCAAAAGAAGGACTTGACAGGCTCAGAAAAGTCAAAAATAGTGAGATATCTTGCAGAGGGATGCAGCACTCTTAAAATTGCAAAGCTTCTGAAGCGTGATCATCGAACAATCAAGCGTTTCATTCAAAATAGTCAACAGGGTCGCAAGAAGCGTGTGGGAAAAACCAAGGCGCAAAATAACTGCCCATGAACTGAGAAAAGTCAAGCGTGCAGCTGCCAAGATGCCACTTGCCACCAGTTTGGCCATATTTCAGAGCTGCAACATCACTGGAGTGCCCAAAAGCACAAGGTGTGCAATACTCAGAGACATGGCCAAGGTAAGAAAGGCTGAAAGACGACCACCACTGAACAAGACACACAAGCTGAAACGTCAAGACTGGGCCAAGAAATATCTCAAGACTGATTTTTCTAAGGTTTTATGGACTGATGAAATGAGAGTGAGTCTTGATGGGCCAGATGGATGGGCCCGTGGCTGGATTGGTAAAGGGCAGAGAGCTCCAGTCCGACTCAGACGCCAGCAAGGTGGAGTACTGGTTTGGGCTGGTATCATCAAAGATGAGCTTGTGGGGCCTTTTCGGGTTGAGGATGGAGTCAAGCTCAACTCCCAGTCCTACTGCCAGTTTCTGGAAGACACCTTCTTTAAGCAGTGGTACAGGAAGAAGTCTGCATCCTTCAAGAAAAACATGATTTTCATGCAGGACAATGCTCCATCACACGCGTCCAAGTACTCCACAGCGTGGCTGGCAAGAAAGGGTATAAAAGAAGAAAATCTAATGACATGGCCTCCTTGTTCACCTGATCTGAACCCCATTGAGAACCTGTGGTCCATCATCAAATGTGAGATTTACAAGGAGGGAAAACAGTACACCTCTCTGAACAGTGTCTGGGAGGCTGTGGTTGCTGCTGCACGCAATGTTGATGGTGAACAGATCAAAACACTGACAGAATCCATGGATGGCAGGCTTTTGAGTGTCCTTGCAAAGAAAGGTGGCTATATTGGTCACTGATTTGTTTTTGTTTTGTTTTTGAATGTCAGAAATGTATATTTGTGAATGTTGAGATGTTATATTGGTTTCACTGGTAAAAACAAATAATTGAAATGGGTATATATTTGTTTTTTGTTAAGTTGCCTAATAATTATGCACAGTAATAGTCACCTGCACACACAGATATCCCCCTAAAATAGCTATAACTAAAAACAAACTAAAAACTACTTCCAAAACTATTCAGCTTTGATATTAATGAGTTTTTTGGGTTCATTGAGAACATGGTTGTTGTTCAATAATAAAATTAATCCTCAAAAATACAACTTGCCTAATAATTCTGCACTCCCTGTATTAGAAACTAATATTCCCATGTTTGTCCTCGGGGAAAACAAATTTAGAAGCACAAGCAAACCTACAGTCAGGATTTATCAAGCAGCGGTCATTAGACAACTGCGTCCCTGCCCTGTTCTCCACCTCTTAGTTGGAAAATTTCAATTTCCCCGTTTTTTGTGTTTGTTTTTAATTATTTTTACACCCTTGTAATATATCCTTTTACATTTTCTTTTGCTTCTCAGAGAGGTATTCAAGGCCAAACATCGACAGACTGGGAAAAAAGTTGCACTCAAGAAAGTGTTAATGGAAAATGAGAAAGAAGGGGTAAGTTGTATTTAAATAAATTCAGAAACATTTTCTGCTATGTTCCCTTATGTACATAAATCTTTAAGCATTTACTACTGTTTCCCCTTCTGTACATAAATGTGAAGGTGTTTACTGCTATGCCCCCTCCTGTACATACTGTAAATGTAGACGTGTTTTCTGCTACGCCCCCTTTTGTACATACATGTAGACTAATTTCTGATTTACCCCCTTCTGTAAATATATATATATATATATATATATATATATATATATATATATATATATATATATATATATATATATATATATATATATATATAGGCGTTTACTGCTATATGCTCCCTTTTGTACTTAAGCGTAGAGGGGTTTACTACTATGCCCCCTTCTGTACATATATGTAGAAGTATTCTCTGCTTTGCCCCCTTCTGTAAGTATTTATAGGCGCCTTTTCTGCAAGTATAATATATAGGCACATTTTCTGTGGTGCCCCTTCTGTAAGTATTTGTAGGCACATTTTTTCCTGTGTCCCCTTCTGTAAGTATTTGTAGGCGCGTTTCTTGCTCTGTCCCCTTCTGTAAGTATTTGTAGGCGCGTTTCTTGCTGTGTCCCTTTCTGTAAGTATTTGTAGGCGTGTTTCTTGCTGTGTCCCCTTCTGTAAGTATTTGTAGGCGCGTTTCTTGCTGTGTCCCCTTCTGTAAGTATTTGTAGGCGCGTTTCTTGCTGTGTCCCCTTCTGTAAGTATATGTAGGCGAGTTTCTTGCTGTGTCCCCTTCTGTAAGTATTTGTAGGCGCGTTTCTTGCTGTGTCCCCTTCTGTAAGTATTTGTAGGCGCGTTTCTTGCTGTGTCCCCTTCTGTAAGTATTTGTAGGCGCGTTTCTTGCTGTGTCCCCTTCTGTAAGTATTTGTAGGCGTGTTTCTTCCTGTGTCCCCTTCTGTAAGTATTTGTAGGCGTGTTTCTTCCTGTGTCCCCTTCTGTAAGTATTTGTAGGCGTGTTTCTTGCTGTGTCCCCTTCTGTAAGTATTTGTAGGCACATTTCTTGCTGTGTCCCCTTCTGTAAGTATTTGTAGGCACGTTTCTTGCTGTGTCCCCTTCTGTAAGTATTTGTAGGCGCGTTTCTTGCTGTGTCCCCTTCTGTAAGTATTTGTAGGCGCGTTTCTTGCTGTGTCCCCTTCTGTAAGTATTTGTAGGCGTGTTTCTTGCTGTGTCCCCTTCTGTAAGTACATGCAGTCGTGTTTCCTGGTGTGTCCCCTTCTGTAAGTATATGTAGGCGTGTTTCTTGCTGTGCCCTTTCTGTAAGTACATGTAGGTGCATTTCCTGCTGTGTCCCTTTCTGTAATTATATTTAGGCATGTTTTTTGCTTTGCCCCTTCTGTAAGGAGTTTATTTTTTTATTAATGCATTACAAAATGTTTAATGCAATTTGAAACACATCCCTTTATACCGTATTACAATACCTTGTGCTATTTCACAACACGTGAACTACATCTTATCTATCTTGTAATTCGCTGACAAACCACTTGAACATGTAACAAAGAGATATATATATATATATATATATATATATATATATATATATATATATATATATATATATATATATATATATATATATATATATATATATATATATATATACACAAACTGGAATTTTAATGTGGATATTCTTTCTTCCCCAGTTTCCCATCACAGCTCTGCGAGAAATAAAAATCCTACAGCTTCTGAAACACGAGAATGTGGTAAATCTCATCGAGATCTGCAGGACCAAAGGTAAATAGACCTCTTTTTCATATTTGCACTGCTGCTGATGATGGGTGTGGTTTGAGTATTTAGTGCATGATTCTGTACTATACTAACCTCTAAACATCAGTAACTTATTTACTGGCAGATGAGTCGCACGGGCACCAAGGGATTCTGTTTACACTGTCAGGTCTCACACTTAAAGGGACACTCTAGTCAAAATTAAACGTACATGATTCAGATAGGGCATGCAATTTTAAATAACTTTTCAATTTACTTTAATCATCAAATTTGCTTTGTACTCTTGGTATTCTTTGTTGAAAGCTTAACCTAGGTAGGCTCATATGCTAATGTATAAGCACTTGAAGGCCGCCTCTTATCTCGGTGCATTTTGACAATTATTTTTTTACAGCTGGACAGCACTAGTCCATGTGTGCCATATAGGTAAAATTGTGCTCACTCTTGTGGAGTTGATTATAAGTCAGCACTAAAATGCAAGTCTGTCAAAAGAACTGAAATAAGGGGGCAGTCTGCAGAGGCTTAGATACAATATAATTATAGAGGTAAAAAGTGTATTAATATAACAGTGTTGGTTATGCAAAACTGGGGATTGGGTAATAAAGGGATTATCTATCTATTTAAACAATAAAAATTCTGGAGTACACTGTCCCTTTAAATCCTACCACTTCCAGGGCTTTGTTTCTGTAAAGGTGCTTTCCCTCCTAGGAAAATTCAGTTAATGTTTTCCGTAATTGTGAAATTATCCTAAAAATTAGAAGCTATGAGTAATACTTTATAGACTGTGACAAGAGTTTGTCAAGGTTACGAATTAATATTTTTATTAGAAAAAAACAGTAATATATTCTCATTCTTTAATAGTCTGATCAAAATGATTTAGGGAAGTGGTTGCCTCTCATTTTTGCCCAAAATCCTTCTCTTTTCTGACACAGCTGAATACTTATCATCTCTGTACACCATCTTTAACTTTATTAGCAATCTAATAAAGACGGAGGGAAATAAAAGCCACTTAAAGGGATATGAAACCCAAAAAATTTATTTTGTGATTTAGACAGAGCATACATTTTAAATAAGAGAGTTCCTAGTTTACTTCGGTCATCTAATTTGCTTCGTTCTTATTTTATTCTTTGTTGAAGAGATACTTAGGTTGGTGTCTAGAGCACTACACGGCACGAAATAGTGCTGCTGTCTAGTGTTCTTGCAAATTAAAAACACTTGCAGAATTGCTGGTCCAAACACTTGCACTCTCCTGAGCTGACGTCCCTGCTTTTCAACAAAAGATACCAAGAGAACAAAGAATTTGATACATGTACAAATCCGTAATTCCAAACCTTATTCTGAAATCCAAACATTTTAATTAATAGTTTTAAATAAATTAAAATGATCAAATATTACTATTGTCCCTGCCTGTTAGTCGCAATCTTCTCTGCATTTTGTCTTTGGCTTATTTTTTTGTGTTCTAAAATGCAAATATATTTATTTAAAACAACAAATATTAACTTTATCATTACAGTACTGTCTGATGGTACTGTGTATACAAAAGTATTAAATGTATAAAACTACCTAGATTACATGTACAAGATGTATTATGACAAGTAAATATTGCCTAAATGGCATAACATTTTGCCGTTTACACTTAGTTCCATCCATTCTCCAAATTGTCCCTTTAAAGGTGCAAATATTCCGAATCCAAACCTTTTCTGGTCCCAAACAGTTTGGATAAAGGGTTTTCTACCTGTAATAGAAGTCAATTAGAAAATTGCATGTTCTGTCTAAATCGGGAAAATAACCCTGTTACTAGAGTTTGTCAAGAATTGTATTATTAGATTTAATTTTCATTTATTTGTAGTTGTAGCTGGACCCAGAATAAAGATGGTAGTCATTATTGTAAAAATGCAAATTCTGTGTATTATGAATGGGGCTTGACAAATTTACACACAGACCATGACCGGTGGCATCTGGCAAGGGGAGTAGTGGGGGACACCAATGGGTGTTTTGGGCACACTAAACCAAGTTACCATTGTTTTTCTTGCACCTGGGTTTGTTGAAAAATATCACATATTTTAAAAAGTGCACAGGAGGGAATAATGTAGAATTTCTTGCTAAAAGTTGTTATCTTGGAGGCAGAAAAGACACGAGACCAAATTTCATTCATGGTAATGCAGTCAATTTGGGGGGTAATCTGCTGCCTTTATAATTGGAAAGAAACTCTACGTTTATATAATTGGAAGTTGCAAAACAAGAATTTTTAAACATTAAATGATCATTCTATAACACCCTATGTGAATAAAGCCCCCTGTCAAAGGGTGCCATATGTTCTTATACATAAAAGGTGGTCCCATTTTAGAGAGAAAAAGGAAATGGAAAATTGGTCTGGTGTGGTTTCTGTATTTCTCCAAGAATGATTTATGTAAGCTTCGCTGTGAGTGCGTTTCCAAAACTGTCTTCCCTACCTAGTTTCTCCTACAGCCAACCAGTATAATAGATACAAGGGCAGCATCTTCCTGGTGTTTGACTTTTGCGAACACGATTTGGCTGGCCTGCTTAGTAATGCTCATGTGAAGTTCACTCTTTCCGAGATCAAAAAGGTGATGCAGATGCTTCTCAACGGCTTGTACTACATCCACAGGAACAAGGTGTGTGGCACTGTTCCCCTTGTTGGCTTTTTGTTTTCCATTAGTTGTGGCCACCTCTCATAATGCCTGTTTTATTCACAGATCTTACACCGAGACATGAAGGCTGCAAATGTTCTGATCACTAGAGATGGCGTACTGAAGCTCGCTGACTTTGGTTTGGCACGGGCATTCAGCCTTGCAAAGAACAGCCAGCCCAATAGATACACCAACCGCGTAGTCACGCTCTGGTATAGACCACCTGAGCTCCTTTTAGGTATAGTTATTTATAATGTGCTCCTGTTTGTTTAGGCACACACTTATTTGCTGACATGTTGTGCAATATAAAGTACAATTAAAAAGCTACTTTAGCCTTTTTATTAACTCCAAAATCCACTTTTTGTGCATGTAATTACCAATCCGCTGTTTGCTGAGAGATCATTAAAGGGCCATGATACCCAAATGTTGAAATACAGTGATACAGCATAGCTGTAAAAAGCTGACTAGAAAATATCACCTGAACATCTCTATGTAAAAAAGAAAGATATTTACCTCAATGTCCTAAGTATTCATACCCCATTGTAAAGGACTTTAAAGTGAAGGTCAATTTAGATTAATCGGTGCCCGGTTTTTAATAATCCTATTAAAAACAAGGGCACTTTAATTCATCAAAATTGACATTTCACTCGTTTTCTTCAAAAACGTACTTTTTAATCCTGACAGCCGCTCCAGCGATTCCCCCGGCCGTCGGAAGACTCTTCATACATCAGAAATGACGAATCCGGCTTCCTCCAATCACCGCGTTGCCTCAGGCCATGATTCCCGGGGGGGGGGGGGGGGAAGCCGTGATTGGAGGAAGCCAGATTCGTCATTTCTGACGTATGAAGAGTCTTCCGACGGCCAGGGGAATCGCTGGAGCGGTAAGGTAAGTTTTTTTTAAAGAAAACGAGTGAAATGTCAATTTTGATGAATTAAAGTGTCCTTGTTTTTAATAGGATCATTAAAAAAACGGGCACCAATTCATCTAAATTGACCTTCACTCTAAGCAGCAAATCAGTATGCCTGTCCCAGGACAGGCAAGGGAGTGAGCCTCATGCACACTAATCTTATTTCCCTATTCAGTTTAAGGGAATTTATTGTGAAATCTCATGAGATCACAGTAAAAGAGTTCATGACCTCAGAACTGTTGGTGCTGATTGGCTGCAGTTCATTTCTTCATTTTTTATTTTTTTTTACCTGCAGCTGGGCAGTAACTGAAATAACTTTTTACACAGCACTTACTCTGGTGAGCCGAGGAAGTTGCGAGGTAAAATATCTTCCTTTTTTATATAGAGATTCTCAGGTGATATTTTCTTGTCAGCTTTTTACAGTTATACTGCATCACTTTTAAGTGATTTACCATATGAGTATTATGTCCTTTTAACTGGTGGAGCAAAAGGTGATTTAAAAAAAACTAAACTTTTTTTTATTTTATTTTCCATATTTTATCAGGCTTTATGTACCAAAGAACCCAGCATAGTATTAACTAGTATGACCATTTAAATATTTTGTTATATATGTTTGTAGTCTGAATACTTATATTCAGCTCCACAAAGCTGCAGAGTTTCTTCTTCTAAACCAATGCTGTCTTGTGACACTGGATACTTAGCAGCCAGTGTAAACTTACCGTACAGAGTAGCGAGCAGAGATCGGCTGTATTGCATGCACAAGTGCTAAGGATATTATCGTGTTCGCCCCTCGCACAGATTTGCATGCTCTAAGCAGCTACTTGTGTTCCTATTTGAATAACATACTTGATTGTTTGGTAGTTGGACCAAAGTCACCAAAGCTCTGCCTATTTTTATGGGCACCCCTATGAGAACAGCACCACATTGTAGTTTTCAAGGGGAAAACGTGTAACTTCATAGTTAAAAATATTAGTATGCACATTACTGTAGGCAACAGGGCTTGTAAAACTAGTTTGAATGCAAAAAATTTGAGCATACGCTGTCCATTTTAAAGAGAGTTTGGGATAACCCTGCCCTTATCGCTTATTGTGGTTTAGCACTGATTCAGCTTAGTTGGCTAATAATAATTTATTAAACCGTTATTTAAACGGACAAATACTTCTTTCTGATCTCCGTCTAATAACAAAATGTAATAAATATCTACAACTGAACTACCCAGTATGTCCACTAATATTGCAAATAATGCTTTTCTTTTTATGATTGAGAGAAAATGTGGGGGAGCACTGATTCACACAGAAAAGTAGATAAGAGTATTTCAGCAGAATATTTTGCCAGCTGGGTGGCATAAAGAAAGTAGCTGGGTTGTGGGGGGATTAATACTTTACAATATTATAACATTATTACTTGTAAATGTTACTTAAAGGGACACTGAATCCACATTTTCTCCTGTTAAGTGTGATCAGTCCACGGGTCATCATTACTTCTGGGATATTACTCCTCCCCAACAGGAAGTGCAAGAGGATTCACCCAGCAGAGCTGCATATAGCTCCTCCCCTCTACGTCACTCCCAGTCATTCTCTTGCACCCAACGACTAGATAGGATGTGTGAGAGGACTATGGTGATTATACTTAGTTTTATACCTTCAATCAAAAGTTTGTTATTTTATAATAGCACCGGAGTGTGTTATTCCTTCTCTGGTAGAATTTGAAGAAGAATCTACCTGAGTTTTTACTATGATTTTAGCCGGAGTAGTTAAGATCATATTGCTGTTTCTCGGCCATCTGAGGAGAGGTAAACTTCAGATCAGGGGACAGCGGGCAGATTAATCTGCAAAGAGGTATGTAGCAGCTTATTATTTTCTGACAATGGAATTGATGAGAAAATCCTGCCATACCGATATAATGTAAACTCAGCCTTAAATGCAGTGGCAACATCTGGTATCAGGCTGTCATGTATGTATATTTTACACTTCAGTATTCTGGAGAATGGTACTTCACTGGAATTGCACTGTGTACATAAGACTTTAGCCTATTTTGCAGGGACTAGCAACAGGCTTTTTAATAGCTCTTAATTTATGTTAAACGTTTTTTGCTGGAATGTAAAATCGTTTTCATTTTCTGAGGTACTGGGTGAATAAAATGTTTGGGCACTATTTTTCCACTTGGCAGTTGCTTGATCTAATTTCTGACAGTTTACTGATCTCTCTCACTGTTGTGTGTGAGGGGGAGGGGCCTTTTTTGGCGCTTTTGCTACGCATCAAAAAATTCAGTCAGAAGCTCATTGTATTTCCTGCATGATCCGGTTCATCTTTACAGAACTCGGGGGTCTTCAAAACTTGTTTTGAGGGAGGTAATCACTCACAGCAGAGCTGTGAGATTGTAGTTGACTGTGATAAAAAACGTTTATTCTGTAACTTTTTTCTGTTATCAGGGTTAGTTATCCTTTGCTAATGGGAACAAACCTTTGCTAAAATTGTGTTTTTTTACAAAGATTGATGCTATAACCTTTTCAGTTTATTAATTTTCAACTGTCATAACTCTTTCTGTGCTTCTTATAGGCACAGTACGTTTTCATATCATAGTATTTTACTTGAATAGTATTTCCAAGTTGCAAGTTTATTTGCTAGTGTGTTAAACATGTCTGATTCAGAGGAAGATATCTGTGCTATATGTGCTAATACCAAAGTGGAGCCCAATAGAAATTTATGTACTAACTGTATTGATGCTACTTTAAATAAAAGTCAATCTGTACAAATTGAACACATTTCACCAAACAGCGAGGGGAGAGTTATGCCGACTAACTCGCCTCACGTGTTAGTACCTGCATCTCCCGCTCGGGAGGTGCGTGATATTGTGGTGCCCAGTACATCTGGGCGGCCATTACAAATAACATTACAGGATATGGCTACTGTTATGACTGAAGTTTTGGCTAAATTACCAGAACTAAGAGGCAAGCGTGATCACTCTGGGGTGAGAACAGAGTGCGCTGATAATGCTAGGGCCATGTCAGATACTGCGTCACAACTTGCAGAACATGAGGACGGAGAGCTTCTTTCTGCGGCTGACGGTTCTGATCCAAACAGATTGGATTCAGATATTTCAAATTTTAAATTTAAGCTGGAAAACCTCCGTGTATTACTAGGGGAGGTGTTAGCGGCTCTGAATGATTGTAACACAGTTGCAATACCAGAGAAAATGTGTAGGTTGGATAAATATTTTGCGGTACCATCGAGTACTGACGTTTTTCCTATACCTAAGAGACTAACTGAAATTATTACTAAGGAGTGGGATAGACCCGGTGTGCCGTTCTCACCCCCTCCGATATTTAGAAAGATGTTTCCAATAGACACCACCACACGGGACTTATGGCAAACGGTCCCTAAGGTGGAGGGAGCAGTTTCTACTTTAGCTAAGCGTACCACTATCCCGGTGGAGGATAGCTGTGCCTTTTCAGATCCAATGGATAAAAAGTTAGAGGGTTACCTTAAGAAAATGTTTGTTCAACAAGGTTTTATATTGCAACCCCTTGCATGCATTGCGCCGGTCACGGCTGCGGCGGCATTCTGGTTTGAGTCTCTGGAAGAGACCATTAGTTCAACTACTCTGGATGAGATTACGGACAAGCTTAGAGTCCTTAAGCTAGCTAATTCATTCATTTCGGAGGCCGTAGTACATTTAACCAAACTTACGGCTAAGAATTCCGGATTCGCCATTCAGGCACGCAGAGCACTGTGGCTAAAATCCTGGTCAGCTGATGTTACTTCTAAGTCTAAATTACTTAATATACCTTTCAAAGGGCAAACCTTATTTGGGCCCGGTTTGAAAGAAATTATCGCTGACATTACAGGAGGTAAAGGCCACGCCCTGCCTCAAGACAGAGCCAAACCTAAGGCTAGACAGTCTAATTTTCGTTCCTTTCGGAATTTCAAAGCAGGAGCAGCATCAACTGCCTCTGCTCCAAAACAGGAAGGATCTGTTGCTCGCTACAGACAAGGCTGGAGACCTAACCAGTCCTGGAACAAGGGCAAGCAGGCCAGGAAACCTGCTGCTGCACCTAAAACAGCATGAATTGAGGGCCCCCGATCCGGGATCGGATCTAGTGGGGGGCAGACTTTCTCTCTTCGCCCAGGCTTGGGCAAGAGATGTCCAGGATCCCTGGGCGCTAGAGATAATATATCAGGGATACCTTCTGGACTTCAAATACTCTCCTCCAAGAGAGAGATTTCATCTGTCAAGGTTGTCAACAAACCAAACAAAGAAAAAGGCGTTTCTACGCTGCGTACAAGAGCTTTTGTTAATGGGAGTAATCCATCCAGTTCCACGGTCGGAACAGGGACAAGGGTTTTACTCAAATCTGTTTGTGGTTCCCAAAAAAGAGGGAACTTTCAGACCAATCCTGGATTTAAAGATCCTAAACAAATTTCTAAGAGTTCCATCGTTCAAAATGGAGACTATTCGGACAATTTTACCCATGATCCAAAAGGGTCAGTACATGACCACAGTGGATTTAAAGGATGCTTACCTTCACATACCGATTCACAAAGATCATTACCGGTATCTAAGGTTTGCCTTCCTAGACAGGCATTACCAGTTTGTAGCTCTTCCATTCGGATTGGCTACAGCTCCAAGAATCTTCACAAAGGTTCTGGGTGCTCTTCTGGCGGTACTAAGACCGGCGAGGAATTTCCGTAGCTCCGTACCTAGACGACATTCTGATACAAGCTTCAAGCTTTCAAACTGCCAAGTCTCATACAGAGTTAGTACTGGCATTTCTAAGGTCGCATGGATGGAAGGTGAACGAAAAGAAAAGTTCTCTCTTTCCACTCACAAGAGTTCCCTTCCTGGGGACTCTTATAGATTCTGTAGAAATGAAGATTTACCTGACAGAAGACAGGTTAACAAGACTTCAAAGTGCATGCCGCGTCCTTCATTCCATTCAACACCCGTCAGTGGCTCAATGCATGGAGGTAATCGGCTTAATGGTAGCAGCAATGGACATAGTACCCTTTGCACGCCTACACCTCAGACCACTGCAATTGTGCATGCTAAGTCAGTGGAATGGGGATTACTCAGACTTGTCCCCTTCTCTGAATCTGGATCAGGAGACCAGAAATTCTCTTCTATGGTGGCTTTCTCGGCCACATCTGTCCAGGGGGATGCCATTCAGCAGGCCAGACTGGACAATTGTAACAACAGACGCCAGCCTTCTAGGTTGGGGTGCCGTCTGGAATTCTCTGAAGGCTCAGGGACAATGGAGTCAGGAGGAGAGTCTCCTACCAATAAACATTCTGGAATTGAGAGCAGTTCTCAATGCCCTCCTGGCTTGGCCCCAGTTGACAACTCGGGGGTTCATCAGGTTTCAATCGGACAACATCACGACTGTAGCTTACATCAACCATCAGGGAGGGACAAGAAGCTCCCTAGCAATGATGGAAGTATCAAAGATAATTCGCTGGGCAGAGTCTCACTCTTGCCACTTGTCAGCAATCCACATCCCGGGAGTGGAGAACTGGGAGGCGGATTTTTTAAGTCGTCAGACTTTTCATCCAGGGGAGTGGGAACTTCATCCGGAGGTCTTTGCCCAAATACTTCGTCATTGGGGCAAACCAGAGATAGATCTCATGGCGTCTCGACACAACGCCAAGCTTCCTCGTTACGGGTCCAGATCCAGGGATCCAGGAGCAGTCCTGATAGATGCCTTGACAGCACCTTGGACCTTCAGGATGGCTTATGTGCTTCCACCCTTCCCGATGCTTCCTCGATTGATTGCCAGAATCAAGCAGGAGAGAGCATCAGTTATTCTAATAGCACCTGCATGGCCACGCAGGACTTGGTATGCAGACCTGGTGGACATGTCATCCTGTCCACCTTGGTCTCTACCTCTGAAACAGGACCTTCTGATACAGGGTCCTTTCAAACATCAAAATCTAACTTCTCTGAAGCTGACTGCTTGGAAATTGAACGCTTGATTTTATCAAAACGTGGTTTTTCTGAGTCAGTTATTGATACCTTAATACAGGCTAGGAAGCCTGTTACCAGAAAGATTTACCATAAGATATGGCGTAAATACCTATATTGGTGCGAATCCAAAGGTTACTCTTGGAGTAAGGTTAGGATTCCTAGGATATTGTCTTTTCTACAAGAAGGTTTAGAAAAGGGTTTATCTGCTAGTTCCTTAAAGGGACAGATCTCAGCTCTGTCCATTCTGTTGCACAAACGTCTGTCAGAAGTTCCAGACGTTCAGGCTTTTTGTCAGGCTTTGGCCAGGATTAAGCCTGTGTTTAAAACTGTTGCTCCGCCATGGAGTTTAAACCTTGTTCTTAACGTTTTACAGGGCGTTCCGTTTGAACCCCTTCATTCCATTGATATAAAGTTGTTATCTTGGAAAGTTCTATTTTTAATGGCTATTTCCTCGGCTCGAAGAGTCTCTGAGTTATCAGCCTTACATTGTGATTCTCCTTATTTGATTTTTCATTCGGATAAGGTAGTTCTCCGTACTAAACCTGGGTTCTTACCTAAGGTAGTCACTAACAGGAATATGAATCAAGAGATTGTTGTTCCTTCCTTGTGTCCAAATCCTTCTTCGAAGAAGGAACGTCTTCTGCACAATCTGGATGTAGTTCGTGCCCTAAAATTTTACTTACAGGCAACTAAAGAATTTCGACAAACGTCTTCCCTGTTTGTCGTTTACTCTGGTCAGAGGAGAGGCCAAAAAGCTTCTGCTACCTCTCTCTCATTTTGGCTTCGTAGCATAATTCGTTTAGCTTATGAGACTGCTGGACAGCAGCCTCCTGAAAGAATTACAGCTCATTCCACTAGAGCTGTGGCTTCCACTTGGGCCTTTAAGAATGAGGCCTCTGTTGAACAGATTTGCAAGGCTGCAACTTGGTCTTCACTTCATACTTTTTCCAAATTTTACAAATTTGACACTTTTGCTTCTTCGGAGGCTGTTTTTGGGAGAAAGGTTCTTCAGGCAGTGGTTCCTTCTGTATAAAGAGCCTGCCTATCCCTCCCGTCATCCGTGTACTTTTGCTTTGGTATTGGTATCCCAGAAGTAATGATGACCCGTGGACTGATCACACTTAACAGGAGAAAACATAATTTATGCTTACCTGATAAATTCCTTTCTCCTGTAGTGTGATCAGTCCACGGCCCGCCCTGTTTTTTTGCGGCAGGTAAATATTTTTTAAATTATACTCCAGTCACCACTACACCCTTGGCTTCTCCTTTCTCGTTGGTCCTTGGTCGAATGACTGGGAGTGACGTAGAGGGGAGGAGCTATATGCAGCTCTGCTGGGTGAATCCTCTTGCACTTCCTGTTGGGGAGGAGTAATATCCCAGAAGTAATGATGACCCGTGGACTGATCACACTACAGGAGAAAGGAATTTATCAGGTAAGCATAAATTATGTTTTTTTCTTTCATGATTCAGATAGAGCATGCAATTGTAAGCAACTTTCTAATTTACCCCTATTATCCATTTTTATTCATTCTCTTGGTATCTTTGATTTGAAAAATCAAATGTAAAGCTTAGGTGCCGGCCCATCTTTGGTTCAGCACCTGGGTTGTGCTTGCTGATTGGTGGCTAAATGCTTTTTCAAATAAAGATACCAAGAGAATGAAGAAAAAATATTAGGAGTAAATTAGAAAGTTGCTTATAATTGCATGCTCTACCTGGATCGTGAAAGAAAAGCATTTGGGTTCAGTGTCCCTTTACGCTATCAAAAGCCCAAATTAATTGCATAATTTAACATAAATTGATTTAAAAGGGCTGTAATGATTTAAGTCACATGTTGTAATTTGTTAGAGCATGCCATTTAAGACCATCAACCCTGCACTACCATGTTGTTGTTTTTTTTGTAATTTCTGTTTATACCTAGCATAGTCACTACAGGCTTGGTCACAATATATTGATATGAAGCATTTGAAAGAAAATGGGGGGGGAGGCTGCTTAATGTAATTCTTTTTTAATGTATTTAGATGCGTCTTGCTGTGTGTCTTCCTGTGCCGCAGTTCCTGCATTTGCATTTTATTACATGGGTTTTTGTATTACACGGATACCCTTTAGGTCTGGCATTAACACCATGTGAATAACCAGCAGACCTAGAGCAATGTCTGTAGCACATTGATATGCAAATAGCTTAAAGAAATTAACTGGTGAGTGTTCAGAGAACTGGGTGTCATCGGTGGGGGATATGGTGCTTAGTAACGGTGATATGTAAAGTGTGTGCAACGTTACATCCCTAATAATGGATTAATTATGCTGTAGTACTTAAAGGGACAGTCTACTCAAAATTGTTATTGTTTAAAAAGATAGATAACGCCTTTACTACCCATTCCCCAGCTTTGCACAACCAACATGGTTATATTAATTTACTTTATAACCTTTAAACCTCTAAATTTCTGCCTGTTTCTAATCCACTGCAGACAGCCTCTTATCACATGCTCTTTTTATTTGCTTTTCACAACAGGGGAGTGCTAGTTCATGTGAGCCATGTAGATAACATTGTGCTCACGCCTGTGGGTTGTGGAGGATACTGCACTAATTGGCCTAAATGCAAGTCAGTAGATGGTAAATAAAGTCATATGATCAGGGGGCTGTCAGAAGAGGCTTAGATGCAAGGTAATCACAGAGGTAAAAAGTGTATTAATATAACTGTGTTTTCTGTGCAAAACTTGGGGAATTTGTAATAAAGGGATTATCTTTTTAAGCAATAACAGTTTTTGAGTTGACTGTCCCTTCAAACTGCTGCCCTCTTGTACTATTTAAAGTGAAGGTAAACTTTCACAAATTAGTACCAGGTTTATAAAAAATACTATTAAAAACAGGGGCACTTTCATTCATGAAAGTTTATGTTTCAGCTGTTTTGTTGAAATACTTATCTTTTCTTCTTGCAAGCTGGAGCAGCAATTCCTCCGCTTGTCTCTTCATCCGTCAGCAATGAAGAATCTGGCTTCCTCTAATCACAGCATGGCCTCAGTCAATGTTTGCTCTGGGGGGGAAGCAGTGATTGGAGGAAGCCGGATTCATCATTGCTGACGCAAGAAGAGACGGCGGGCGGGGGAATCGCTGCTCCAGGTTGCAAGAAGAAAAGGTAAGTATTTTAACAAAAACGGTAAAATGTAAACTTTTATGAATGTTTTTAATAATATTTTTAAAAACCGGGCACTCATTTGTGAAAGTTTACTTTTACTTTAATCATCACTGCTTATATTTCTCCTGTTAAGTGTAGTCAGTCCACGGGTCATCCATTACTTATGGGATTATAACTCCTCCCTAACAGGAAGTGCAAGAGGATCACCCAAGCAGAGCTGCTATTTAGCTCCTCCCCTCTACGTCATACCCAGTCATTCTCTTGCACCTAACTAATAGATAGGATGTGTGAGAGGACAGTGGTTATTAAAACTGTTTTTATTTCTTCAATCAAAAGTTTGTTATTTTAAACGGCACTGGAGTGTGTTGTTTTTTCTCAGGCAGTATTAGAACAAGAACAAAGGGAATAACCCAATAGGGGGCGCTACTAAGAACGGTGTAGAATATATATGTAGGCCCACGTGACCATATATGGATGTTTCAGACAAACAATCAACAAAGTACTAATATAACATAGATACAATGTAAGTGTGTGTATTCACAATATTATACCCAATCCTAGATCAGGATGATAGACAAATAAACAAAGTCCAGGATAACCCAATCTGGTATAGGTATCTGTCTTCTATTGGACTGGAGGCAGCACTCGATCTTCACCCTCCAAAGGTTATAAATCTAAAATCAAACACAGGAAAGAGGCGCCGTATGTGTGAATCTGAAGAAGCCAACGACAAATATAAGACATGTGCAGGGTACTCACAATGTGAAAAGGCACTCCAATGTGCCTATAGGGGCAGGCTGGTATTCACAGCAAACCAGCTGGCTGAACCGGCTAACCAGGATACCCAAGGTAGAGGACTCTATGTCTTGATGGACTGTGTATACTGGATCCAGCAATGTGGGAACAGGAGCTAGGTGCAAACACAGGCACACCACTGTGTGAATATAAATATCTTCATAGTGTTGTAAGATGGAGCAGAGTCTCTTAATGTGTCAACCATATCCTTTTCTATTTCTGCTAGAGTTGTTTTAGTTTTTTTCAGTATTTACAAATTTCTACAAATTTCTCAAAAGCTCACAGAAAATGCCCTTTTCAAAATTTTATTTCACGCTATTGTGGAGCCCTCTCTCTACCCTTTGTTTCTCCCAAAAATAGCCTCCGAAGAAGCAAAAGTATCAAATTTATAAAATTTTGAAAAGGGCATTTTCTGTGAGCTTTTGAGAAATTTGTAGAAATTTGTAAATACTGAAAAAAACTAAAACAACTCTAGCAGAAATAGAAAAGGATATGGTTGACACATTAAGAGACTCTGCTCCATCTTACAACACTATGAAGATATTTATATTCACACAGTGGTGTGCCTGTGTTTGCACCTAGCTCCTGTTCCCACATTGCTGGATCCAGTATACACAGTCCATCAAGACATAGAGTCCTCTACCTTGGGTATCCTGGTTAGCCGGTTCAGCCAGCTGGTTTGCTGTGAATACCAGCCTGCCCCTATAGGCACATTGGAGTGCCTTTTCACATTGTGAGTACCCTGCACATGTCTTATATTTGTCGTTGGCTTCTTCAGATTCACACATACGGCGCCTCTTTCCTGTGTTTGATTTTAGTATTAGAACAAGAATCTACCTGAGTTTGTGTATGATCTTAGCGGACGTAACTAAGATCCATTTGCTGTTCTCGGCCATTCTGAGGAGCGAGGTAACTTCAGAACAGGGGACAGCGGGCAGGGTTCACCTGCAAAGAGGTATGTTGCAGTATATTATTTTCTAAGGAATGGAATTGACTGAGAAAATACTGCTAATACCGATAAAATGTAAGTACAGCCTTAAATGCAGTAGTAGCAACTGGTATCAGGCTATTATGTATGTATGTTGGCACTGAAGTATTTCTGGGGAATGGCACTTCACTAAGAAAATACTGTATACATATAACTTATAGCCTTTCTGCAGTAAAAGCGACTAGCAACAGGCTTTTTTATAACTTTTCATGTATTTATATTTAAAACGTTTACTGGCTGGTTAATCGTTTTAGCTCTGAGGTACTTGGTGAAAAAATTTTATGGGCATTAATTTCCACTTGGCTGTCGTTTGTTTTAAATAAAATCAGTTTATTGAGCTTCCCCACTGTTGTATTATGAGTGGGAGGGGCCTTTTTTTGGCGCTTTTCTACGCAGTAGAAATTCAGTCACAAGTCTTCCTTATTCTCCCTGCATGATCCAGGACGTCTCTACAGAGCTCTGGGGTCTCCAAAACTAGTTTTGAGGGAGGTAATCACTCACAGCAGACCTGTGAGACTGCTTTGACTGTGATAAAAACGTATATTTTTTATTTGTTATCCTTTTTTTTTTTTTTGGTATTAAGGGGTTAATCATCCATTTGCTAGTGGGTGCAATCCTTTGCTAAATTAATGCATTTACTGTAAAAATTTGGTTTCTATAACTAATCCGGTTCATTGTTATTTCAACTGTGACAGTTTTTGTGTGCTTCTTAAAGGCACAGTAACGTTTTTTATATTGCTTGAAAATTGTTTTGAAAAGTATTTTCCAAGCTTGCTAGTCTAATTGCTAGTTTGTTTAAACATGTCTGACACAGAGGAATCTCTTTGTGCAATATGTTCAAAGGCCAATGTGGAGCCCAATAGAAATTTGTGTACTAATTGCATTGATGCTACTTTAAATAAAAGCCAATCTGTACATGTCAAGAAAATTTCACCAGACAACGAGGGGAAAGTTATGCCGACTAACTCTCCTCACGTGTCAGTACCTGCATCTCCCGCTCAGGAGGTGCGTGATATTGTGACGCCAAGTACATCAGGGCGGCCATTACAAATCACTTTACAAGACATGGCTAATGTTATGACTGAAGTTTTATCTAAATTGCCAGAACTTAGAGGTAAACGCGACCACTCTGGGGTGAGAACAGAGTACGCTGATAATGTTAGAGCCATGTCTGATACTGCGTCACAAATGGCAGAGCATGAAGACGGAGAGCTTCATTCTGTAGGTGACGGATCTGATCCAAATAGACTGGACTCAGACATTTCAAATTTTAAATTTAAGCTTGAGAACCTCCGTGTATTATTAGGGGAGGTATTAGCGGCTCTGAATGATTGTAACACAGTTGCAATCCCAGAGAAATTATGTAGGTTGGATAGATACTATGCGGTACCGGCATGTACTGACGTCTTTCCTATACCTAAGAGGCTTACAGAGATTATTACCAAGGAGTGGGATAGGCCCGGTGTACCCTTTTCCCCCCCTCCTATATTTAGAAAAATTTTTCCAATAGACACCACCACACGGGACTTATGGCAGACGGTCCCTAAGGTGGTGGGAGCAGTTTCTACTCTGGCTAAGCGTACCACTATCCCGGTGGAGGATAGCTGTGCCTTTTCAGATCCAATGGATAAAAAGTTAGAGGGTTACCTTAAGAAAATGTTTACTCAACAGGGTTTTATATTACAACCCCTCGCATGCATTGCGCCTGTCACGGCTGCGGCGGCATTCTGGTTTGAGTCTCTGGAAGAGACTCTTGACACAGCTCCATTGGATGAGATTATAAACAAGCTTAAAGCCCTTAAGCTAGCTAATTCTTTTATTTCTGATGCCGTAGTACATCTAACTAAGCTTACGGCTAAGAATTCCGGATTCGCCATTCAGGCGCGCAGAGCGCTGTGGCTAAAATCCTGGTCAGCCGATGTGACTTCTAAATCTAAATTGCTTAACATACCTTTCAAAGGGCAGACATTATTCGGGCCCGGTTTGAAAGAAATTATCGCTGACATTACCGGAGGTAAGGGCCATGCCCTGCCTCAAGACAGAGCCAAACCAAGGGCTAGACAGTCTAATTTTCGTGCCTTTCGTAACTTCAAGGCAGGAGCAGCATCAACTTCCTCCGCTCCAAAACAGGAAGGAACTGTTGCTCGCTACAGACAGGGCTGGAAACCTAACCAGACCTGGAACAAGGGCAAGCAGGCCAGAAAACCTGCTGCTGCCCCTAAGACAGCATGAAGTGAGGGCCCCCAATCCGGAAACGGATCTAGTAGGGGGCAGACTTTCTCTCTTCGCCCAGGCTTGGGCAAGAGATGTCCAGGATCCCTGGGCGTTAGAGATCATATCTCAGGGATATCTTCTGGACTTCAAAGCTTCTCCTCCAAAAGGGAGATTTCATCTTTCAAGGTTGTCAACAAACCAGATAAAGAAAGAGGCGTTTCTACGCTGTGTACAAGATCTTTTACTAATGGGAGTGATCCACCCGGTTCCACGGTCGGAACACGGACAAGGGTTTTACTCAAATCTGTTTGTGGTTCCCAAGAAAGAAGGAACCTTCAGACCAATCTTGGATTTAAAGATCCTAAACAAATTCCTAAGAGTTCCATCGTTCAAAATGGAAACTATTCGGACAATCTTACCCATGATCCAAAAGGGTCAGTACATGACCACAGTGGATTTAAAGGATGCCTACCTTCACATACCGATTCACAAAGATCATTACCGGTACCTAAGGTTTGCCTTCCTAGACAGGCATTACTAGTTTGTAGCTCTTCCCTTCGGGTTAGCTACTGCTCCAAGAATCTTTACAAAGGTTCTGGGTTCTCTTCTGGCGGTACTAAGACCGCGAGGAATATCGGTAGCTCCGTACCTAGACGACATTCTGATACAAGCGTCAAGTTTCCAAACTGCCAAGTCTCATACAGAGTTTGTACTGGCATTTCTAAGGTCACATGGGTGGAAAGTGAACGAAGGAAAGAGTTCTCTATTGCCACTCACAAGAGTTCCCTTTTTAGGGACTCTTATAGATTCTGTAGAAGTGAAAATTTACCTGACAGAAGACAGGTTAACAAAACTTCTAAATGCTTGCCGTGTCCTTCATTCCATTTCACACTCGTCAGTGGCTCAATGCATGGAGGTAATCGGCTTAATGGTAGCGGCAATGGACATAGTACCCTTTGCACGCCTGCATCTCAGACCACTCCAATTGTGAATGCTAAGTCAGTGGAATGGGGATTACTCAGATTTGTCCCCTATGCTGAATCTGGATCAAGAGACCAGAAATTCTCTTCTATGGTGGCTCTCTCGGCCCCATCCCCATCTGTCCGAGGGGATGCCCTTCAGCAGGCCAGATTGGACGATTGTAACAACAGACGCCAGCCTGATAGGTTGGGGCGCTGTCTGGAACTCCCTGAAGACTCAGGGATCATGGACTCAGGAGGAGAGTCTCCTTCCCATAAATATTCTGGAATTAAGAGCAGTTTTCAATGCCCTTCTGGCTTGGCCTCAGTTAGCAACTCTGAGGTTCATCAGGTTTCAGTCGGACAACATCACGACTGTGGCTTACATCAACCATCAGGGAGGGACAAGGAGTTCCCTAGCGATGATGGAAGTCTCAAAGATAATTCACTGGGCAGAGTCTCACTCTTGCCACCTATCAGCGATCCACATCCCAGGCGTGGAGAACTGGGAAGCGGATTTTCTAAGTCGCCAGACTTTTCATCCGGGGGAGTGGGAACTTCATCCGGAGGTCTTTGCCCAAATACTTCGGCGTTGGGGCAAACCAGATCTGGATCTCATGGCGTCTCGCCAGAATGCCAAACTTCCTTGTTACGGATCCAGGTCCAGAGACCCGGGAGCAGTTCTGATAGATGCTCTGACAGCATCTTGGGCCTTCAACATGGCTTATGTGTTTCCACCCTTCCCGATGCTTCCTCGATTGATTGCCAGGATCAAACAGGAGAGAGCATCGGTGATTCTGATAGCGCCTGCGTGGCCACGCAGGACCTGGTATGCAGACCTAGTGGACATGTCGTCCTGTCCACCATGGTCTCTACCTCTGAGACAGGACCTTCTGGTGCAGGGTCCTTTCAAACATCCAAATCTAATTTCTCTGAGGCTGACTGCATGGAGATTGAACGCTTGATTCTATCAAAGCGTGGATTCTCGGAGTCAGTGATTGATACCTTAATACAGGCTAGGAAGCCTGTTACCAGGAAAATTTACCATAAAATATGGCGCAAATATTTGCATTGGTGCGAATCCAAGAGTTACTCATGGAGTAAGGTTAGGATTCCTAGGATATTGTCTTTTCTACAAGAAGGTTTAGAAAAGGGTTTATCCGCTAGTTCGTTAAAGGGACAGATCTCAGCTTTGTCCATCCTTTTACACAAACGTCTGTCAGAAGTTCCAGACGTTCAGGCCTTTTGTCAGGCTCTGGCCAGGATTAAGCCTGTGTTTAAAGCTGTTGCTCCACCATGGAGCTTAAACTTAGTTCTTAACGTTTTACAGGGTGTTCCGTTTGAACCCCTTCATTCCATTGATATCAGGCTGTTATCTTGGAAAGTTCTGTTTTTAATGGCTATTTCCTCGGCTCGAAGAGTCTCTGAGTTATCGGCTTTACATTGTGATTCCCCTTATCTGATTTTCCATTCAGACAAGGTAGTTCTGCGTACTAAACCTGGGTTCTTACCTAAGGTCGTTACTAACAGGAATATCAATCAAGAGATTGTTGTTCCATCATTGTGCCCTAATCCTTCCTCAAAGAAGGAACGACTTCTGCACAATCTGGACGTTGTCCGTGCCCTGAAATTTTATTTGCAGGCAACTAAAGATTTTCGACAAACTTCTTCCCTGTTTGTCGTGTATTCTGGACAGAGGAGAGGTCAAAGCAGCCTCCTGAAAGAATTACAGCTCATTCTACCAGAGCTGTGGCTTCCACTTGGGCCTTTAAGAATGAGGCTTCTGTTGAACAGATTTGCAAGGCTGCAACTTGGTCTTCACTTCACACTTTTTCCAAATTTTACAAATTTGACACTTTTGCTTCTTCGGAGGCTGTTTTTGGGAGAAAGGTTCTTCAGGCAGTGGTTCCTTCCGTATAAAGAGCCTGCCTGTCCCTCCCGTCATCCGTGTACTTTTAGCTTTGGTATTGGTATCCCATAAGTAATGGATGACCCGTGGACTGACTACACTTAACAGGAGAAAACAAAATTTATGCTTACCTGATAAATTCCTTTCTCCTGTAGTGTAGTCAGTCCACGGCCCGCCCTGTTTTTTATGGCAGGTCTAAATTTTAAATTATACTCCAGTCACCACTGCACCCTATAGTTTCTCCTTTCTCGTTTGGTTTTCGGTCAAATGACTGGGTATGACGTAGAGGGGAGGAGCTATATAGCAGCTCTGCTTGGGTGATCCTCTTGCACTTCCTGTTAGGGAGGAGTTATAATCCCATAAGTAATGGATGACCCGTGGACTGACTACACTACAGGAGAAAGGAATTTATCAGGTAAGAATAAATTTTGTTTTTTCTTAAATGGGAAGAGTCCACAGCTGCATTAATTACTTTTGGGAATTCAGAACCAGGCCACCAGGAGGAGGCAGAGACACCCCAGCCAAAGGCTTAAATACCTCCCCCACTTCCCTCATCCCCCAGTCATTTTTTGCCTTTTGTCACAGGAGGTTGGCAGAGAAGTGTCAGAAGATTGAAGATAGTCTCTTATGGAGGGTAGTACCCTTCGACATGGGACTGGAGTTTTAAGTAATCCTGTTTGCCTCTCAGTGAGAGCATGGATGAAAGATGAAAGAGTCCGGAGATGCAGGGAGTGTCTTATCTGCAAAACCATCCTGACTCATGTTAACAGCTCTTTGGCAATCAGCGTTGATGAGTTTCGCTGCCTGCCTTTATTCACTCAAGTCCCTGTCAGGAGCGAGGCTACTAACCTGTCACACTTGAATGGCCGTGTTCCTGTTCCATGGCGTGGATTCCGGTAAGATTGTTTCATTTTATTTCATTATGTGAATGTAATGTTAACGAAAGAAGTCAGGGTCCCAGTGGGACTCCTCTATCTTAAAATGGAATCAAGGGTTAATATCTCCTGTGGGGGGTTATTGAATAGGGGGGACTTTAATCATGTTTATGTGATCTGTCTGCTAATGTGTAGTGATGCTTGGGCTCATGGCTATTCAGAACATAACGGCCTTACCAGACTGCGCTGTCCTTTTGGACTGGCACGCCTTTTTTTTTGCTGGCTTACATGGTGCACCTTGTGACCGGGTGTGGTCATGTTGTAATTCCATTTCCGTACCCTGACCAAGTGGCGACGGAGAGAGTCTGTTCGTTGGTTGTCTGGTTCACAGGAGGTGGTGAGTGCCCCACCCATTGGGGGTGTAAGGTGCCGTTTAGCTTTAGTCCATATTTGCAATCTCCAAGTTATGAAGGAGGCGGACATCTCCAACTCGGAGTATACGTCTTGTGAGGTGTATGAAATGGCCCGGATTATCCATGCCCATCAGTTATGTTCCGATTGCCGTTCTAGAGTTCTCTCTTCCCCCAAATCAGGGAATGTAGAGTGCGTTGAGTCATCCGCCCCTGAGGATTCCATGTCCTGTGAAGTGCGTGCCTCAGAACCTTCTTTTACTACACAAGCAGTTGTCCCTATGGCCGTTACGCCTTCTTCGGAAGGCGGCCTGTTTCCTCCAGAGGTTACGGCACGGTTCCGCATGGCCATATCTATGGCACTGGCACATTTACATCTCCCAAGAGAAGTATTTTTAAGATACTGTCTGTGTTCTGTTAACCAGGGTTCGTCAAGCGTGAGATCGCCTGAACCAGTTTGACCTTCTGGGGAAGCGATGGCCTCTGAGGATTCAGGGGCCCCTCCCTCGGGCTGGGGTCGTCCATCAATCTGGCGGGGGAACATTTTGCCTTCAGTTATAGATTGGCACGTCTTCGTGTAATACTAAGGCATGTTTTGGCAGTGCTGGAGGTTTCCGGTCCTACTGGGCAGATGGATCCTCTGTCTTCCGTGCCGGGTGGCAAACTGGGTTAGACGTATGGGGATGAAGCCAATCTCCTTGACGTCTCTGTTTTTTCTTTTTTTTTTTCAAGTATCTGTTCCAGTTCTGAGCTTAGGAGAATAGGGCCTCTGGTCCTATTAGAGCTGGTCCTATTAGCGCACCCATTCTCCTTAGGCGCTCACCCTCTGGTGCTGCCTTCATTTTATTTGATCCGGTTAGGATGTGTTTAATTTGTTTTATGAAGCTCATGTCTGTTATGATTTTCCGTTTGGGTACGTTTCTTCTCTGGAACTGATACTTGCAATTTTGTGGTCACGTGAGTGGGGATAGTTGCGCAGTACTATATAATGACATAGTTATGTCTATAATTTATCAATCCCTTCGGGGGGCTTTGATTTTTCCTGGACCTTGGACAGTTTCGGAGTGTTCTCGTACCAGGCAGGTACTGGTCGTGCGCTAGCTGCTGTTCCTTATGGTTCATGTCACCCACGTGGTGCCAGTGTGCTGGTTACCTTGTAGAGTGCTGGGATGTTCACTTTGATAAATGTTCGTTTGTTCTTGTTACCATTACTAGGAGATGGAGGGACTACATCGATCCTCCTCTCGTCGAGGGGGTTCCGAACTTGGAGGCTCCTCATGAGAGGCATTTTGGCCTTGGAACCGAAGTTCCTCCATTTCCCATGGGTTTGGAGGTTTGGATGACCTCTGGGCGTCAGGGGTACCAGATGGATGATCGTTTTTAGTTTTCATTCTTGGTATCTTCTGGATGTCTGTTTTTTTTGGCCTAGTTGCATTACCTCTCGTAGGTTGCTGGGGCTACTGGTTGCCCTTCTTGAGTGGTCAGGTCATCTGTGTCTTCCTTACTACTTCCCTTTTTAGTATGTTGCATGCTCTCTAGGGAGCGCAGGGGTTGGATTTACTCCCTGATGTTTTTTTCTCCCGGCATCTCCTGGTCAACTGGCTGCCAGGAGTTGAGGCTTCCACCGTTTTTCCTGTGAGGTACAGGATTTTCCAGGAGGCTGATCCTTTAGGGGTCTTAGTGATATTATTACTTCTCATCCTAAGGGCTTGTAGGCCGGTGAGGTAGCTCAGTTAGTCAAATAGCCTGACTGACTTCAATAAAGCCTGTTTTAAAGACCCAAGGTCACAGGTCCAAATCCCGGCAGGGCTGACTTAGCCCTTCATCCTTCAAATGGAGCCTGTTCCGTGTAATCCCGCGACCTTCGACGACTATAAGAGATCTAGCCTTTGGAGTTTACTAGCAGAGGTCCTGGTTTCGGACGCTTTCCCGGGTGCTGGTTGCCCTTTTATTAGACCTGTTAAGATGTCTTCTAGGCTCTTTGGTCTCCATCTATTTCAAGCGTCCAATGTCCAGGGACATTGGGATGTGGGATGCACTGCCTAGGGTGCTCTTCTCCGTATGAGGTAACTTGTCTGTTCCTCAGGGGGTTTGAACTTCGATCGGGTTCTGGGGGTCTAGTTTATGACCATGTCTGAGAGTTCAGAGTCTGGATCTGGATCGGTCCTGGGCGGTTTGTTTTCAAACCTTTTAGTTTTGAAACATCGTTTTTTCCCTTCTGGTATCTACCTGAGGCTCAGCTTGCTGTCTTCCGGTGGGATCTGATAGTGGTCGTCGGGGGCAGTTATTGCACCTTGATGTGGGCTCGTGGTTGTCTGTGTTTCCACTGAGCTGTCGGTATGACCGCATGGTCTCTTATCACTTGGTTTCACCCTTCTCTCATCTCTTCTCCATGCCATGGAGGTTTCGGCATACAGTTTCCATTGCGGCCCCATGGTCCTTCTCTTCTCGTTTCCGAGGGGTTCTATCCTCCTTGCGTGCAAGAGGTCATGGAGCTGGATTCTGGTACTGGGACACTGTAGTTTAGTGTCTATCTCCCTGGTTTGGGAGTGGTCCTTCTTAGGAGGGAGCTGTGTAGGGGTTCTGGAACCCGAGCATGTAGTATTTCTGTCATGGCTTGTAGTAGCAAGCAAGATTTAAATAATAGTTGTTGTTCCCCCATGGGGTCGTTCCCTTTTAGGCCCCTCCTTTTTCTTCTGAGGTGTGGTTCGAAGAATTTTATATTCTTTGTTTTTGGACGTTGCCAATCCTTTTGGTCTGGGTCCGTTTCCTCGGAGTGGGGGTCGGGGATCTGACTGCTCTGCTGAGTCTTAACCGTGTACTTCCAGTTAATGCAGGTCTAGGTAGCCTACTCTACCCTGCCTACTTGCTGAAGGCTTGGTGTTTGAGTCTTGTTGTGGCAACTTTCTAATCTGGTCTCCAGCTTCGGTGGGGGCTTCACAGTGTTTCATCCCTCCACTGTTTCATGTGCTGCTGGTGTTGGATGTTCTTCTAAGGCGAGAGTTGCCGTTGATATTTTTCGAAATTTTCTGTGGGTTGATCTCCCACGATGGTTTAGGGTCAGCCTTGCTGCCTTGAGGCTGGAGCTCAGAGGTGGCTGTGTGTTTTCACAAGATAGCCTTTTTTTTTTTTTTCTCTGATAGGATAAATTAGTTTACTATCCTTGTCTACAGGCTCTGAATTTCTTCAGCTTCAGATGGGTTTCTTCCTATGTTGTCTGCTTTTAGCAGTTGTGTCTGCTAAACTATGGTACAGTGAGGAGCCTGTGGCTTCCTTGAAGCACCATAAGTTGTATGGTGTGTAAGGGAGCTGAGGGTAGACCTTGGTTCTTTCTCGTGATCGCCTTTTCATAGGTGTGGAGTTGATCCCTGGTCCTTGTCCATCTAGGGAGTCATTCCCTGGGTGGTTGTCTTTAGCAACCTTGGGTTTGCTTTAGTCGTTTTGAGATTTTTTTTACCATAGTTGGTGGTCCTTTGGATACCTTATGGGTCCTCCGTTTTCCCCTTCAAGTGTAGGTCAGTGTTAATTTTGACAGCAAATTTAAATTTAGTCTTAGTTTTAGTCTTTTGACTAAAATGCCATTTTAGTTTTAGTCGTATTTTAGTTATCTGAATTGCTTTAGTTTCGGTCTAGTTTTAGTCGACTGAATCTCCAGTATATTTTAGTCAACTAAATCTCCAGTAGCTTTTAGTCGACTAAAATGTTAGGGGTTTAGTTAAAGTGTAATGCATTATTTAAGCATTTCTCTATCATTTACAAACTGATTATATACTCCAGGAGTAAACATAACACCTGTTAATATTTATGGTATTAAGGTTTAAACATGCAATACAGACACAGATTTAGCCGTTGTGATATGTAACATCTAAACTTAAAATTAAATAAAACCGGGGGGCGGAGTCAACTCTGAGAAAGAAAGGTCGCATGTTGCCACAGCTCTGCTGTATACTTTCCAAAAAATGCATATTTGGCCTTTGTACTCAGCAAATTTAACACTCATAAAGTGCCTAATTGCTCACTGAGCATCATTCAGAAATTCGGAGTCTGAAGGACAATGAGAAGTTAAGCTGGCCTGACTGTTTTGTCGGAGGAACAAGTTGAGGCCTTTTTAGAGCAGCCATCTTTAATCTACACGAGAAGGATAATCCACAAAAACCTTTCTAAGCTCACCATGGCGTTCGCTTGCTGCCTCTTGAAGGACATCGGGGCCCTTCTAAAGCAATATCAACTCTGCTTCACTGAATCTATGCAATCTATTGTGAACCTACCTAACCCAGATGTTAAAGCCCAGCCTGCCGGCAAATTGGAGGATACGCGCTCTTGTGATCCTCTGCAACTCAGCAGCACACCCCTGAACGAGATCTCACCTTCCATACGGGAGGCTGGAGGCTTCTGCCTTTCCGAGAGACAGATTGCTGATCAACAGTCTAAAGACCCGGAGCGGGCTTTGCTGCGAACTAAGCAACTATCAATGAGTGGGGATCGTTCCGGGAGTGCTAACATTCAGGTTGAGCGCCCTACTATTTGTTCTGCTGATCTGAGTTGGGGGTCAACAATGGCGCTGATCTCCCCTCAGCACATACCGCTCCAGAAACTTGCGCTGCAGGGAACTCCACCATCCCCTTTTAAAGCCGGTATCGGCTAGAACACACTCTCCCGGCTGGTCCTATGCAGCGGTAACATAGTCTGGGACATACTCTGGGACAGCCATGTTTACATCTTACCGGATCGTTCTATTGTTAAGCTTGCTCTGGGGCACGGCACGCGACAATTACCGGTGAATCAGAGGACTGAATGTGTGATCTTGTTTTTTGGATTATGTTGTCATCTAAGGGGAACACTTATACACACGATAATATGTGGACCTCTTACGCTAGGCCAACTGCGCTTTATAATAGACACTTCATTGCAAGCCGTGTTAACTATCACTTTAAGATACGGGCTGGACATTTTATATTTTGTAACCTCTTATTTCTGGGACTTCCTATTGTCAACTTTTGAGTTTCAGACCCTTCGATGTCATAAGCCCAGCTTGATAGTTGGAAAATACTGGTTCACTTTAGTTTAATATATGTTTGCCTGTTTGTTAGTTGAGCCTATTTTACTCAGTTACGTGAGTGTGCCAGATATTTAATACAGATGTGTGAGTGTGTCCACTGTTAATTATATTGTCACTTTTCTCTATATAGATGACTGTAGATTAATATGTCCAACCACACATTCTCTGCCTACTTATGTGCCTTCTGAACAGTTTCCTCATTGCGTTTTAGTTTAAGTAACCTCTGTATACAGTTACTAAGCTGGTATTGCATTATTTACAAAGAGAGATGTTCTTATGTGTATTTCTAATTGTCGCTCATACAACGCCCTATTTTTTATATCAAGCTCTATGTTGCTCCCCATGATTATGCTCCTACAGGTGTAACTAGCTAGGTGTGAGATTTTTGCTTAAAATATTAATGACCTAGGATGTCACATATTCTACCGAGATAATCAACTGTCTACTGTTCCTTTAATTCATAGAGGTTCCAGCTTCTTTGTTTAACTGCTTTACATTTTAGATATAACTTTTTAAACATGTAGAGGTTGTTCCCCTCAGTGCAAAGAATTATTTGTTAGGATAAGTCCGGTCTTATTGTATATTTATATATAGTCAATGATTGCAAGCTCCTATTACATTTGGTATGATCACTGTAGGTGTATGTATGTTTATCATTCTGCACTCTCAAACTCCTCTCATGTTAGTCACGCACTCTGAGGGATAAATAGCACTATTACATGGTGATATCTTTATTTCATTCCCATGCCTGTTTGGCTAAGGCTGGACCTTGGCCCCTACATGTACCCTCCAATTCTAGGGAAATCTCTATTGTAATAGACACACTCCTAGTAATATGGTGCAGCCTTTGATTTGGACGCTCCCCTGCTAGCGGCCGAAGCAGTGGGCGCGTGTTTCTTATAAGTGTGTGGCTATATAGATGAATTTTAGTTTTAACTACATGTTGCCATTAACTCTTGGTAATTGTCATATAAACAGAGCTACTACATATGACTGACTCATCTACCCTTCCCATACCGGATGTCCTGACAGAAATGGAAGCCTTCCATTTATATAATCAAGCTTAGCTTGTCCCGCTAGGGGCTTGCTATATCCCTTTATTGCGTACAGTCTCCTTTACCTTGCTCTGGTACATATCCTTGAAGTTTGGTTCGCCCCAGCCCATAGTAGGTGTTCCTAGGCCCTTATTATAACCGGAGACATACTTCCTTATTATTATTTGCCCTAACCAATTATTTCAATAACGTAGAGTTCCCTCTATCATATCTCCCATACCTAACTGCCCACCTCCCCCCCCATACCATAATAATGTACCTCCTAATTTAGGAGATCTAACTACACGACTTATCTTGCCCATGTCGTATCCTGCTTATTCCTACTTAATTATTTTACTATGTTGGTGTTACCAGTTCTACCACATATTTTTATACATAGCATTTCCGTATACTTAATAACAATAATTTACTTTATCATAAATCCCATTAGACAAATATCCTACTATACTTACGTATCATACCAAACTATCTAACCAGAAACGGCATTTGTCAATGTTGCTTGAATTATATCTTGTTATTCTTCTCTGTCATATAATTATAGAAAAGAGGTTCTTAACTCTTCCATAATATAGCCTGTGTTATAGTTATTATCTATGTGGATGGAAGTAGTATATGTGAAGTATACCATTTATGCATGTTCTGTACGATGTTATTTTGCATAAGCTGTATTGGTTTTTCGCACAACCTCAATAAAAATCTTTATTTAAAAAAAAAAAAAAAATTAAATAAAACCAAGTTTCATAAAAATATAAAAAAACAAAACTGTAAACTGTATTGGCTGTATTGCACATATTACCCAATATAAAAACTCTAACAGTTCTCTGTTAATAATTAAAACAAGTATCAAGTAACTCAACACAACAAAAAGTTTCTGCAGCTAGCACAGGCACAGCATAACTTAAACCCATATTCGTGGGTTATGCTTATTTCTATAGGAAGAATCAAATGATTGTTCACAGATTCGAAAAAATTTTGGCAACGATATTAGCACTGCTCTAGAACTTCCAAACTCATTATATACTCCTGGAGTAAAGGTTTATTAACCTGTTTTTATTTATGGTATTAAAGTTTGAACATGCAATACAGATTTAACAGATGTAACTGTTGTGGTATATAACGTCTTTATCTTAAAATTTAATAAAATTAAGTTTTGTAAATTTTACAAAAGATCAGTAATTGGATATGGATTTATTATAACACCTTGCATAAAATGTTTTTGTCAGCAAATTTTGATTTAGTTTTAGTCATAGTCTTTTGACTAAAATGTAATTTTGATTTAGTTTTAGTCATAGTCTTTAGACTAAAATGTCATTTTAGTTTTAGTCGTATTTTAGTCATTAAATTTTCTTTAGTTTTATAGTCATTTTAGTCTAGTTTTAGTCGACGAAATTAACTCAGGTGTAGGCTCTCTTCCTTCGGGTCAGGGTAAGTTCTGTGCGATCAGAAAGCCCACTGGACTTGGTTCCTCTGGGGTTTTTTGTGCTCAATGGATTCTAGAGATTCTGAGTAGTCTCTAGGACAGCCTTGCAGCTGTTAACTGATGGGCAGTTACTTGGTCCTTTCAGGTTTTTAAACCCTTGTGTCTAAGTGTTACTGTTTGTTTATCGGGTGTTGGGTAATTTCATGCTGTGGTGCCCTTCAAAGGGGCCACCTTCTGTACCTGCCCTTTGTTTGCATTCAGTGTCCTCTATAGCTTTGGTATTGTTTTCCCAAAAGTAATGAATGCAGCTGTGGACTCTTCCCGTTTAAGAAGAAAAACGTAAGTTATGCTTACATGATAATTTTCTTTTCTTCTGACGGGAAGAGTCCACAGCTCCCCGGACGTGCTTTTTCTATGGGGCAGGCGTATTTTAGTTTTTTATTCTTCTGGCACCTATTTCACCCTGATATTTCTCCTACTGTTCCTTGTTCCCTTGGCAGAATGACTGGGGGATGAAGGAAGTGGGAGGAGTATTTAAGCCTTTGGCTGGGGTGTCTTTGCCTCCTCCTGGTGGCCAAGTTCTGAATTCCCAAAAGTAATGAATGCAGCTGTGGCCTCTTCCCGTCAGAAGAAAAGAAAATTATTAGGTAGGCATAATTTAAGTTTTTAAGAGTCTCGCATAACCCCCCCCACCCACCCCTCGGGACCGGTGAACAGGAGTACATGCTGTAGTTATGCTTAGATAGTCTGTGTGTAGGGCAGTGCTACATTGTGTCTCACTTAGGTTGGGGAACCAGAGGAACTCAAGATCGGGAGTATATAATGTAGTTACCCTGAGAAAAAGGGCCACATACTAAACCACAACAAAAAATGGTGTTAAAGTACTGGGGGTGTGTGTGTGTGAGATAGTGTGCGTGGGTCTTTGCGTTCTGGGATAGCCTGTTTTGCTTTGTGCCTTTTATCTAAGCTCTATATATCAGTACCCATGGCTCATTTCTCTTGCAAGTACGTGGTGTGATAGATAATGAAGTAATTTATCATTTATTCTAGTATGTAAATATATTTTTTTAAAATATATATTTTTTTTATCTCTCTTTTAGGAGAGCGAGACTATGGCCCACCGATTGACTTATGGGGAGCCGGCTGCATCATGGCAGAGATGTGGACCAGGAGCCCAATAATGCAGGGAAACACTGAGCAGCACCAGCTAACGCTAATCAGCCAGCTGTGCGGCTCCATTACTCCAGAGGTGAGTGTGCAAAGTGAAAATGTCAGATGGAAATAACCACTATAATGAGAAATATAACAGGAGAAAGAGATAGAAATGGAGGACATCTGTATGAGGATGCCACAGGTCCAATATGACCGTATAACTGGGAGCAGTTTGTAAATTGTTTTATCCATACAGAAAAATACGTTTTATGACTGTTGTCCCTCAAATTTAATTTCTTGTTACTTTATACGGTGCAGCTGTCAGTTCACTGTTACCATATACATAGGCTTCTGTCTTGTGATATTCATATCTCATTTTAAATTTAGTTGGTTCAGTTAGGTGACCTTCAGTGTCACAGATCAGGCAGAGGTTTAGCTGATAACGTTGATTGCTGAATCAGGGCAACTTTTGTTTCTATCTTCTTGTGGGTGTAACGTATAGTGACTGCTTTATGGTTATATGGCGCACGCTCTCTATCGAACCTGTTTTGGATTACATTAAATGTCCTGCTACCAGAGAAGGTGTAACGCTCAGACACAAATTATAAACATTGCCCGGTATCCATAACTAACTATGAGTGTAATATTTTTAAAAATTAATTTTATAACCAAACAATAAAATATAAATATTCATGCATGTGTGTGGTAGGTTCAAAGACTAATAATAAATCAGCAAATTAATAAAATTAAAAAATTAAAAATCAAGAGGATAGAGGAAAATAAAGGAAAAAAATCAATAATTTTTTTCAGGATCATCAAGAATAATTTGATAATAGTCCACAACATTAGCTAATATTTAAAGTGATTGTAAACGTAAACAATTATCTCAACAATATTTCTGAGAAGTTTCATTCATTAAAATCATTGTAGGCGCTAAATTGATATGAATAATTACCCTTTAATTTTGTTTTACATTTCGCCATTCCTCCACCTGCAACCCATAGTTTTATTTCTGTGTAAATTGACGAATCATGCTATAGCCAATTGTATTGCGCCCCCTTTGGCATCCAGCAAGTTAATAACTCCCCTGGTTTTGATGCCAAAGGGGGCGCAATACGATTGGCTACAGCATGATTCGTCATTTTACACAGAAATAGACTATGGGTTGCGGGCGGAAGAATGGCGAAATGTAAAACAAAATGAAAGGGTAATTACTTATATAATTTAGCGTCTACAATGATTTTGATGACAAAGTGCCCATCATTTACTTTTTTATTACAAAGATTGTTGAGATAATCATTTAAGTTTACAATCATTTAAAAGATAAAGTTTTCAATAAGCAAAACAAGTTATTTTAAAAAAAAATGTAGTAGAAGGGGAAGTACAATAAAGTGACAATATGTACCAGGCAAGGCCACCCCTAATTCCCACACTGTGATATTTCTAAGTAATGTCATTCCAATAAAATTCTACATTTGAGATATGAAACCCCAAAATTGTCTTTTGTGATTAAGACAGAGCAAACAATTGTTCAAAAAAGTTTCCAATTTACTTCTATTACCAAATTTGCTTTGTTCCCATGGTATTCTTTGTTGAAGAGATACCTAGGTAGGCATCTGGAGCTCTACATGGCAGGAAATAGTGCTGCCATCTAGTGATCTTGCAAATAAATAACATTATTGCAGAACTGCTACCATATAGTGCTTCAGACACGTGGACGCAAAGAAAATTTGATAATAGAAGTAAATTGGGAAATTGGTTTCAGGTCCCTTTTAAGAAAGAAAGCCAGTTTGTCAGCCTTAAGTCTATTCAAAATTAAACTTTCATAATTCAGAGCAGCCATTTTAAGCAACTTTCTAATTTACTCCTATCTTCAATTTTTCTTCGTTCTCTTGGTATCTTTATTTGAATATAAGCTTAGGAGCCGGACCATTTTTAAAAAAAAAAAAATTTCTTGAAACAAACTTTATTGTTAGAATTTGCATAATACATTAAGGCAGCAGAATACATAACAAATGATTTGACATATAAACTCTGTAGTAGTTCTGCCGTATCATACAGCTAAAGTTCTTGGTTAATATAAGGATAACAGTCCAATAATACAAAGGGTAATTCAATTTTAGTGGTGGGTTGTGGGTCCACCGGCTTGAGCTTGTTAAGGAGCCGGCCCATTTTTGGTTCAGCACCTGGGTAGCGCTTGCTGATTGGTGGCTACATTTTCAGATAGTGTATCCAGGTGCTGAACCAAAAATGGGCTGGCTCCTATGCTTACATTCTTGCTTTTCAAATAAAGATTCTAAGAGAACAAAGAAAAATTGAAAATAGGAGTAAATTAGAAAGTTGCTTAAAATTGCCTGCTCTATCTGAATCATGAAAGTTTTTAATTTTGACTAGACTGTCCCTTTTAATATAAGGCTTTTCAAGCTAAAGCGTTGACTCCCCAAACCTTCTATTCCATAATAGACGGGCAGGATGTTTGTTTCCAATATAACTGGGTGAAACACAGTTTGTCATAATTTTAAAAAGAGCTGGTCTATATTTACAAGTTATCATAGGGGGATAGTTTGGGAGGAAAATTAATGGGTTGGGTTCTATGGTGCAACCTAAGGAGAGTTCCTTAGCTTTGATCACCTGGATTGAGTAGGATTTAATTGCCTTGTGTTCCCAACAAATATGACCAAGAGAAGGCCTTCACTCACAGCCTTTCCAACACTCTCCAGGTACAGAAGAATAGATGAAGTGTAAATGAGTTGGTATGAGATACCATCTCAGTAATTTAACATTTGTTTCTATTAGAGGCAGAAATTGAAGATGTTTTTTTTGTTTTTTTTATTCCATTGTTCTCTCATTATGGGTGTATTCTCTTTTTAACCTTTAAGCTGACAATGATTTCTTGTATCACAGGTCTGGCCCAACGTAGATAAATATGAGTTATACCAGAAGCTGGAGCTGCCCAAAGCCCAGAAGAGAAAAGTGAAGGAGAGGCTAAAGGCTTATGTCAAAGACCCTTATGCTCTGGACCTTATAGACAAGCTGCTGGTTTTGGATCCAGCTACGAGAACAGACAGTGATGACGCTCTTAATCATGATTTCTTCTGGTCTGACCCAATGCCATCTGACCTGAAAAATATGTTATCGACCCACAATCAGTCCATGTTTGAATATTTAGCTCCTCCAAGACGACGGGGAGGTCATATGCCCCAACAGCCAGCCAATCAGGGCAGGAACCCTGCTGCAGCAAACCAATCTGAATTTGACAGAGTTTTCTAAAGACTCTCTGTGAACTTGAACATTTTGCCTTATTTATGGGACCTAGAAAGTTAACCCACACGTGGCTCATTTCTCCTCTGAGAACCAGCGATCATTTATTTTAAAACGGCATTTTCACATAGTAATAAGACCAGATCACTTTCCTTTGTATCAGGAAAGATCCAACAAACAACCACTTTGAAATTGAGCATTTTTTCATAATTTTTTTTTCTTTCAGGTTGGGATTCTCATACAGATTTCAGTCACGCTGTAGCGGAATAAACAAGCACTTTGTAAATGAATGTGTATTCCCTTTTCTAGTAGTGAAGGATCAGTTAACTGCTGGATCCAGGGTGAATTTAAAGGGTTTTCTTCCCTCACTAGAAGGATCTACTGCCTTTATGCTACATGTCCTTTTCAGAACCTAGAAAAGGTAACTGCTACTGACAGATTTTTCTAATATATAAATTAAAACTTGTTATACTTGAAATAAATAATGGGCATTATTCAGAAAACTTGGGCCCTTATACTTCCATGTTACTAGCCGAGAGTGGTTGCTGTTTTATAGAATATTATGTTGTGGTATCTCTAGGCTTCCTGTGTTCTCCTTTATTATGTTTTTTTTTTATAAGAACCCTAAATTAAATGCTTTTTTTTTCTACTGTTCTCGTCTGATGCACATTTTTTTTCCCCCCTCTAGATAAGTGGATTAGGTACAAATGTGACCGTTAATGTTTACACAACATCAGTTACTATAGTGCTAAACCAGCTTAATATATAGGCAGTATCTGGCTTCAGAAATAAAATGTGGACATTTATTCTATAAAAAAAATCACATAAGGAATTCATATACAGTAAGTAAGAGTCCTAATCCAATGCGGCAAAGCGTATACCGAATCCGTGCAGTGAGACAGGAAATCCTTTTCACAATATAATAAAGTTATTAAACGTAAGGTGCAGCTTCTTACTTACACCGTAATTAAAGCAGACTGGTGTGGATGTCCTCTTGAAAAAGAACCCCTTTCCGGTGCGGCTCTGTAAGTGATTATACAGCTACTGGAGTAGTTTAAACAGTAGTCCTGATGTTCCTGTTTTTTGTTCAACTCTACCGCTACTGATCCTCGAGTATACGGAAGCCCCAATAGGGCAAAAAAGAGCAACGGGTTTCGGCTGGATGCCTTTCTCACGCTCTATCCTACAGTTACTCTATCGCATTATATAAGCCACGTTCGATGCCTCACAGTTTGCTGTTTCTGTTATCATTCCTGAAAAGTCTTATGTTAAAAAAAAAGAGAGAAATGTCAGTTTCTCCTGTTAAGTGTAGTCAGTCCACGGGTCATCCATTACTTATGGAATATTTCTCTTCCTAACAGGAAACTGCAAGAGAATTACCCAGCAGAGCTTGCTATATAGCTCCTCCCCTCACCTGTCATACTCAGTCATTCTCTTGCAGCCAAACAGATAGGAAGCTGTGAGAGATCTGTGGTGTTTTTTAACTTAGTTTTATTTCTACAATCAAAAGTTTGTTATTTTTAAATGGCACCGGAGTGTGCTGTTTATTCTCAGGCAGCTTTAGAAGAAGAATCTGCCTGAGTTTTTTTCTATGGCCTTAGCAGACGTAACTAAGACCCACTGGCTGTTCTCATCTGAGGAAAAAGTGAGGTAACTTCAGAGAAGGGGAATAGCATGCAGGGCCCCCTGCAACAAATAGGTATGTGCAGTAAATTATTTTCTGAGGAATGGAATTGACTGAGAAAATACTGCTGATGCCATTGTAAAGTAAGTTCAGCCTTAAATGCAGCGATAGCGACTGGTATTAGGCTGATGAGTGTGTGTGCACTGAATGTATTTTCTAAGGAATGGAATTGACTCTGAAAATACTGTAAATACTGAAATAATGTATGAGCCTTAACTGCAGTAAATGTGACTGGTAGCAGGCTTATTAATAATAATACATAACTTTCAAATGTATGTTTAAAACGTTTACTGGCATGTTAATCGTTTTTGTGAGGTACTTGGTGATAAAACTTATTGGGGCTTGATTTTTACCACATGGCCATTTTTATTTTCTGCATAGAAACAGTTTCTGAGCTTCCCCACTGTTGTAATATAAGTGAAAATTTACCTCACAGAGGGAGGTAATCAGTCACAGTAGTCCTGTGTCAGTGTATTTGACTGTGAGAAAAACGTTAATTATATAATTGTTATCCGTTTTTGGGTACTAAGGGGTTAATCATCCATTTGCTGGTGGGTGCAATCCTTTGCTAACTTAATACATTTACTGTGAAAATTTGGTTGCTATAACTATTTTTGTTCATTGTTATTTCAACTGTGTCAGTTTTTCTGTGCTTCTTAAAGGCACAGTAACGTTTTTTATATTGCTTGTAAATTAATTTTGAAAAGTATTTCCAAGTTTGCTAGTCTCATTGCTAGTTTGTTTAAACATGTCTGACTTAGATGAATCTCTTTGTTCACTATGTTTAAAGGCCAATGTGGAGCCCAATAGAAATTTGTGTACCAATTGCATTGATGCTACTTTGAATAAAAGTCAATCTTTACATGTAAAGAAATTATCACCAGACGACGAGGGGGAAGTTATGCCGACTAACTCTCCTCACGTGTCAGTACCTGCGCCTCCCGCTCAGGAGGTGCGTGATTTGTGGCGCCAAGTACATCAGGGAGGCCCTTACAAATCACTTTGCAAGACAGAAGTATTATCTAAGTTGCCAGATTTAAGAGGCAAGCGCGATAGCTCTGGGTTAAGGATAGAGCGCGCGGATGAGATGAGAGCCATGTCAGATACTGCGTCACAGTTTGCAGAACGTGAGGACGGAGAGCTTCATTCTGTGGGTGACGGATCTGATCCAGGGAGACTGGATTCAGAGATTTCCAATTTTAAATTTAAGCTAGAGAACCTCCGCACATTGCTAGGGGAGGTATTAGCGGCTCTGAATGATTGTAACACGGTTGCAATTCCAGAGAAATTATGTAGGTTGGATAAATACTATGCGGTGCCGGTGTGTACTGACGTATTTCCTATACCAAAAAGGCTTACAGAGATTATTAGCAAGGAGTGGGATAGACCTGGTGTGCCTTTTACCCCTCCTCCCATATTTAGGAAAATGTTTCCTATTGACGCCACCACACGAGACTTATGGCAGACGGTCCCTAAGGTGGAGGGAGCAGTTTCTACTTTAGCTAAGCGTACCACTATCCCGGTGGAGGATAGTTGTGCCTTTTCAGATCCAATGGATAAAAAATTAGAGGGTTACCTTAAGAAAATGTTTGTTCAACAAGGTTTTATTTTACAGCCCCTTGCATGCATTGCGCCTGTCACTGCTGCGGCAGCATTCTGGTTTGAGTCTCTGGAAGAGGCCATTCGCTCAGCTCCATTGGATGAAATAATGAACAAGCTTAAAACACTTAAGCTAGCTAACGCATTTGTTTCTGATGCCGTTGTGCATTTAACCAAAATTATGGCTAAGAACTCCGGATTCGCCATCCAAGCGCGCAGAGCGCTATGGCTTAAATCCTGGTCAGCTGACGTGACTTCTAAATCTAAATTGCTTAATATTCCTTTCAAAGGGCAGACCTTATTCGGGCCCGGCTTGAAAGAAATTATTGCTGACATTACGGGAGGTAAGGGCCATGCTCTACCTCAGGACAGGGCCAAATCAAAGGCCAAACAGTCTAATTTTCGTGCCTTTCGTAACTTCAAGGCAGGAGCAGCATCAACTTCCTCCGCTCCAAAACAGGAAGGAGCTGTTGCTCGTTACAGGCAGGGCTGGAAAGTTAACCAGTCCTGGAACAGGGGCAAGCAGGCCAAGAAACCTGCTGCTGCCCCCAAGACAGCATGAAGAGAGGGCCCCCTATCCGGAAACGGATCTAGTGGGGGGCAGACTTTCTCTCTTCGCCCAGGCTTGGGCAAGAGATGTCCAGGATCCCTGGGCGTTGGAGATCATATCCCAGGGATATCTCCTGGACTTCAAGACTTCTCCTCCATGGGGGAGATTTCATCTTTCAAGGTTATCAGCAAACCAAACAAAGAAAGAGGCGTTTCTACGCTGTGTACAAGACCTCTTACTAATGGGGGTAGTCCACCCAGTTCCGCGGACGGAACACGGGCAGGGATTCTATTCAAATCTATTTGTGGTTCCCAAAAAAGAGGGAACCTTCAGACCAATCTTGGACTTAAAAATCCTAAACAAATTTCTAAGAGTTCCATCATTCAAAATGGAGACTATTCGAACCATCCTTCCCATGATCCAAGAGGGTCAGTACATGACCACGGTGGACCTAAAGGATGCCTACCTTCACATACCGATTCACAAGGACCATTACCGGTATTTGAGATTTGCCTTCCTAGACAGGCATTACCAGTTTGTAGCTCTTCCCTTCGGATTAGCTACGGCTCCAAGAATCTTTACAAAAATTCTAGGATCATTTCTGGCGGTACTAAGACCGCGAGGCATAGCGGTGACTCCGTACCTAGACGACATTCTGATACAAGCGTCAAGTTTTCAAACTGCCAAGTCTCATACAGAGATAGTTCTGGCATTTCTGAGGTCGCATGGGTGGAAGGTGAACGTGGAAAAGAGTTCTCTATTACCACTTACAAGAGTTCCCTTTCTAGGGACTCTTATAGATTCTGTAGAGATGAAAATTTACCTGACAGAGGCCAGGTTATTAAAACTTCTAAATGCTTGTCGTGTCCTTCACTCCATTCCACACCCGTCAGTAGCTCAGTGCATGGAAGTAATCGGCTTAATGGTAGCGGCAATGGACATAGTACCATTTGCGCGCCTGCATCTCAGACCGCTGCAATTGTGCATGCTAAGTCAGTGGAACGGGGATTACTCGGATTTGTCCCCCCTACTAAATCTGGATCAAGAGACCAGAGATTCTCTTCTATGGTGGCTCTCTCGGCCACATCTGTCCAAGGGGATGACCTTTCGCAGGCCAGATTGGATGATTGTAACAACAGACGCCAGCCTTCTAGGCTGGGGAGCAGTCTGGAATTCCCTGAAAGCTCAGGGATTATGGACTCAGGAGGAGAAACTCCTCCCAATAAATATTCTGGAGTTAAGAGCAATATTAAATGCTCTCCTAGCTTGGCCTCAGTTAGCAACTCTGAGGTTCATCAGATTTCAGTCGGACAACATCACGACTGTGGATTATATCAACCATCAAGGGGGAACCAGAAGTTCCCTAGCGATGTTGGAAGTCTCAAAGATAATTCGCTGGGCAGAGTCTCACTCTTGCCACCTGTCAGCGATCTACATCCCAGGCGTGGAGAACTGGGAGGCGGATTTTCTAAGTCACCAGACTTTTCATCCGGGAGAGTGGGAACTTCATCCGGAGGTCTTTGCTCAACTGGTTCGTCGTTGGGGCAAACCAGATCTGGATCTCATGGCGTCTCGTCAGAACGCCAAGCTTCCTTGTTACGGATCCAGGTCCAGGGACCCGGGAGCGGTGCTGATAGATGCTCTGACAGCCCCTTGGGTCTTCAACATGGCTTATGTGTTTCCACCATTCCCAATGCTTCCTCGTTTGATTGCCAAGATCAAACAGGAGAGAGCTTCAGTGATTCTGATAGCGCCTGCGTGGCCACGCAGGACCTGGTATGCAGACCTAGTGGACATGTCGTCCTGTCCACCGTGGTCTCTGCCTCTGAGACAGGACCTTCTAATTCAGGGTCCTTTCAAACATCCAAATCTAATTTCTCTGAGGCTGACTGCATGGAGATTGAACGCTTGATTCTATCAAAGCGTGGTTTCTCGGAGTCGGTTATTGATACCTTAATACAGGCTAGGAAGCCTGTTACCAGACAAATTTACCATAAAATATGGTGTAAATATTTACATTGGTGCGAATCCAAGAGTTACTCATGGAGTAAGGTTAGGATTCCTAGGATATTGTCCTTTCTACAAAAGGGTTTAGAAAAGGGCTTATCTACTAGTTCGTTAAAGGGACAGATTTCTGCTCTGTCTATTCTTCTACACAAACGTCTGGCTGAAGTTCCAGACGTTCAGGCTTTCTGTCAGGCTTTAACTAGGATTAAGCCTGTGTTTAAGTCTGTTGCTCCGCCGTGGAGTTTAAACTTAGTTCTTAATGTTCTTCAAGGCGTTCCATTTGAACCCCTTCATTCCATTGATATCAAGTTGTTATCTTGGAAAGTTCTGTTTTTGATGGCTATTTCCTCGGCTCGGAGAGTCTCTGAGTTATCTGCCTTACATTGTGATTCTCCTTATCTGATTTTCCATTCAGACAAGGTAGTTCTGCGTACTAAACCTGGGTTCTTACCTAAGGTAGTTACTAACAAGAATATCAATCAAGAGATTGTTGTTCCATCTCTGTGTCCTAACCCTTCTTCAAAGAAGGAACGACTTTTGCATAATCTGGACGTAGTCCGTGCCCTGAAATTCTATTTGCAGGCAACTAAGGATTTTCGTCAAACTTCTTCCCTGTTTGTCGTTTACTCTGGACAGGGGAGAGGTCAAAAGGCTTCGACTACCTCTCTCTCTTTTTGGCTTCGTAGCATAATTCGATTAGCCTATGAGACTGCTGGACAGCAGCCTCCTGAAAGGATTACAGCTCATTCTACTAGAGCTGTGGCTTCCACCTGGGCCTTTAAAAATGAGGCCTCTGTTGAACAGATTTGCAAGGCTGCGACTTGGTCTTCGCTTCACACTTTTTCAAAATTTTACAAATTTGACACTTTTGCTTTCTCGGAGGCTGTGTTTGGGAGAAAGGTACTTCAGGCAGTGGTTCCTTCTGTTTAATGTTCCTGCCTTGTCCCTCCCTTCATCCGTGTACTTTAGCTTTGGTATTGGTATTCCATAAGTAATGGATGACCCGTGGACTGACTACACTTAACAGGAGAAAACATAATTTATGCTTATCTGATAAATTCCTTTCTCCTGTAGTGTAGTCAGTCCACGGCCCGCCCTGTTTTTACGGCAGGTCTAAATTTTAATTAAACTCCAGTCACCACTGTACCCTATGGTTCCTCCTTTCTCGTATGCTTGGTCGAATGACTGAGTATGACAGGTGAGGGGAGGAGCTATATAGCAAGCTCTGCTGGGTAATTCTCTTGCAGTTTCCTGTTAGGAAGAGAAATATTCCATAAGTAATGGATGACCCGTGGACTGACTACACTACAGGAGAAAGGAATTTATCAGATAAGCATAAATTATGTTTTTCCATTCCCACTGAGCTGTAATGATGGGGTCCAGAAGTGTCAGTCTTCTTAAAGAGATATGAAACCCAAAACATTTTTATATTGCGATTCAGACAGAACAAGAAAACAAAGGAAATTTGATAATAAAAGTAAATTGGAAAGTTGATTAAAATTACATGCCCTATCTGAATAATGAAAGTTTAATTTTGACTAGACTGCCTCCTTAACTTCTGTTTCAGGATGAGAGTAGAAAGCAGCATCCATAAATCTACCCCATTGTGTAATGGTGTGAGAGAACGGTTAGGGCTCTGATCTGAGTTCTGATGAGTGGGCATGTGATGGACAGTGAGGTGCAGAGCCATGTAGCTGTGATGACTGATCTGAGCTCTGGTATGAGTATATGGCTGAGAGGGACTGCAGGACAAGGGGTTTGATCTGAGCTCTAGAATAAGTATATGGCTGAGAGGGACTGCAGGACAAGGGGTTTGATCTGAGGTCTGGTATGAGTATATGGCTGAGAGGGACTGCAGGACAAGGGGTTTGATCTGAGCTCTGGTATGAGTATATGGCTGAGAGGGACTGCAGGACAAGGGGTTTGATCTGAGGTCTGGTATGAGTATATGGCTGAGAGGGACTGCAGGACAAGGGGTTTGATCTGAGGTCTGTAATAAGTATATGGCTTAGAGGGACTGCAGGACAAGGGGTTTGATCTGAGGTCTGGTATGAGTATATGGCTGAGAGGGACTGCAGGACAAGGGGTTTGATCTGAGCCCTGGTATGAGTATATGGCTGAGAGGGACTGCAGGGCAATGGGTTTGATCTGAGGTCTGATGTTTGGCTATGTGGCTGAGAGCAGGGCTGCAGGACAAGGGGTTTGATCTGAACTCTGGAATGAGTATATGGCTGAAAGGGACTGCAGGACAAAGGTGTTTGAGGTGTTTGATCTGAGGTCTGATGTTTGGGTATATGGCTGAGAACAGGGCTGCAGGACAAGGGGTTTGATCTGAGCTCTGGAATAAGTATATGACTGAGAGGGACTGCAGGACAAGGGGTTTGATCTGAGGTCTGATGTTTGGGTATGTGGCTGAGAGCAGGGCTGCAGGACTAAGGCGTTTGATCTGAGGTCTGATGTTTGGGTATGTGGCTGAGAGCAGGGCTGCAGGACAAATGGGTTTGATCTGAGGTCTGATGTTTGGGTACGTGGCTGAGAGCAGGGCTGCAGGACAAGGGTTTGATCTGAGGTCTGATGTTTGGGTACGTGGCTGAGAGCAGGACAAATGGGTTTGATTTGAGGTCTGATGTTTGGGTACGTGGCTGAGAGCAGGGCTGCAGGACAAGGGTTTGATCTGATGTTTGGGTACGTGACTGAGAGCAGGGCTGCAGTACAAGGTGTTTGATCTGAGGTCTGATGTTTGGGTACGTGACTGAGAGCAGGGCTGCAGTACAAGGTGTTTGATCTGAGGTCTGATGTTTGGGTAAATGGCTGAGAGCAGGGCTGCAGGACAAGGGGTTTGATCTGAGGTCTGGAATGAGTATATGGCTGAGAGGGACTGAAGGACAAGGTGTTTGACCTGAGGTCTGATGTTTGAGTATGTGGCTGAGAATAGGGCTGCAGGACAAAAGGTTTGATCTGATGTTTGGGTATATGGCTGAGAGCAGGGCTGCAGGACAAGGTGTTTGATCTGAGGGCTGATGTTTGGGTATGTGGTTGAAAGAGGGGCTGCAGGGAGGTCTGATCTGAACTCTGGTGTGAGTATGCATCTGAGAGAAGTGCTGAATCACCAGGCTACTGATGTGTGGGTATGTGTCAGAGAGTGGCTGCAGGACCAGATGTCTGATTTGAGATCAGACATTGGCTTTAGAGTAAGAGAAGGGCTGCAGAGCTGGGCGATTTGTGCGGGTGTTGCTGAGAAGAGGTAATATGAGGTTTGATGGGGGGCATGTGCCTGAGAGTCGAACTCTATTTTACAAAAATATTGATTACATTATTAATTAATTCCTGCACTAGTGGAGTTACATTTCAGATTTCTTTCATGTAATTAACAAGAGTCCATGAGCTAGTGACGTATGGGATATACATTCCTACCAGGAGGGGCAAAGTTTCCCAAACCTTAAAATGCCTATAAATACACCCCTCACCACACCCACAAATCAGTTTTACAAACTTTGCCTCCAAGGGAGGTGGTGAAGTAAGTTGGTGCTAGATTCTACGTTGATATGCGCTCCGCAGCAAGTTGGAGCCCGGTTTTCCTCTCAGCGTGCAGTGAATGTCAGAGGGATGTGAGGAGAGTATTGCCTATTGAATGCAGTGATCTCCTTCTACGGGGTCTATTTCATAAGGTTCTCTGTTATCGGTCGTAGAGATTCATCTCTTACCTCCCTTTTCAGATCGACGATATACTCTTATATTTACCATTTCCTCTACTGATTCTCGTTTCAGTACTGGTTTGGCTTTCTACAAACATGTAGATGAGTGTCCTGGGGTAAGTAAGTCTTATTTTCTGTGACACTCTAAGCTATGGTTGGGCACTTTATTTATAAAGTTCTAAATATATGTATTCAAACATTTATTTGCCTTGACTCAGAATGTTCAACTTTCCTTATTTCCAGACAGTCAGTTTCATATTTGGGATTATGCTTTAAATTATCATATTTTTTCTTACCTCAAAAATTTGACTTTTTTCCCTGTGGGCTGTTAGGCTCGCGGGGGCTGAAAATGCTTCATTTTATTGTGTCATTCTTGGCGCGGACTTTTTTGGCGCAAAAATTCTTTTCCGTTTCCGGCGTCATACGTGTCGCCGGAAGTTGCGTCATTTTTGACGTTATTTTGCGCCAAAAATGTCGGCGTTCCGGATGTGGCGTCATTTTTGGCGCCAAAAGCATTTAGGCGCCAAATAATGTGGGCGTCTTATTTGGCGCCAAAAAATATGGGCGTCGCTTTTGTCTCCACATTATTTCAGTCTCATTTTTCATTTGCTTCTGGTTGCTAGAAGCTTGATGTTTGGCATTTTTTTCCCATTCCTGAAACTGTCTTATAAGGAATTTGATCTATTTTGCTTTATATGTTGTTTTTTCTCTTACATATTGCAAGATGTCTCACGTTGCATCTGAGCCAGAAGATACTACAGGAAAACCACTGCCTGCTGGATCTACCAAAGCTAAGTGTATCTGCTGTAAACTTTTGGTAGCTATTCCTCCAGCTGTTGTTTGTAATAATTGTCATGACAAACTTGTTAAAGCAGATAATATTTCCTTTAGTGATGTACCATTGCCTGTTGCAGTTCCCTCAACATCTAAGGTGCAGAATGTTCCTGATAACATAAGAGATTTTGTTTCTGAATCCATAAAGAAGGCTTTGTCTGTTATTTCTCCTTCTAGTAAACGTAAAAAGTCTTTTAAATCTTCTCTCTCTACAGATGAATTTTTAAATGAACACCATCATTCTGATTCTTTGGACTCTTCTGGTTCAGAGGATTCTGTCTCAGAGATTGATGCTGATAAATCTTCATATTTATTTAAGATGGAATTTATTCGCTCTTTACTTAAAGAAGTACTAATTGCTTTAGAAATAGAGGATTCTAGTCCTCTTGATACTAATTCTATACGTTTGGATAAGGTTTTTAAAGCTCCTGCGGTTATTCCAGAAGTCTTTCCTGTTCCTAATGCTATTTCTGCAGTAATTGCTAAGGAATGGGATAAATTGGGTAATTCATTTACTCCTTCTAAACGTTTTAAGCAATTATATCCTGTTCCGCCTGACAGGTTAGAATTTTGGGACAAAATCCCTAAAGTTGATGGGGCTATTTCTACCCTTGCTAAACGTACTACCATTCCTACGTCAGATGGTACCTCGTTTAAAGATCCTTTAGATAGAAAAATTGAATCTTTTCTAAGAAAAGCTTATCTATGTTCAGGTAATCTTCTTAGACCTGCTATATCATTGGCTGATGTTGCTGCAGCTTCAACTTTTTGGTTGGAAACTCTAGCGCAACAAGTAACAAATCGTGATTCTCATGATATTATTATTCTTCTCCAGCATGCTAATAATTTCATCTGTGATGCCATTTTTGATATTATTAGAGTTGATGTTAGATTTATGTCTCTGGCTATCTTAGCCAGAAGAGCTTTATGGCTTAAGACTTGGAATGCTGATATGGCTTCTAAATCAACTCTACTTTCCATTTCTTTCCAGGGAAACAAATTATTTGGTTCTCAGTTGGATTCTATTATTTCAACTGTTACTGGTGGGAAAGGAACTTTTTTACCACAGGATAAAAAGTCTAAAGGTAAAAACAGGGCTAACAATCGTTTTCGTTCCTTTCGTTTCAACAAAGAACAAAAGCCTGATCCTTCGTCCTCAGGAGCAGTTTCAGTTTGGAAACCATCTCCAGTCTGGAATAAATCCAAGCCTGCTAGAAAGGCAAAGCCTGCTTCTAAGTTCACATGAAGGTACGGCCCTCATTCCAGTTCAGCTGGTAGGGGGCAGGTTACGTTTTTTCAAAGAAATTTGGATCAATTCTGTTCACAATCTTTGGATTCAGAACATTGTTTCAGAAGGGTACAGAATTGGTTTCAAGATGAGACCTCCTGCAAAGAGATTTTTTCTTTCCCATGTCCCAGTAAATCCAGTGAAAGCTCAAGCATTTCTGAATTGTGTTTCAGATCTAGAGTTGGCTGGAGTAATTATGCCAGTTCCAGTTCCGGAACAGGGGATGGGGTTTTATTCAAATCTCTTCATTGTACCAAAGAAGGAGAATTCCTTCAGACCAGTTCTGGATCTAAAATTATTGAATCGTTATGTAAGGATACCAACGTTCAAGATGGTAACTGTAAGGACTATATTGCCTTTTGTTCAGCAAGGGAATTATATGTCCACAATAGATTTACAGGATGCATATCTGCATATTCCAATTCATCCAGATCATTATCAGTTCCTGAGATTCTCTTTTCTAGACAAGCATTACCAATTTGTGGCTCTACCGTTTGGCCTTGCTACAGCTCCAAGAATTTTCACAAAGATTCTCGGTGCCCTTCTGTCTGTAATCAGAGAACAGGGTATTGTGGTATTTCCTTATTTGGACGATATCTTGGTACTTGCTCCGTCTTTACATTTAGCAGAGTCTCATACGAATCGACTTGTGTTGTTTCTTCAAGATCATGGTTGGAGGATCAATTTACCAAAAAGTTCTTTGATTCCTCAAACAAGGGTAACCTTTCTGGGTTTCCAGATAGATTCAGTGTCCATGACTTTGTCTTTAACAGACAAGAGACGTCTAAAATTGATTACAGCCTGTCGAAACCTTCAGTCTCAATCATTCCCTTCGGTAGCCTTATGCATGGAAATTCTAGGTCTTATGACTGCTGCATCGGACGCGATCCCCTTTGCTCGTTTTCACATGCGACCTCTTCAGCTCTGTATGCTGAACCAATGGTGCAGGGATTACACGAAGATATATCAATTAATATCTTTAAAACCGATTGTTCGGCACTCTCTAACGTGGTGGACAGATCACCATCGTTTAATTCAGGGGGCTTCTTTTGTTCTTCCGACCTGGACTGTAATTTCAACAGATGCAAGTCTCACAGGTTGGGGAGCTGTGTGGGGATCTCTGACGGCACAAGGAGTTTGGGAATCTCAGGAGGTGAGATTACCGATCAATATCTTGGAACTCCGTGCAGTTTTCAGAGCTCTTCAGTTTTGGCCTCTTCTGAAGAGAGAATCGTTCATTTGTTTTCAGACAGACAATGTCACAACTGTGGCATACATCAATCATCAAGGAGGGACTCACAGTCCTCTGGCTATGAAAGAAGTATCTCGAATTTTGGTTTGGGCGGAATCCAGCTCCTGTCTAATCTCTGCGGTTCATATCCCAGGTGTAGACAATTGGGAAGCGGATTATCTCAGTCGCCAAACGTTGCATCCGGGCGAATGGTCTCTTCACCCAGAGGTATTTCTTCAGATTGTTCAATTGTGGGGGCTTCCAGAGATAGATCTGATGGCCTCTCATCTAAACAAGAAACTTCCCAGGTATCTGTCCAGATCCCGGGATCCTCAGGCGGAGGCAGTGGATGCATTATCACTTCCTTGGAAGTATCATCCTGCCTATATCTTTCCGCCTCTAGTTCTTCTTCCAAGAGTAATCTCCAAGATTCTGAGGGAATGCTCGTTTGTTCTGCTAATAGCTCCGGCATGGCCTCACAGGTTTTGGTATGCGGATCTTGTCCGGATGGCATCTTGCCAGCCATGGACTCTTCCGTTAAGACCAGACCTTCTGTCACAAGGTCCTTTTTTCCATCCGGATCTGAAATCCTTAAATTTAAAGGTATGGAGATTGAACGCTTGATTCTTGGTCATAGAGGTTTCTCTGACTCCGTGATTAATACTATGTTACAGGCTCGTAAATCTGTATCTCGAGAGATATATTATAGAGTCTGGAAGACTTATATTTCTTGGTGTCTTTCTCATCATTTTTCTTGGCATTCTTTTAGAATACCGAGAATTTTACAGTTTCTTCAGGATGGTTTAGATAAGGGTTTGTCCGCAAGTTCTTTGAAAGGACAAATCTCCGCTCTTTCTGTTCTTTTTCACAGAAAGATTGCTATTCTTCCTGATATTCATTGTTTTGTACAAGCTTTGGTTTGTATAAAACCTGTCATTAAGTCAATTTCTCCTCCTTGGAGTTTGAATTTGGTTCTGGGAGCTCTTCAAGCTCCTCCGTTTGAACCTATGCATTCATTGGACATTAAATTACTTTCTTGGAAAGTTTTGTTCCTTTTGGCCATCTCTTCTGCTAGAAGAGTTTCTGAATTATCTGCTCTTTCGTGTGAGTCTCCTTTTCTGATTTTTCATCAGGATAAGGCGGTGTTGCGAACTTCTTTTGAATTTTTACCTAAAGTTGTGAATTCCAACAACATTAGTAGAGAAATTGTGGTTCCTTCATTATGTCCTAATCCTAAGAATTCTAAGGAGAAATCATTGCATTCTTTGGATGTTGTTAGAGCTTTGAAATATTATGTTGAAGCTACGAAATCTTTCCGTAAGACTTCTAGTCTATTTGTTATCTTTTCCGGTTCTAGGAAAGGCCAGAAAGCTTCTGCCATTTCTTTGGCATCTTGGTTGAAATCTTTAATTCATCTTGCCTATGTTGAGTCGGGTAAAATTCCGCCTCAAAGAATTACAGCTCATTCTACTAGGTCAGTATCTACTTCCTGGGCGTTTAGGAATGAAGCTTCGGTTGACCAGATCTGCAAAGCAGCAACTTGGTCCTCTTTGCATACTTTTACTAAATTCTACCATTTTGATGTATTTTCTTCTTCTGAAGCAGTTTTTGGTAGAAAAGTTCTTCAGGCAGCGGTTTCAGTTTGAATCTTCTGCTTATGTTTTTTGTTAAACTTTATTTTGGGTGTGGATTATTTTCAGCAGGAATTGGCTGTCTTTATTTTATCCCTCCCTCTCTAGTGACTCTTGTGTGGAAAGATCCACATCTTGGGTAGTCATTATCCCATACGTCACTAGCTCATGGACTCTTGTTAATTACATGAAAGAAAACATAATTTATGTAAGAACTTACCTGATAAATTCATTTCTTTCATATTAACAAGAGTCCATGAGGCCCACCCTTTTTTGTGGTGGTTATGATTTTTTTGTATAAAGCACAATTATTCCAATTCCTTATTTTATATGCTTCGCACTTTTTTTCTTATCACCCCACTTCTTGGCTATTCGTTAAACTGATTTGTGGGTGTGGTGAGGGGTGTATTTATAGGCATTTTAAGGTTTGGGAAACTTTGCCCCTCCTGGTAGGAATGTATATCCCATACGTCACTAGCTCATGGACTCTTGTTAATATGAAAGAAATGAATTTATCAGGTAAGTTCTTACATAAATTATGTTTTTCTGTGTTTTATTTTACGTATGGGAACTTAAAACTCAGGTTTGTTGACATTCTTTTTTTTTTTTGTGTGTGTGTGTGTAAAAAATAAACAAATGCCTGCGTGTATTTGTGTGTAGTGTGACTTCCATACATATTTAAAACAAAACCATGTTTAACGACCTGGATTAACAATCTGATGTGGTTAACTTATATACAAGGAATGTGCACAATAATTATCCAACAGAGCCCTTATGCAGTAATATAGCTTCAGGTACAACGGTAACAGCTCTATTTAATAAGGTGTTAATTTGTGTCACGGAGGTAACCAGCTTTGGAGGGGTTAAGGTTACTTCTATGACTTAATATAGCCTTTCCAAAGCAGAGTGCATTACAACTTACATACACTCTACTGTGAGGAGGCAAGCGTACCTGAGTACCCGTTGGTTCCTGTACAAGGTATGTCTTTGCAGGCAGCTTCAGATTTGCCCAGGAGCGGACAGCAGGGTTAACAGATGCAGAGGCCCCTCTCAGGCTGTTAAGTCCGTACCCAGTGTAGGACCGTGGGTGAGGTGAGTGCCTGTGTTCTGTGAAGGGACCGAACTTTGTAAAAGAGCGAACCATGTCACTTCCTGTGACGTTTCATCAGCTCGTTGCACTCATTTTGCCCCTAATGCGCATGCGTGCCAGCGTCATCACATACCTGGCCGCATACGTCACGGTTAAACTATTTAGACTTGTGAAATTCTGAAACCATTGTATAGCGCATGCGTGGACTGTTCGATCATAAATGGGGGTGTTTTATTAAACAATGTTTATTCAACCCATCACGCTGTGAAGATACCTACCTTACCCTACCTTATTTTTTCCTCCTTAATATAAGGAGAGTCCACGGCATCATTCCTTACTGTTGGGAAATACTGAACCTGACCACCAGGAGGAGGCAAAGACACCCTAGCCAAAGGCTTAAATACCTTTCCCACTTCCCCTATTCCCCACTCATTCTTTGCCTTTCGTCACAGGAAGATGGCAGAGAAGTGTCAGCCTCTCAGTGAGATCATTGACAAAAGTTAGTCTGGAGATGCAGGGAGAGTCTTTCTGCGAACCCATCCAGACTGCCTGCTAACAGCTCCTAAGCAATCAGTGTTGACGAGTTTCACTGCCTGCTTGTTTTCTCACTCAAGTCCATGTCAGGAGCGATGCTACAAGACTGTCACACTTGAGAGGCTGTGTTTCTGTTCCACAGCATGGATTCTGGTAAGATTGTTTCAATTTTTACATATGCTGAAAACGCTAGAAGACAGGGTCACAGTCTGGCTCCTTTTATCTTAATAGAATCATAGGTTAATATCTCCTTAGAGGGATTATTGAACAGTGGGGATTAATCAAATGTGATGCTTTGATTTTATGCTGCTTTATGTGGGAGATTTTATTGGGCTCATAGGCTGTTTGTTATGCTGTTTATGTGGCTGGAACGCACAGGTTTTTACTTTCCTGAGTGCTGCGCAGCTTGTAGCTTGGCGCGCTTTTTCTCATAGCAGGGGCAGTGCTGCCTTGCGCACCATGTGACCGGGAGTGGTCTCGCTTTCATTTCCTCTTTCCTGACCGAGCTGGCTGTCGGAGAAGACGATATTTCTCTGTATTGTCTGGGTCTAGGAGGTGGTGAGTGCCCCAGCCATTGGGAGTATAAGGGTGCAGTTTTTGAGAAATAAAGATTGTTTATTTTCTGTGTCCTGCTGTTATTAGCTTAAGCTATGAAGGATTCTGATATATTAGAGGGTACTCCCTCTATTCCAAATAGAAATACCTGTTTATATTGTGAGGAGGCTTTGGTATGCCCACCCTCTCAGTTATGTTCCACATGCCTTGACAACGTTATTCGGTCAAAGAAGGTTATCCCTTTTAGTACCACTGAACCATCCACCTCTGAGGACTCGCTGTCACGTGAGGTGCATACCCTACATTCATCTCCTTCTACACACGCAGCTTCCTGTAGCACGTTTGATCCTCCTTCTGGAGGGGGCCTTTTACCGCCTGATTTTACTGCGCTGTTACAAATGGCGGTGTTTGCGTCCCTCAGTGCTTTACCTCGCCCTGCTAAACGCAAGCAAAAGGTTAAACATAGCTCTCCTGCCCCGGGGTCATCATGTAATTTATTGGATATCACTGCTCTGTCTCAGTTATCCGAGGATGAGTTGCACTCTGAGGCTTCAGAGGATGAACTTTCTGGGATGGAGTCTGCTGCCTCTAAGCCTCCTGCTGCAGAGGAACCAGACTTTAGATTTATGATAGAACACTTTTGTTTTCTTCTACATTTGAGGTTCCAGAGGCTAAGCTGCCTGATGAACCTTTGATTCCTAAATTAGACAGAGTTTACAAGGACAGGGTAGTGCCTTTAACTTTTCCTGTGCCTGTAAAAATGGCGAACATTATTAAGAACGAATGGGACAGAATTGTATCTTCCTTTTCCCCCTTCGTCTTCCTTTAAAAAATGATTCCCCAACTCTCAATTGGAGTTGTGGGGTTCCATCCCTAAGGTGGATGTCGCTATCTCCACGCTTGCCAAACTCACTACTATCCCGCTTGAGGATAGCTCATTGTTCAGAGAGCCGATGGATGAAAAGATGGTAACTCTTCTAAGAAAAATGTTTCAACATACAGGATATTTGTTTCAACCGGCAGCGGCTGTTGCCTCGGTTGCTGGAGCAGCTATCTAATTGTGGAGGGTCCCCTCGATGTTAGGAAAGAATTAAGGCCTTGAGAATTGCTAATTCTTTTATCTGTGATTATTATTATTATCAGGTATTTGTAGAGCGCCAACAGGTTCTGCAGCGCTATGAACATGGGTGGTATATAAAAAACGATTACAGGGATCAAATGGGGAGAGAGGGTCCTGCCGAGAGTTGCACTGTTGTAGTCGGCTCTTTTGAAGGTGAACTACAAACAGCTGGGCTCATAGGCTTACATGCTATGGGGTTTTAGGGGATAGCAGTGGAGATAGGAAGGTTAGTGTAGGTTATAAGCGTCCCTGAATAGTAAAGTCTTCAGGGAGCACTTGAAGCTTTTAAAACTAGGGGTGATTATTGTGGAGCGAGGCAGAGAGTTCCATAAGATGGGAGCCATCATGAGCAGAGGAAAGGGGACGGGAGGGTGAGTATCTGGAGACAAGGTCTGAGATGTAGGGGGGAGCAGTGCAATTGAGGGCTTTGTGTGTCAGAGTGAGAACTTTGTGTTTAATCCTGGAAGCAAGAGGAAGCCAGTGAAGGGATTGGCAGAGAGGTGTGGCAGATGAAGAGTGGCATGCAAGGAAGATGAGCCTGGCAGAGGCATTCATTATGGATTGTAAAGGAGCTAGGCAGCAACTAGGGAGACCAGAGAGGATAGAGTTGCAGTAGTCAAGGCAGGAAAGAATATGAGAGTGAATTAAAATCTTTGTTGTGTCTTGTGTAAGGAAATGTCTAATTTTAGAGATTTTTTAAGGTGGAAGCGGCAGGCTTTAGCCAAGGACTGAATGTGAGGAGAGAAAGAAAGATCTGAATCAAGTGTGACCCCAAGACATGTCATTTGAGTTTGGGGTAATGATGGAGTTTTTAACAATTATAGAGACATGGGGGGTGGAGATTTTGAAAGAAGGGGGTAAAATAAAGAGTTCACTTTTGGAGAGATTTAGCTTGAGGTAGTGAGAGGACATTCAAGATGAGATATGAGAGAGACAGTTAGTGACACGGGTTAGCAAGGAAGGAGATAGTTCTGGTGCAGAGAGGTAGATTTGGGTATTGTCGGCATACAAATGATAATGAAACCCATGGGACTTTTATTAAGGAACCTAGTGAGGACCTGTAGATTGAGGAGAAGGGGACCGAGGACAGAGCCTTGCGGTACCCCAACAGAAAGAGGTAACGGGGCAGAGGATACTCCAGAGAAGGCTACACTAAAGGTACGGTTAGACAGATAGGAAGAGAACCAAGAGAGAGCTGTGTCACAGATGCCGAAGGATTGGAGGGTATGAAGCAAAAGAGGGTGGTCGACAGTATCAAAGGCTGCAGACAGATCAAGGAGGATAAGTAGAGAGAAGTGGCCTTTTGATTTTGCTGTAACTAGGTCGTTGGTAACCTTAAAATTGCTGTCTCTGTTGAGTGAAGGGGGCGAAATCCAGATTGCAATGGGTCAAGGAGGGAGTTTAATGTAAGGAAATGGGCTAGACGAGCATATACTAGCTTTTCAAGAAGTTTTGAGGCAAGAGGTAGTAGGGAAATAGGGCGGTAGTTGGATGAAGAGGTTGGATCGAGAGAAGGTTTTTTGAGGATAGGTGTGACTAATGCATATTTAAAGGGACAGTCTAGTCCAAAATAAACTTTCATGATTCAGATAGAGAATGTTATTTTAAACAATGTTCCAATTTACTTTTATCACCAATTCTGCTTTGTTTGCTTGGTATTCTTAGTTGAAAGCTAAACCTAGGAGGTTCATACGCAAATTTCTAAACCTTTAAAGGCCGCCTCTTCTCTCAGGGCATTTTGACAGTTTATCACCACTAGAGGGTGTTAGTTCATGTGTGTCATATAGATAACACTGTGCTCATGCACGTGGAGTTCCAGTGAGCCAGCTCTCATTGGCTAAAATTGATGTCTGTCAAAAGAACTAAAATAAGGGGGCAGTTTGCAAAGGCTTAGATACAAGGTAATCACAGGTAAAAAGTATATTTATATAACTGTGTTGGTTATGCAAAACTAGGGAATGGGTAATAAAGGGATTATCTATCTTTTTAAACAACATTTTTGGTGTAGACTGTCCCTTTAAGAGATGTAGGAACTATACCAGTGCTGAGGGAGAGGTTGAAGATGTGAGTATAGAGGGAGGGGAGTAGTTGTGAGGGGATGGGGTCGAGGGGACAGGTAGTGAGGTGAGAGGATAGTATAAGGGCAGAAATGTCATCCTCTGTAACAAGCTAAATTTATGGCTATGTGGGTTTTGGATGATTGTGTGCTTTTGAGGGGGTGGGAGACCGGTAGTATGTTGAGAGCTGATTTCATTTCTGATGGAGTCGATTTTGTTGTTGAAGTAGCTGGCAAAATCTTGGGCTGAGAGGAAAGTTGAGGTGGGGGTGGGCGGAGAAGAGTATTGAATGTGGAGAACAGACTTTTTCTGTGATGCAAGCATGCAGATTATTCGCATAAATGCTAAGGCTTCTGGCTTTTAGGTTTAGGCCCGTCGGGCACTCTGACTGAAGTCCTTGTTTGCGGATATGACTTCTAAGTCCAGACTTCTTTCTCTCCCCTTTAAGGGAAAGTTTTTTTTTGGTTCAGGCCTGGAATTCATTATCTCCACGGTTACAGGGAGATAATGGAGGGTCCAATCCACAAGGACCACTTTCAGTTCCTAAGGTTTGCATTCCTGGACCAGCACTACCAGTTCATTGCACTTTGGTCTAGCTACTGCTCCCAAGAATTTTTACGAAGGTTCTAGGGGCTCTTCTAGCCATTGCCAGAACCCGGGGTATAGCAGTAGCTCCCTAATTTGACGATATTCTGGTACAAGCACCATCTTTTCGTCTGGCGGAAGACCATTTGGAATCTCTTCTCTCCTTCGATCTCATGGATAGAAGATAAACCTAGAAAAGAGATATCTTATACCAAGCACCAGGGTGGAATTCCTGGGTACTATAATAGACTCCCTATACATGAGGATATTTCTAACAGACCAGAGATGTTGCAAGCTAGCTTCGGCATGTCTTGCCCTCCGGACCGCCTTAAGGCCCTATGTGGCTCAGTGTATAGAGGTGATTGGTCTCATGGTATTCATCATGGACATCATTCCTTTTGCCAGGTTCTGTCTCAACAGATTTCTCTGGACAACTGGTCTAGAGAATCGCTCTCTTGGTGGCTCTGTCCAGATCATCTGTCCTGAGGAACATCCTTCTTAAAGGGACAGTCTACACCAGAATTTTTATTGTTTTAAAAGATAGATAATCCCTTTATTACCCATTTCCCAGTTTTGCATAACTAACACATTTAAAATAATATACTTTTAACCTCTGTGATTATCTTGTATCTAAGCCTCTGCAAACTGCCCCTTTCTTCAGTTCTTTTGACAGACTTGCAGTCTAGCCAATCAGTGCCTGCTCCCAGATAACTTCTCGTGCACGAGCACAGTGTTATCTATATGAAATACGTGAACTAACACCCTCTAGTGGTGAAAAACTGTTATAATGCAATCTGAAAGAGGTGGGCTTCAAGGTCTAAGAAATTAGCATATGAACCTCCTAGGTTAAGCTTTCAACTAAGAATACCAAGAGAACAAAGCAAAATTGGTGATAAAAGTAAATTGCAAAATTGTTTAAAATTACATGCTCTATCTGAATCATGAAAGTTTATTTTGGCCTAGACTGTCCCTTTAAGAGCATCCTGGGAGATTGTGACTACGGATGCAAGTCTATCAGGATGGGGAGCTGTTTGGGGTGCCAAGAAGGCTCAGGGCCTGTGGACTTAGGAGGAATGCTCCCTATCAATATTCTGGAACTTCGGGCAATCTTCAATGCTCTGAAGGCTTGCCCCCTTTTGGGTTTGTCCCAGTTTATCAGATTCCAATCAGACAATATAACCTCTGTGGCTTACATCAACCATCAGGGTGGAACGAGAAGCTCCCTAGCAATGAGGGAAGGATCTCGGATTCTGGAGTGGGCGGAGGCCCACAGCTGTTCGCTGTCAGCAATCAACATTCTGGTGTGGACAACTGGGAAGCGGATTTTCTCAGCAGACGATCCTTTCATCCAGGGGGACGGTCTCTCCATCCAGAAGTGTTTGCAGAGATATGCAACAGGTGGGGGACGCTGGCGATAGATCTCATGGCGTCCCGTCTCAATACCAAGCTACCCAGATATGGGTTGAAGTCCAGGGATCCTCAGGCGTATCTAATAGATGCATTAGCAGTGCCTTGGAGGTTCAGTCTAATTTACCTTTTCCCGCCGTTACCACTCCTTCCTCATGTAGTGGCAGCATCAAGCAGGAGCAGGCATGGGTGATACCGATTGCTCCATTGTGGCCACAAAGGATGTGGTTCGCGGATCTGGTGAGGATGTCATCATATCCTCCCTGGAAGTTACCTTGTCGCAGGGATCTGCTGGAACAAGGTCCTTTTGTTCATCAAAATTTCTAGATTCTCTGAGGCTGACTACGTGGAGATTGAATGCTTAGTCCTAGCCAAGAGAGTTTTTTCTGAGAGAGTTATTGATACTCCTTTTCAAGCTCGTAAACCGGTTACTCGTTGCATCTATCATAAGGTCCGGAGAACCTACTTACTCTGGTGTGAAGAGCGTGGATTTTCCTGGCATAAAGTTAAGGTTGCCAGAATCCTATCGTTTCTCCAGGATGGACTGGTCTTTCTGCCAGTTACCTGAGGGGACAGATTTCGGCCCTGTCTGTTTTACTGCACAAGAGGCTCGCTGAGCTTCCAGATGTACAGTCTGTGTTTAGATCTAATGCTCCTCCTTGGAGTGTAAATCTTGTTCTTAAAGTTTTGCAACGGGCTCCGTTTGAGCCTATGCATGATGTTGACATTAAATTGTTGTCCTGGAAGGTTCTTTTTCTACTGGCTATTGCTTTGGCACGCAGAGTATCTGAGCTTGCTGCCTTACAATATGAGCCTCTTTATCTGGTGTTTCATTCTGATAAGGCTGTCCTACGTACTAAGTTAGGTTTTCTTCCTAAGATCGTGTCTGACTGCAACATCAATCAAGAGATTGTGATTCCTTCCTTGTGTCCCAATCCTTCTTCTTCGAAGGAACGTTTGCTTCATAATTTGGACGTGGTTCACGCCTTGAAGTTCTATCTTCAGGCTACTAAGGATTTTAGACAAACTTCATCTTTGTTGTCTATTCCGGGAAGCGTAAGGTTCAGAAGGTCTCTTCGACTTCCTTATCTTTTTGGTTAAGGAGTGTTATCCGCTTAGCTTATGAGACAGCTGGACATAAACCTCCTCAGAGTATTACGGCTCATTCTACTAGAGCAGTGGCTTCCTCTTGGCCCTTTAAGAACGAGGCCTCTATGGATCAGATTAGAAAGGCGGCTACCTGGTCCTCCTTACATACTTTTTCTTAATTTTACAAGTTTGATGTTTTTGCTTCGGCTGAAGCAGCTTTCGGGAGAAAGGTTTTGCAGGCTGTGGTGGCCTCAGATTAGGGTATGCCTCTCTTTTTGTCCCTCCCGTTATCATTCAGTGTCCTCTAGAGCTTGGGTATAGTTTTCCCAACAGTAAGGAATGATACCATGGACTCTATATTTATATTAAGAAGGATAACATAAATTATGCTTACCAGATAATTTAATTTCCTTCTGTATATGTGTATCCGATGGGCGGCCCACTAAATTATTTTTTTCTTCTGGCACCATTTACACCCTGATATTTCTCCTACTGTTCCTTGTTCCCTCAGCAGAATGACTGGGGGCTGGGGGAAGTGGGAGAGGTTTTTAAGCCTTTGGCTGGGGTGTCTTTGCCTCCTCCTGGTGGCTAGGTTCAGTATTTCCCAACAGTAAGGAATGATGCGGTGAACTCTCTTTATACAGAAGGAAATAAAATTATCTGGTAAGCATAATTTGTTTTTTAAGAACATTGTGCTGATTTTGAGACTCTTAACCAAGCCCCACAGTGTCAGAAGTATACATGCGTTTACTGACTCCTGCTGGCTCCTGTTTTATTCTTTTGTGATTCAGACAGAGCATACAATTTTTTAAAACGTCCAATTTAATTCTATTATTAGATTTGCTATGTTCTCATGGTATTCTTTGTAGAAGAGAATACCTAGTTTGGTAGATAAAATTCTGCCATCTAGTGCTCTTGCAAATATAAAACATGCTTTCAAAACTACTGCAATATAGTTCTGCGGTCTGCGGACATGTGACCCCTCCTGAAATTACATCCATGCTTAACAAAAGACACCAAGAAAACAAAGAAAAGTAGATAGTAGACGTAATTTGTAAAGTTGTTTAAAACTGAATGTTCTGTCTGAATCATGTAAAAGAAATGTTTGGATGTCCTTTAAAACAGTCTCTCCCTTGTCTGCAGCTCCTACAGATTTGCCTGTTTCACTGAACTTTCAACACACTGAAAACTGTTAACACCATATTTTTGTTTTTAAAATAGAAATAGTGGAAATAGTATTGTTTTTCAGTTAGAAGAAAAAAAATAATATATATATATATTTATTTTTTTAATAAAATGTTCTTCGCTCTTATTTAATAACTTCCCACCCATTCAATCTGGGTTAGGCATCAAACTGCTCACTATTATGGTAAGCACAGCTAAGCGTTATATCCCATACTTTTGGAAAAAAGCTACCTTACCAACTGTACAGTTTTGGAGAGACAGAGGCACTACGGCCATAGAACTAGAACATCATTATTCTACTACTAAAAAACTATCTATCACTCCGTCTCATTTGGGACGAGTACATCCATTCCCTACAAGCCCTAAACAGCCAAGATAGTAACTAACTTATTTACTCACAACTTTCAAGTGATACAAAAAAAACTCACAATGTTTCCCTGTAAGCCTCTTCAAACATAATTGATAATTAAATACCAAATATGAACCAATGCACTATATTGAGAAAGTATTATATTTTATTTTTCACTGTTAATACACAGATATTGTTATTGTTTTACTGTTAAATTATAATTACAGGTTATAAAATTTCCTAGAGCAATTCCTCTAATGCGGACAACAGACTTTTTTTTACAAGGATCTTGTCACACTCACACCACAAACCCTGATCAGGGGTCTTTGTTAATTTACAATCATACCTGTTGGCCGTTGTATCATTACTATTGTATGATGTATGTTTATTTTATTACAATAATGCTCTTTTTAAAAAAAAAAAAAAAAAAAAAAAAAGTTCTTATGATAGAAGAAATGATTTCAGCTATTTAACTCCCCTTTGGCTTTAGTGCACTTGGCTTAGCGCAACTTTAGCTTTGGTGCACTTGTTTTTGTGGAACAGAGGATACGTTTTCCGATCTTCCCAATGGGGAGCGTTTTGAAAGCTATCCACACCTCAAAGAGAGATAAGTTAGTATAGTCCTAATTAGTCAAGTTATATTTTTATGAGCATTTCACAAGCTTTCGTATAACAGCATGTTATGATCGGCACATAACTAACCACACATCTGGTAGATGAGAACAAAATATTTATTTAAAATACAAATAAAATGTCACAATGTTTGAGCATCCATTGGCTTGCGCTGCTTCCCAGGTAGCAGTTGTTGAGATTCTTGTATTGGTGTTTTATTGTGTTGTTATATCATGTTGTGTTGTTTGGTTATGTTTTTATTTTTTTTATAATTTTTTTTTTTTTTTTAGAAGCCTTGAAACAAAATTATTTATTTAAAATGTATTTAATAAGACAGGAGGGAGTTTGAGCAAACTGCCACGGATTAGCTCACAGTAATGATCATACATTTAGAATATTTACATTCTTCAGGCAATAGCGTTTTCAGTAAGTTGCTGTATTCCTTTTGTTTTTTTAATCTCAATTTTTTTTTTATTGAATAAAGTATCTTGTACAATCTTAGAAAAGAACAGGTACAAATTCTCATTATTAACATTGTGACAACTTCACATTGTAAACATTGGGGGTATAAATTGCTGCTTCAAGTCCGGTAAAGTCTCTCTCAGATAGTAGAAAGTTCCATGGCATAAAATAACATAGATAAAAAGAGAGAAGCGCTCAACCTGGGAACGAACAATCCCACACTAGGCTGAAACCTACGTCTGGGGTTTTGCCGTTTCTCTTGTTCAGAGAGGGATTGCCTGGTATTTCGGGCTGGACTGTACTGTTAAGTCAGGATCAGACTGATATGCTACAGGAAAGTTATTTTCTGTGAAAGGCACATGTTGAGCAAAAAGAGGCTGCTTCTAGGGTAGTATCTAGCCAGGTTGAGCGCTTCTCTCTTTTTATCTATGCAAATTATGACTCTTAGGGAAGTCTCCCTAAGTGTGATGCGGGAATCCAGACGTAGACCCGTTGCTCAGTGTGTCTAGAGGGATATGGCTGCACCTCACTGACAAGGCCCACACTAGGCAGAAACGTACGTCTGAGGTTTTGCCGTTTCTCTCGTTCAGAGAGGAATTGCCTGGTATTTCGGGGCTGGACTTTACTGTTAAGTCAGGATCAGACTGATATGCTACAGTAAAGTTCTTCTCTATGAAACGCACATATTGAGCAACAAGAGGCTGCTTCTAGGGTGATAACTAGCCATATAACAGGCTATTATGCTATTGTTCGTTCCCAGGTTGAGCGCTTCTCTCTTTTTATTTATAAAATAACAAAGCACAACTAGTGTGAACTAGTATGCATTGACAGTACTTTGTCTATAGGGTTCACATATACAAATGCCTGATTAAGGCTTAACTAGCATATAAGGAGAAGTTGGTAGGACAGATATATCTGTGTTTTCACACTATTATACTTATTCATATTGTTGCTAAACCAACAACCATAAATGAGGGACAAGATAATTAAAAATGTTAAACAAAATACCCCATCTCCAGGCAAGGTAAGGGGTGAAATGAGAGGGTGAGCAGGCTAGGTTAAAAATTTGAAGGGGGGAGAGGAGGGAGGGTGAAATATTATCAGGTATAGGATTTAAAGAGATGAAAGCAGAAGGAAAAGATTTACGTGTCTATTGGTCTATCTGCACTTTCCCAATATTGGAACCAGATGTTCCAGATATTCCAGTATGTGTCTTCTTTATTTAGATGTTGATAAAAGTTTCTCTCCATCTTTGCAAAGTAGTGCACGGTATTAATTACTGCTGAAACATCAGGGGGAGTAGACTGTTTCTAAGATTGTGCTATACAAATTTTTGTGGCCGTTAAGATAAACATCATCAAGCTTGATATGTTTTTGGGTAATTTGGGGGGGAAGTATATGGAATAAAGCTATTTCTGGTTTCATTGGTATGGAAGCCCACAACTTCTTACAGAGATGGAACACCTGCCTCCAGTAAGGAGCAAGGAGGGGACAACTCCACCATGCATGCAAATCAGAGCCTCTGTCCCACACTCTCTCCAGCATAACAGAGATTGATTTGGAAACATTTGGGACAGTCTGAGGGGGGTATAGTGCCAACGTAGCAAGATTTTCATGTAAGATTCTAAAGAGTTGGCACAATGTAATGTTTTCTTTGTAAGTGAAATAGCACAATGAATTTCTTTGTCTGAAATGGTTATTGACATCTCATATTACCAAGCTCTCAGTTGCCAAATTGCCTGAGTCCAAAGAGGAGAGGGTCATCTCGTAATGCCAAGACAACAACATTTTGGGAAGTTTAGATCCCCAAGTTCTCTCCCAATTCATTAACTGTCTCAAGTTCGATTTAGGAAATCCCCAAGATATGAATAAGCTATATAGTCTGGCGTATTCAAACGGAAACCACAAGGGTATCCATGCGGTAGGAGGATTAAATTAACCTGGAGGAGCTAGGGAGTCAAACGGGGGTAATTGAGAGATAATTTTTACATCCCATGACCTCCATTGAATGCCATGAGTGTCTGGGAGACCCAGAAGTAGACCTTGGATCAAGTGTATTGGAGATGAATGGGGGGCAACCTCAGAGTAGTTCCTTAGAGACTTCCAAGCCTCAAGGTTTTCAAGGATTATTCTATTATTTATTCCTAGTTCCACCAAATGGTGGGTTGGAATCCAGGGTAAGTCACTTAGGTCAATTCCCGGCGGGAGCATGGCTTGTTCAACCCCTCTCCACCTCTGAGATTCACCTGTATCGGCCCAAGCAAGGATATTGGTCAAGCGGGAGGCTTCGTAGTAGCTAAAGACATTGGGCATAGTTATGCCCCCTCGTCCAAATCTTCTTTGGAGGATTTTCCCCGCAACTCTCGGTTTTCCATTTCCCCAAATAAATTTAAAGAACAAAGACTGGAACTTATTTAAGAAAACTTTGGGAAGATTGAGGGGCAAGCATTGCAAATGGTATAAAATTTTAGGTAGTATAGACATTTTCAGCTAGCGATACAACCTAGCCAGGAAACTTCCAGAAAGTTCCAGGAGTTTAGTAAGGTGCTAAAATCATGTAACAGGGAATTATAGTTTGTGTCTCTTACCACTTTAAGATCATGGCGTAGTTGTATTCATAGGTGTTTTAGGGTGTCTGTAGACTAAAGAAAATCATAAGAAGATTGTAGAACTTCAAGTTCAAATCTAGAGATATGGATAGGTATGGCTTCCGCCTTGGCAGGATTGATCTTATAATAACTGATTTTACTGAAGGTATCAATTATCTCAAATACTGCCAGTAGGGAACCTATCGGATTGGATAGGAACAGGGTAATATCATCAGTGAAGAGAGCGATCTTTTCTCCCTCTAGGCTGACCGACACTCCCTGAATTTGTGTGGACCTGCGGATGGCCTGGGCTAGAGGTTCTATGGCAAGAGTGGAGATCAATAGAGAGAGGGGGCAACCCTGGCGGGTACCATTGAAAATGGAAAACTCAGATGAGGCAAATCCTATTCCCTTTACCCTAGCTGAGGGTTCTGAATATAATGCTTGAATTGCCATGATTATCTCTGGAGGAAAACTGAATTGGCTCAAAACTTTCCAACTATAGTCCCTTCTGACCCTGACAAATTCATTTTCAGCTCCAGAGTCAGGGCCAGCATGGGCATCCTCTGGCTATGGGCTTCTGTCAAGATGTTAAGGACCCATCTAGTGTTGTATGGTCCTTCTCTACGGAATGTAAACCCAACCTGATCAGCATGTATTAACTTTGGTAAGAAAAGGCGTAACCGGTTAGCCCACAGTTTGGCATATAATTTGACATCTAGAGTAATTAATGGTTTCAGAATGGTAAGGATGGTGGCTTGGAGGAATTCTTTATTAAATGAGCCTTTATCTCTAGCTTCATCAAACAGCTTCAGAAGGGTTGGGCTGAGTATAGTACAGAATGTTTTATAGAAGGAGGCAGGGTACCCATCTGGGCCTGGGGCTTTGTTATTCTGCATATGTTTAATCGCTGTTGTGAGTTCAGTTAGCGTGAAAGGGGTTAGTAGATCTTCCTTTGCTGATTTGGTAAGAGAGGGAAGTTGTAATTTGTCGAGAAACGATGTAATGTCGTTTACAGAGGAGATTGGATCTGGACTAGAGGATTTGAGATTATAAAGTTGGGAATAGTAGTCTGCAAACGCTTCTCCAACATCTTTTGGAGAAGTGACTAGCATTTCTCCCCTACGGATAGCTAGTATCCTAGAGGCAGCCGTTTGGCCTTTAAGTTTCCGAGCTAAGAGTGTGGATGCCTTATTTCCCTGATAATACATAAGTTGTTTAAAACGGGACTGGGTCTCTTGAACTCTTTCCAGTTCTCTATCTCTGATTTGGGTCCTCAAGTTTTCAATTTCACGTGCCAATTCCATAGATAAATTACGTTTATTTAAAGATTCATTAGTTCTTAAGGAAGAGACTAATAGGCATCATGGGGCTTTTCAAAGGGATCTTAAAGCAGCCTGCTTCTGAATACAGATGCCTCTAATGTATGCCTTGAGGGTAGCCCAAAGAGTCTGGTATGGGATTTGTGGGTTATCATTGATGAATAGAAACTCAGAGATAGAGGCCTGGAGGAGAAGTTTGAATTCTAGGTCAAGGCAGAGGGTTTTAGGAAGCTTCCATGATGGTCTGGGGGATTTAGTGGTATGTTTATTTTGTTTTAATTGGAGGAGTATTTCTCTTTCAGGTTAACAAAATGGACTTGAGTGTTGCACAGAACCGTAATAACTACTCTGTTTCAATTATATTGTTGGAGTGTCAGCGAGAGAATCGCGTTAACCTCCTACTCCTGGGTGGTAACTCGCCATAGAACAAGCTACTGAGCTGTTGTTCGTTCCTGGTAGAGTGCTTCTCTCTTTGTATGCAAGATCATTTTGGTATATTTCATGCCACCGTTTCACCACCAAATGTGATTATATTTTCACCTCCCGAGCTGTACTTAGAAAACATACTTTTTATCTATATTATTCTATCAAGCAACACATAATTAAGCTCACAAATCAAACCCCCTTTGTTTTCCTACACACCTAATTTTACTGTGTGCTCAAGGTTAGTTTTTGGACAGGGTTGGGCCTAAATCTCAATCTGAAAAATGTGAGCAATGAAAACACCTAATTATATGTTTTTGTCTAAAATGCTTTGTGTTTTGCACATTTAGAGGGTGCTAAACAAATGCAACAAAAGTTACGTTATTTCACCCTTCATAGCGCTGCCATTACAAGTTTTAGAAAAACCGCCTTGTGCGTGCGATATGGTAGCGATAAGCTCCATACCGCAGAAAATGCAAGCTGCTTTGCCATGCTCGTGCACGCTTTCCCCATAGACATCAATGGGGAGAGAGTGTTAGAAAAAAAACTAACACCTGCGATTGCAGAATGAAAAGCTCCGTAACGCAACCCCATTGATGTCTAGGGGGAAAAAAAGTTACGTTTAAACCTAACACCCACCCCACGTCTAAACACCCCTAATTTGCTGCCCCCAACATTGCCGACACCTACATAATGTTATTAACCCCTAATCTGTCGCTCCCGATATCGCCACCAGCAAAATAAATGTATTAACCCCAATCTGCCATTCCTGATATCGCTGCCACTATAATAAAGTTATTAACCCCTATTTCCCCGCACCCCAACATCGCCCACACTATAATAAAGTTATTAACCCCTATTCTGCCGCTCCACAACATCGCCGCCACTAAATAAAGTTATTAACCCCTAAACCTCTGGCCTCCCACATCACTACCACTAAATAAACCTATTAACCCCTAAACCGCCAGCCTCCCTCATCGAAAAAACTAAATTCAACTATTAACCCCTAAACCTAAGAACCCCCTAACTTAAAATTAAAAAAACCTAAGTTTAAACTATAAATTAAACTAACATTACTATTAGACTAAAATTAAAATAACTATCAATTAAATTAAATTACACATTAAAAAAAAAACTAACACTATTAACAAAATTTAAATTTACAATTGAAAAAAATTAAAAATACCCTAAGGGGCCCTCCGAATGCTCCCCTCTAATAAAGTAAAACAACATAATTTATGTAAGAACTTACCTGATAAATTCATTTCTTTCATATTAGCAAGAGTCCATGAGCTAGTGACGTATGGGATATACATTCCTACCAGGAGGGGCAAAGTTTCCCAAACCTTAAAATGCCTATAAATACACCCCTCACCACACCCACAATTCAGTTTAACGAATAGCCAAGAAGTGGGGTGATAAAAAAGTGCGAAAGCATATAAAATAAGGAATTGGAATAATTGTGCTTTATACAAAAAAATCATAACCACCACAAAAAAGGGTGGGCCTCATGGACTCTTGCTAATATGAAAGAAATGAATTTATCAGGTAAGTTCTTACATAAATTGTGTTTTCTTTCATGTAATTAGCAAGAGTCCATGAGCTAGTGACGTATGGGATAATGACTACCCAAGATGTGGATCTTTCCACACAAGAGTCACTAGAGAGGGAGGGATAAAATAAAGACAGCCAATTCCTGCTGAAAATAATCCACACCCAAAATAAAGTTTAATAAAAAACATAAGCAGAAGATTCAGACTGAAACTGCTGCCTGAAATACTTTTCTACCAAAAACTGCTTCAGAAGAAGAAAATACATCAAAATGGTAGAATTTAGTAAAAATATGCAAAGAGGACCAAGTTGCAACTTTGCAAATGTGATCAACCGAAGCTTCATTCCTAAACGCCCAGGAAGTAGAAACTGACCTGGTAGAATGAGCTGTAATCCTCTGAGGCGGAGTTTTACCCGACTCAACATAGGCAAGATGAATTAAAGATTTCAACCAAGATGCCAAAGAAATGGCAGAAGCTTTCTGGCCTTTTCTAGAACCGGAAAAGATAACAAATAGACTAGAAGTCTTTCGGAAAGACTTAGTAGCTTCAACATAATATTTCAAAGCTCTAACAACATCCAAAGAATGCAATGATTTCTCCTTAGAATTCTTAGGATTAGGACATAATGAAGGAACCACAATTTCTCTACTAATGTTGTTGGAATTCACAACTTTAGGTAAAAATTCAAAAGAAGTTCGCAACACCGCCTTATCCTGATGAAAAATCAGAAAAGGAGACTCACAAGAAAGAGCAGATAATTCAGAAACTCTTCTGGCAGAAGAGATGGCCAAAAGGAACAAAACTTTCCAAGAAAGTAATTTAATGACCAATGAATGCATTGGTTCAAAGGGAGGAGCTTGAAGAGCTCCCAGAACCAAATTCAAACTCCAAGGAGGAGAAATTGACTTAATGACAGGTTTTATACGAACCAAAGCTTGTACAAAACAATAAATATCAGGAAGAATAGCAATCTTTCTGTGAAAAAGAACAGAAAGAGCAGAGATTTGTCCTTTCAAGGAACTTGCAGACAAACCCTTATCTAAACCATCCTGAAGAAACTGTAAAATTCTCTGTATTTTAAAAGAATGCCAGGAAAAAAGATGAGAAAGACACCAAAAAATATAAGTCTTCCAGACTCTATAATATATCTCTCTAGATACAGATTTACGAGCCTGTAACATAGTATTAATCACAGAGTCAGAGAAACCTCTTTGACCAAGAATCAAGCGTTCAATCGCCATACCTTTAAATTGAAAGATTTCAGATCCTGATGGAAAAAAGGACCTTGTGACAGAAGGTCTGGTCTAACGGAAGAGTCCACGGCTGGAAAGAGGCCATCCGGACAAGATCCGCATACCAAACCTGTAAGGCCATGCCGGAGCTACCAGCAGAACAAACGAGCATTCCTTCAGAATCTTGGAGATTACTCTTGGAAGAAGAACTAGAGGCGGAAAGATATAGACAGGATGATACTTCCAAGGAAGTGATAATGCATCCACTGCCTCCGCCTAAGGATCCCGGGATCTGGACAGATATCTGGGAAGTTTCTTGTTTAGATGAGACGCCATCAGATCTATTTCTGGAAGTTCCCACATTTGAACAACCTGAAGAAATACCTCTGGGTGAAGAGACCATTCGCCCGGATGCAACGTTTGGCGACTGAGATAATCCGCTTCCCAATTGTCTACACCTGGGATATGAACCGCAGAGATTAGACAGGAGCTGGAGTCCGCCCAAACCAAAAAAATTTGAGATACTTCTTTCATAGCCAGAGGACTGTGAGTCGCTCCTTGATGATGTATGCCACAGTTGTGACATTGTCTGTCTGAAAACAAATGAACGATTCTCTCTACAGAAGAGGCCAAAACTGAAGAGCTCTGAAAATTGCACGGAGTTCCAAAATATTTATCGGTAATCTCACCTCCTGAGATTCCCAAACTCCTTGTGCCGACAGAGATCCCCACACAGCTCCCCAACCTGTGAGACTTGTATCTGTTGAAATTACAGTCCAGGTCGGAAGCACAAAAGAAGCCCCCTGAATTAAACGATGGTGATCTGTCCACCACGTTAGAGAGTGTCGAACAATCGGTTTTAAAGATATAAATTGAAATATCTTTGTGTAATCCTTGCACCATTGATTCAGTGCAGAGGTCGCATGTGAAAAACAAGCAAAGGGGATTGCGTCCAATGCAACAGTCATAAGACCTAGAATTTCCATGCATAAGGTTACCGAAGGGAATGATTGTGACTGAAGGTTTCGACAAGCTGAAAACAATTTAGACGTCTCTTGTCTGTTAAAGACAGAGTCATGGACACTGAATCTATCTGGAAACCCAGAAAGGTTACCCTTGACTGAGGAATCAATGAACTTTTTGGTAAATTGATCCTCTAACCATGATCTTGAAGAAACAACACAAGTCGAATCGCATGAGATTCTTCGAATGAGAAGACTGAGCAAATACCAAGATAATCGTCCAAATAAGGAAATACCAAAACCCTGTTCTCTGAATACAGAAAGAAGGGCACCGAGAATCTTTGAAAAAAATTCTTGGAACTGAGGCTAGGCCAAACAGTAGAGCCACAAAACTGGTAATGCTTGTCTAAAAAGAGAATCTCAAACACTAAAAGTGATCTGAATGAATCGGAATATGCAGATACACATCCTGCAAAACTATTGTAGACATAAAATGCCCTTGCTAAACAAAAGGCAGAATAGTCCTACAGTAACCATCTTGAATGTTGGTATACATAACGATTCAATATTGATAGATCCGGAACTGGTCTGAAGGAATTGACCTTCTTTGGTACAATGAAGAGTTAAAATAAAACCCTAGCCCCTGTTCCAGAACTGGAACTGGCATAATTACTCCAGCCAACTCTAGATCTGAAACACATTTCAGAAATGCTGAGCCTTGCTGTGTTAACTGGGACACGGGAAGAAAAAAAAAATCTCTTAGCAGGAGGCCTTAACTGAAGCCAATTCTGTACCTTTCTGAAACAATGTTCTGAAACCAGAGATTGAGAACGGAATTGATCCAAACTCCTTTGAATAAAACGTAATCTGCCCCATACCAGCTGAACTGGAAAAAAGGGCCGCACCTTCATGGGTACTTAGGAGCTGACTATAGGTTTCTATAAGGCTTGGATATATTCCAAACTGGAAACAGTTTCCAAACTGAAACCGCTCCTGAGGATGAAGGATCAGGCTTTTGTTCCTTATTATGAGAAAAAGAACAAAAAAATGATTATTACCCTGGAAAGAAAGGGAAAAACAAAGTTAACTTAGAAGACATATCAGCATTCCAAGTTAAATCCATAAAGCTTTTCTAGCTAAAATAGCTAGAGACATATACCTGACATCAACTCAAATGATATCAAAAGATGGTATCACCAATAAAATTATTAGCATGTTATAGAATAAAAATAATGCTATAAAATTATGATCTGTTACTTGTTGCGCTAAAACTTCTAACCAAAAAGATGAAGCTGCAGCAACATCCGGTAAAAATATAGCAGGTCTAAGAAGATTACCTAAACATAAGTAAACTTTTCTTAGAAAGGATTCAATTTTCTTATCTAAAGGATCCTTAAATGTAGTACTATCTGCCGTAAGAATAGTAGTACATTTTAGCAGGAATAGAGACAGCCCCAAACCTTAGGGATTTTGTCCCAAAAAAAAACTCTAATCTGTCAGATGGCACAGAATATAATTGCTTAAACGTTTAGAAGGAGTAAAAGAATTACCCAAATATTCCATTCCCTGGAAATTACTTCAGAAAAAGCATCAGGGAGATTAAACACTTCTGGAATAAATACAGGAGATTTAAAAAACCCTATTTAAACGTTTAGATTTAGTATCAAGAGGACCAGAATCCTCTATATCTAAAGCAATTAATACGTCTTTAAATAAAGAACGAATAAATTCCATCTTGAACAAATACAAAGATTTAACAGCATCAACCTCTGAGACAGAAACTTCTGAACCAGAAGAACCATTATCAGTATCAGAACGATGATGTTCATTTAAAAATTCATCTGAAAAAAGAGAAGTTTTAAAAAACTTTTATGTAAACTAGAAGGAGAAATAACAGACATAGCCTTCTAAATGGATTTAAAAAATAAAATCTCTTATGTTTAACAGGAACACTCTGAAAATTAAATGTTGACGAAACAGCAACAGGTAATATAACAGTACTAAAGGAAATTTTATCTGCATTAAAAAGTTTGTCATGACATGCAATACAAACAACAGCTGGAGAAACACGTACCAAAAATTTATAGCAGATACACTTAGCTTGGTAGCTCTAGCCCCGGGCAGTGATTTTCCTCAAGTAACTTCTGACTCAGTTGCAACGTGGAACATCTTGCAATATGTAATAGAAAAAACAACATATAAAGCAAATTGATCAAAATCCTTAAATGACAGTTTCAGGAATGGGAAAAAAATGCCAGTGAACAAGCTTCTAGCAACCAGAAGCAATAAATAATGAGACTTAAATAATGTGGAGACAAAAGCGACGCCCATATTTTTTTAGCGCCAAACAAGACACCCACATTATTTGGCGCCGAAATGCCTTTTGGCGCCAAAAATGACGCCACATCCGGAACGCCGACATTTTTGGCGCAAAATAACGTCAAAAAAATGACGCAACTTCCGGCGACACGTATGACGCCGGAAACGGAAAATAATTTTTGCGCCAAAAAAATCCGCGCCAAGAATGACGCAATAAAATGAAGCATTTTCAGCCCCCGCGAGCCTAACAGCCCACAGGGAAAAAAGAGTCAAATTGAAGGTAAGAAAAAATGATTAATTCAAATGCATTATCCCAAATATGAAACTGACTGTCTGAAAAATAAGGAAAGTTGAACATTCTGAGTCAAGGCAAATAAATGTTTGAATACATATATTTAGAACTTTATAAACAAAGTGCCCAACCATAGCTTTGAAGTGTCACAGAAAATAAGATTTACTTACCCCAGGACACTCATCTACATGTTTGTAGAAAGCCAAACCAGTACTGAAACGAGAATCAGCAGAGGTAATGGTATATATAAGAGTATATCGTCGATCTGAAAAGGGAGGTAAGAGATGAATCTCTACGACCGATAACAGAGAACCTATGAAATAGACCCCGTAGAAGGAGATCACTGCATTCAAAATAGGCAATACTCTCCTCACATCCCTCTGACATTCACTGCACGCTGAGAGGAAAACCGGGCTCCAACTTGCTGCGGAGCGCATATCAACGTAGAATCTAGCACAAACTTACTTCACCACCTCCATCGGAGGCAAAGTTTGTAAAAACTGAATTGTGGGTGTGGTGAGGGGTGTATTTATAGGCATTTTAAGGTTTGGGAAACTTTGCCCCTCCTGGTAGGAATGTATATCCCATACGTCACTAGCTCATGGACTCTTGCTAATTACATGAAAGAAAAAAGTAATTTATAAGATGACTTCCATACATATTGAGCTTCTTGAGTGTGAATTTAAATGTCATTAAAGGGACATGAATCACCAAAGTTTTTCTTTTATGATTTAGAAAGAGCATACAGTTTTTAAAATGTCTCCAATTTACTTATATAGAGTAGAGGCACACTGTAAAACATTTGAAAACATTCTAGCGCACTTTGCGTACAAATGAAAAAAAAAATATTTATATTACTATATTTTAAAGTGTTTTTGTTAAAGGGACAGTCTAGTCAAAATAACATTTTCATGACTCAGGTAGGGCATGCAATTTTTTAAATTTTTTTTTCAATACTTTATTTATTTAGAGAAACTTCAAGTACAGTAATAGATCTCTGCAGAGCATACAATAACCAAATACAAAAGCTGACATAGCATGTTTTTTTACGTCAATGATAGAGATTAATAAAGATTTTCTTTTGTTGTTCATAACAGTTGTTTCTAACACTGAGTACACCTTTTCTTTCTGCATTTAAAAGCTGTATTAATATCAGTCTCCAAGTTCTCTATTCTTTTTTTTCTTTCCTTTTTTCCAACAAAACAATTTTATTAAAGTCCAGTAAACCCACAAAATAATGTTATATAATTCTGCACATAGTGCAGAATTATATAACATCAGCTTAGCGCAAACTTTGTACCTTAAAAGATTAAAGTGAAAAAATGCTACAAAATTTACTTTCACATTACGCCGCTCCTGGCTCTACTGAGCGGGTCTGTTTGTTTCCTATTCATAGCCAGCCCGATCGCGCCATTAAACTTAATGTAACTCGCTCCCGCTCTGGTCTGGTAGCAGGAGCGAGTTACATTGAGTTTAATGGAGCGATCTGGGCCGGGTGTGAATAGACAGTGTGCCCGATGGCTTAGGGAAAACAAACAGACCCGGTCAGTAGGCCTAATGGGGCTTTTCAAAGGGATCTTAAAGTAGCCTGCTTCTGAATACAGATGCCTCTAATGTATCTAGGATAACAAAAGAAACAAGAGAGGCGCCTGTGTGTACCAATAATGAAACGGGATAATCGCAGTATAGACACCCTAGTCAGGGTACTCACATTTGTGACGAGCACTCAAGACAGTGTTATTAGGCATAGTCTGCATATTTGACAGCAACCCAACTTACTGGTCAGCCCAATTGCAGAAAAACAATATCTGGAGGAGTGGAGAAAGAAAACAGGAAAGGCGCCTGTGTGTACCAGTAATATAATGAGATAGTTACAGTATATAAACCCTAATCAGGGTACTCACATTTGTGTGAGATTAGGGTTTATTTACTGTAACTATTTTCTGCAATTGGGCTGACCAGTAAGCTGGGTTGTAGTCAAATAGGCAGCCTGTGCCTAATAGCACTGTCTGAGTGCTTGTCACAAATGTGAGTACCCTGACTAGGGTGTCTATACTGCGATTATCCCGTTTCATTATTGGTACACACAGGCGCCTCTCTTGTTTCTTTTGTTATCCTAGATATCTCAACATTTTTTTGATGTGAGGAGAGTGCAGCCTATCTTCAACTTCTGTCACCTACACATCTGAGCCACAGCTTTATCCTGTCACCACCGGTGGGGTCTTCTGCCACAAGTGGACATTATCACTCAGAGACTTATTAGTGTACTTCGATATCAATATCATAATTTCTACAGGTTGTTTATTTTTTACACATTTATGTACAGGGAGTGCAGAATTATTAGGCAAATTAGTATTTTGACCACATCATCCTCTTTATGCATGTTTTCTTACTCCAAGCTGTATAGGCTCGAAAGCCTACTACCAATTAAGCATATTAGGTGATGTGCATCTCTGTAATGAGAAGGGGTGTGGTCTAATGACATCAACACCCTATATCAGGTGTGCATAATTATTAGGCAACTTCCTTTCCTTTGGCAAAATGGGTCAAAAGAAGGACTTGACAGGCTCAGAAAAGTAAAAAAAATTGTGAGATATCTTGCAGAGGGATGCAGCACTCTTAAAATTGCAAAGCTTCTGAAGCGTGATCATCGAACAATCAAGCGTTTCATTCAAAATAGTCAACAGGGTCGCAAGAAGCGTGTGGAAAAACCAAGGCGCAAAATAACTGCCCATGAACTGAGAAAAGTCAAGCGTGCAGCTGCCAAGATGCCACTTGCCACCAGTTTGGCCATATTTCAGAGCTGCAATATCACTGGAGTGCACAAAAGCACAAGGTGTGCAATACTCAGAGACATGGCCAAGGTAAGAAAGGCTGAAAGACGACCACCACTGAACAAGACACACAAGCTGAAACGTCAAGACTGGGCCAAGAAATATCTCAAGACTGATTTTTCTAAGTTTTTATGGACTGATGAAATGAGAGTGAGTCTTGATGGGCCAGATGGATGGGCCCGTGGCTGGATTGGTAAATGGCAGAGAGCTCCAGTCCGACTCAGACGCCAGCAAAGTGGAGGTGGAGTACTGGTTTGGGCTGGTATCATCAAAGATGAGCTTGTGGGGCCTTTTCGGGTTGAGGATGGAGTCAAGCTCAACTCCCAGTCCTACTGCCAGTTTCTGGAAGACACCTTCTTCAAGCAGTGGTACAGGAAGAAGTCTGCATCCTTCAAGAAAAACATGATTTTCATGCAGGACAATGCTCCATCACACGCGTCCAAGTACTCCATAGCGTGGCTGGCAAGAAAGGGTATAAAAGAAGAAAATCTAATGACATGGCCTCCTTGTTCACCTGATCTGAACCCCATTGAGAACCTGTGGTCCATCATCAAATGTGAGATTTACAAGGAGGGAAAACAGTACACCTCTCTGAACAGTGTCTGGGAGGCTGTGGTTGCTGCTGCACGCAATGTTGATGGTGAACAGATCAAAACACTGACAGAATCCATGGATGGCAGGCTTTTGAGTGTCCTTGCAAAGAAAGGTGGCTATATTGGTCACTGATTTGTTTTTGAATGTCAGAAATGTATATTTGTGAATGTTGAGATGTAATATTGGTTTCACTGGTAAAAATAAATAATTGAAATGGGTATATATTTGTTTTTTGTTAAGTTGCCTAATAATTATGCACAGTAATAGTCACCTGCACACACAGATATCCCCCTAAAATAGCTATAACTAAAAACAAACTAAAAACTACTTCCAAAACTATTCAGCTTTGATATTAATGAGTTTTTTGGGTTCATTGAGAACATGGTTGTTGTTCAATAATAAAATTAATCCTCAAAAATACAACTTGCCTAATAATTCTGCACTCCCTGTATGTTTGAATATACAAATTGTTTAGACCATTATAGCGCCCCCTATTACTCCTTGTATTATACTGCCTCTAATGTATGCCTTGAGGGTAGCCTTTAAAGCAAAAAGAGATGTTTTGGATACAAGAATTAGATTGTATGACCCCTAAAGGCCGGAACAGGGATTATGATTGGACAGTGTTTCTATAGAGATAACCAGATGATAATTATTCTTATAGAGGTAGGTTATATGAAGGATAAGTGCTGTAAACAGTAAAGTGAAAAGCAGTTGGTTGACTAGTATAAGACATTATTAGACAGGCACTGGTGGGCAATGTATAGAAAAAGTGTTTTGTAAGTTAATTTAATTGAGTATAAGCAAACATTGATTTTATATTAGGAGTAATAATAGATTTTCACCACTAGGTGGCAGCAGCGCCACATTTATGCGGTTGGCGCAAATTTCAAGTGTTTTATAAGGGTGACATTTTATGTATATGTATATGTATAAACAGGGCCGCCACTAGAAATTATGGGGCCCCTGACTTGATCATTGATAAGGGTCCCCTCCTTTGATATGTGCAATTTTTGACCAAGTGACTAAAACGTATATGCACTTTATTCTTAAGTGTCTATTTAAACTTGGAAATGTTGTAAAGGTAGTAACATACAAATACACAGACACACTCATACACTGAAACACTCGCACATAAGGATTCACATATAGACACACTAGCAGACACGCAAAGAAACACACTCAGACAAAAACACCCAAACAGACATTCAGCACTTGTTTACATTGACCTGACAAGTAATGAGGTAAACTACAGTTTTGTAAAAAAAGGAGATTTAGAAAACAAAATATGGAGTTCTGATTATCTTTTTGTAAAGGAAAATGCCAACTAAATGATGACAACAGCATGCAGTGGCTGAAAGGAAGGGCCCTGAACAGCCTAAACAATAATTTAAAGGTTAAATGGTGGATTGGTGACTTCCGGAAAGGTCTCATTAGTCTCAAAGTCTGCAGAAAGATGTGAATAATCAGTAGTAAGGTCAAAATGTCCTAAAAAGGAACAGACAATGGACACACACACACACAAACTCAAACTTGCACATACACCCAAGGAAACACCGACAGAGACAGCCTCAGAAAACACACAAAGACATACACACACACACACACACAGAGACACCCACAGTAAACACACAAAGACATACACACACACACACACACACAGATACACCCACAGTAAACACACAAAGACATACACACACAGAGAGACAACCACATAAAACACAGAAAGACATACATACACACACCCTCACTGATACATCCACAGAAAACACACAAAGACATACACCCACCCTCACAGAGGCATCCAGAGAAAATACACAAAGACAAACATACATGCACCCTCACAGAGACACCCATAGAAAAAGCTTAAAGACATACGCACACACCCTCACAGACATCCACAGAAAATGCACAAAGACATACACACCCACCCTCACAAACCCACAGAAAAAAAATAGATACACACTCATAGAGACACATACCAAAGCACAAAGACATAAACACAGACACCCACAGAAACACTCACAGGAGGAAACATTTATGCACCTTGCATCCCCTACCATTTGTGTATTGAGGAGGAAACAATTATGCATGGTTTTAAATATAGAATTTCTACAGCATTGTCAAATAATCATAAATACACTGCTGCTAAAAAATGTGTTTTTATGGACCCCTGGCCCCACCATACAACTACTACCACACTGAAGTTACAATCCGAAATTGCACAAAGAAATAAAAAACATTTGCTAAGTAAGTCCTACCTCCTCTGCAAATGAAAGTGATCTGCCGTCTGACTCAGGCACACACTGTACAAACAAAGTGCCAAGTCTGTCTCACACTGTGCATAGTGGTTTAGTGCACACTCAGAAATCCTCTCAAATGCTAATACTTTACTCCTTGTAATAACATTTCCCATGCATAATTAGCACTCTGCTGTAGTACCCACTGGTGGCTGTCATTGCCCTAAAGAAATCAGACCTTTTACCTGAAATAAATACAAAGACCCCCCAACAGTAAAATGCACCACCCAAACAACCCACCAAAATAAAAAACCTAACTAACAAAAACCTAAGCTACCCATTGTCCGGACATCCAGGCGGCGAGAAGTCTTCATCCAGGCAGCAAGGTCTGCATCCATCCATGCGGCGTCTTCTATCTTCATCCAGACCGCATCTTCTATCTTCATCCCGGCGGCGTGGAGCGGGTCCACCCTGAAGACATCCGGCGCGGAGCATCCTCTTCATGCGGTCACCGCAGTATACTGAATCTTCAATCCAAGGGAGCCTTTTCAAAATGGCGTCCCTTGCATTCCTATTGGCTGATTTGATTTTTGAAATTCAAATCAGCCAATAGGATGAGAGCTACTGAAATCCTATTGGCTGTTCAAATCAGCCAATAGGATGAGAGCTACTGAAATTCAATTGGTTGATTTGAATAGCCAATATAATTTCAGTGGCTCTCATCCTATTGGCTGATTTGAACAGCCAATAGGATTTCAGTAGCTCTCATCCTATTGGCTGATTTGAATTTCAAAAATCAAATCAGCCAATAGGAATGCAAGGGACCGAGGGACGCCATTTTGAAAAGGCTCCCTTGCATTGAAGATTCAGTATACGGCGGCTACCGTATGAAGAGGATGCTCCGCACCGGATGTCTTCAAGATGGACCCGCTCCACGCCGCCGGGATGAAGATAGAAGAAGCGCCCTGATGAAGATAGAAGACGCCGCCTGGATGGATGAAGACCTCGCTGCTTGGATGAAGACTTCTTGCCACCTGGATGTCCGGACTTCAAAAACTGTAAGTGGATCTTTAGGGGTTAGTGTTAGTTTTTTTTTTAACTTTTTTTGAGTGGGTTTTTTTTTAGATTAGGTTTTGGGCTTTTCTTAAAAGCGTTTTTAAGGGCAATGCCCATACAAATGCCCTTTTCAGGGCAATGGGTAGCTTAGGTTTTTGTTAGGTTATTTATTTTGGGTGGTTGGTTAGGTCGTGGGTTTTACTGTTGGGGGGTCTTTGTATTTTTTTCAGGTAAAAGAGTTGATTTCTTTAGGGCAATGCCCTACAAAAGGCCCTTTAAAGGGCTAATGGTAGTTTATTGTAGGCTAGTGTTTTTATTTTTATTTTGGGGGGGCTTTTTCATTTTTATAGGGCTATTAGATTGTGTAATTGTTTTTATTTTGGATAATTTTGTTTGTTATTTTTCGTAATTTAGTGTTTGTTATTTTTTGTACTTAAGTATGTTTTTATTTTTGTAATTTAGTAATTTTTTTTGTAAATGTAGATTTAATTTTTTTTAGTAGTGTTAGTTTTTTTTTATGAGTAATTTAATTTAATTGATAGTTATTTTAATTTTAGTCTAATAGTAATGTTAGTTTAATTTATAGTTTAAACTTAGTTTTTTTTAATTTCACAGGTAAGTTTTTATTTATTTTAAGATAGGGATCTTGTCATTTTAATATAAAGTTAGGGGGTTGTTAGGTTTAGGGGTTAATAGTTTAATTTAGTTTTTTGCGATATGGGGGCTGGCGGTTTAAGGGTTACTAGGTTTATTTAGTGGCAGTGATGTGGGAGGCTAGAGGTTTAGGAGTTAACTTTATTTAGTGGCAGCGATGTCGGGGAGCGGCGGAATAGGGGTTAATTAATTGTATTAGTGGCAGGGATGTCGGGAGCGGCAGATTAGGGGTTAATACGTTTAATTTACTATTTGCGATGCGGGAGGGCCTCGGTTTAGGGGTTAATAGGTAGTTTATGGGTGTTAGTATACTTTGTAACACTTTAGTTATGAGTTTTGTGTAACAGTTTTGTTGCATAAAACTCATAACTACTGGTCTCAGATTGCTTTTTAGCCTCACCGCAAAACTTGTAATGGCAGCGCTATGGGAATACCACACAAAAACGTCATTTTTTTGAGTGCGGGACTGACGTTGCGTTACAGGCTAAAATGCTTGCGGTACAGCTATACCGACAAGACTCGTAATGGCTACGTTACTGTTTTAACGCTGAAATGGCCATTTTTTCAGCATTAAAACACGGACGCAAAACTTGTAATCTAGGTGCTAGTGAGGACTTTTTATGTATTTTCTTTGTATAAAGTGGCTTAGTTGTCTTGATAAAAGGATTAATAGGACAGTAAAGACCTTGAAATTACAAGACGTCTGTTATTTTGTTATTATTTTAAAACAAATCAAATCCTTTACACCAGTGATTTGCAACCTTTTTTTTGCCGTGGCACATTTTTTTTACATTAAAAAATCTTGTGGCACACCACCACCCCAAAATTTTACAAAATCACACATTGTAGCCTAATACAGGATATATATATATATATATATATATATATATATACACACACACACACACTGTACTGTGCTGTCATGCCATGCCTCCTATAAACTATACATGACATATTGACATTCATTCACAAACAATCATAATCATTGTCTGTGAATGAATGTCAATGTCATGGTTGTAAATTATGCCTGATGAGCCTGTCACATACCTCCCAATATTTCAAAATTTGAAAGAGGGACACCACCGCACTGTTGTCAGTCTGCCACGGCACACCTGAGGATCTCTCACGGCACACTAGTGTGCCACGGCACACTGGTTGAAAAACACTGCTTTACACGGCAATTGTTTATCAACAGCCAAACCCCACCCACCATTTGCCTTGTTTGGAGGAGCCAATCCAGGCTTTAGTCCACAGACAACAAAGGGGCACTTTAATTCATCAAAATTTACATTTCACTTGTGTTGTGAAAAAATACTTACCTTTTAAACTTGACAGCAGCTCCAGCTTCCTCCGGTCGTCACAAGCCATTTCTGATGTCAGAAATGATGGATAGGTCATCCTCCAATCACGGCTTCCCCCCAGGGGAATCAGTGTCTGATTCAACGCCGTGATTGGAGGAGGCCTGATTCCTCATTTTAGACCCAGGAAGAGGCTTTGCGACGGGTGGAGGAAGCTGGAGCAGATGTCAAGATTAAAAGGTAAGTTTTTTTTCACAACACGAGTGAAATGTAAATTTTGATGAATTAAAGTGCCCCTGTTTTTAATTGAATTTTTAAAAACCGGGCACTTTAGCATTAAAATTTACATTCACTTTAAGGGTGGCTAATTCTTTTATTTGTGATGCTAATATGCAAATTATTCACCTGAATGCTAAGGCTTCAGGTTTTTCTGTTCAAGCCCGTAGGGCACTCTGGCTGAAGTCCTGGTCTGCGGACATTACTTCAAGTCCAGACTTCTTTCCCTCCCCTTTAAGGGAAGATTCTATTTGGTCCAGGCCTGGACTCAATTATCTCCATGGTTACTGGAGGCAAAGGTGCCTTTTAACCGCAGGATAAGAAGAACAAGCCTAAGGGACAAGGTCCTAATTTTCGTTCCTTTCGTTCGGATAAATCCCAACATCAGCAACCCTCCGCAAAACCCCAGCAATCCAAGGGGACTTGGAAGCCGGCTCAGTCCTGGAATAAATCCAAGCAGAGCAAGAAGCCCGCAGAGACAAAGTTGGCATGAAGGGGTGGCCCCCGATCCGGCTCTGGATCTTGTAGGGGGCAGACTGTTGCTCTTTTCAGACACTTGGTTTGGAGATGTGAAAGACCCGTGGGTCATGGAGGTCATTGCTTAGGGATACAAGATAGGTTTCAAGTCTCATCCACCCAGGGACAGATTCCTCATATCAAACCTGTCTTCAAGGCCAGAAAAGAGAAAAGCCTTTCTGTGGTGCGTGAGGGATCTCTCCTCTCTGGGAGTCATTGTCCAGGTACCACTTGCAGAAAGAGGGCTGGGGTACTATTCAAACCTTTTTGTGGTCCCAAAGAAGGAGGGAACTTTCCGCCTGATTCTGGACCTAAAGTGCTTAAACAAATTCCTATCTGTCCCCTCGTTCAAGATGGAGACGATAAGGTCCATCCTTCCCTTAGTTCAGGAGGGACAGTTCATGACCACTATAGATCTGAAGGATGCTTACCTTCACGTTCCAATACACAAGGAACACTTCAAGTTCCTAAGGTTTGCGTTCCTGGACCAGCATTTCCAGTGTGATTGCACTTCTGTTTGGTCTAGCTACTGCTCCAAGGGTTTTTACAAAGGTTCTAGGGGCTCTGCTTGCAGTGGCCAGATCCAGAGGTATAGCAGTAGCTCCATACTTGGACGATATTCTGGTTCAAGCACCATCATTCGAAATCTCTTCTGTTTCTTCTTCGATCTCATGGGTGGAAGATAAACTTAGAAAAGAGTTTTCTTATTCCCAGTACCAGGGTGGAATTCCTAGGTACTATAATAGACTACGTATCCATGAAGATATTCCTTACAGACCAGAGACGTTACAAGCTAACGTCTGCTTGTCTTGCCCTCCAGACCTCCTTAAGGCCCTCTGTGGCTTACCTTGTGTCTAAGTTACTGCAAACTGCCCCCTTATTTCAGTTCTTTTGACAGACTTGCATTTTAGCCTATCAGTGCTCACTCCTAGGTAACATCACTTGCATGAGCTCAATGTTATCTATATGAAACACATGAACTAACGCCCTCTAGTGGTGAAAAAACTGTCAAAATGCATTAAGATTAGAGGCAGCCTTTGAGGTCTAAGAAATTAGCATATTAACCTCCTAGGTTTAGCTTTCAACTAAGAATACCAAGAGATCCCTGCAAAATTGGTGCTAAAAGTAAATTTGAAAGAAGGCAAAAGCCTCCTTATCTGGTGTTCCACACTGATAAGGCTGTCCTTGGGTTTTCTACCTAAGGTGGTGTCTGATCGTAACATCAATCAGGAGATTGTGGTTCCTTCCTTATGTCCTAATCCTTCTTCTTCAAAGGAACGTTTACTTCATAATCTGCATGTGGTTCAAGCTTTGAAGTTTTATCTTCAAGCTACTAAGGATTTTAGGCAAATTAAATTATCAAGTAAGCATAATTTATGTTTTTAAGCAACTTTCAAATTTACTTTTATCACCAATTTTGCTTTGTTCTCTTGGTATTTTTAGTTGAAAGCTAACCCTAGGAGGTGCATATGCCAATTTCTTAGAGCTTGAAGGCTGCCTCTTAGCTGAAGGCAATTTGACAGTTTTTCACCACTAGAGGGTGTTAGTTCATGTATAGAAAACACTGTGCTCATGCACAAGGAGTTACCTAGGAGTCAACACTGATTGGCTAAAATGCAAGTCTGTCAAAACTCATATGCAAAACTAGGGAATGGGTAATAAAGGCAATATCTATCTTTTAAAGACTGTCCCTTTAAAATTAGCATTGTGCGGGGGCGTGTCTAAGCCGCTGCCATGATAAGTCGCAGATCTCTGTAGTTCTGGCTAAACTTTCCATATACTACCAATTAGCTCTCTTTCCTACTTTAAAGCTATGTACGATTAATAAGGGAAAGACCCAGAATCAGCCGAACCCATTTATTTAGAGATCTGACAAACTTGTAAACTGGACTTTCTCAGCTTGATGGCAGCGGCCTACATTACTGTGTCATCTCCCTATTTTGCGCCTAATTACATTTGTACAGATGGAGGACATGAGCAGAAAAGATGGAGGATCTTGAGCAGAAAATGAATCATAGATTCAAGGATCTCTTCACACTATCAAAATCCACTCGCCGTAATTGCGAGAATACAGAGCACAATAATGCAGCTGCCGTAGCCACTAATGGACTGGCAGGATTCTCCACACCGAAGCTTATCCATGTCACAACATGTACTCCACCAGACTCCAATAAAGGGAACCATAAGGGGACACCTTATGTGGGTTTTCCCCCAGTTGGGAGGAGGGCGGCCGACTCGTCCAGGCTAGGAGGATATTTACTACAGCACCCAGTGGTGACTTGCACTCTGACAAACGTTGAACAGTTAAAGAAGAGACCGGAGGGTCGCGGCAACTATACTGGTGTGGTCCCTATTGTGTCTCATGATTCCTCGAGCACTTATAAAATTCTGCCAGATGGTGGCCCCAAATTGGAACAGAAAGTTACTGTGGGGCCGGTCCCCATTAGACCAGTGAGACAACCGCTTGAATCTACAAGAGTTCCGAAACACTGTACTCTTTCTAAGTCCCTCCACCACATTAAGAAGAAGAGACAGGACATGGAAATATGGTGTGAACATGGCCTACAACAAATAATGCCATCACACAGCCATTCTCCAAACTCAGGGACACATAGATACCAGGACACCTACGTAAGAGTTGGGGTAGGCTGAACGATCATGGCTGATATTCGAAGATTAGAGACTTAAGTCACACTTCATAATATGCTCTTTTCTTACTTTTCTTTTATGTATTCCTTGAGTAAGGACTTGTCTGTAGCACGTTCCTATCCTATCGAGAGCTAAACTGTTTTATGTGGATCTCTCTACTAATGCTCACAAGACATGCATAAGCTTTTCTTATTGCTCCAGACGGATTCATCCCTATGGCCTCCCATATGTCAATTTTAATTATAGATTTCCTCCCACTTCTGTTGTATTACAGTGTTTTTTAATATAAGTTAAGTGTTTATTTTAGATTACATATTTATACATTAGGCGTAACCAATGTCCTCTTTTACCTTAAACAGGCCACTCATTGCTCAACAAAGTCTAACTGTTAGCTCAATAAGTGGTCTAATAATATAACGCATCAGCTAATTACTACCTATATTGTGGGTACCCATCCTAATAAGAGTGGCTACTTCTTTGACTAAGGGTTACTATATTCATGTTCAGAGTCATTATTTTAAACTATATGTGTATAGTTTTCTTTCTGTTGTTATTCATGTTCAATAAGCTACGGTTCCAGACCACTAAATGTTTTTCAGCTATTACGTAGCAAAAACCACGTGATATTACGGTGAGGTCATCAGTATAACCTAAACTGTCTTTTTCATGTAATAAGGTTATTCATTACTTATACCATTATACTATATACTCACAACTCCTAATAATATACTTTCATATTTTATATCAGTTGCTCATTGCCTATATCATTGTGGTTTATATATTTTTATAATACCCATTCCTAATTTCATTTATGTTAGCAGTTGTTAATTTATTATTAATTATATACGTTTTGTTTGGGTACAAGAGAGGCCATATATATCAGTTGAGATCCTCCCTAGTTTCTGGTTTTATCATCAGGGTACAAGAGTGATCCGGTCCAGGATGGGAGGTTTTACAATTAGTGTTATATTCCTTACAGTAAAAATTATAGCTCTCAGCTAAGATAATAGGTTATTACTCTACGTAAGTCAGTCTAAAGTATCATTCTACTAGGCAGTATAGCCATGATAAAGAGGTACTAATATAACCTTATACATAAAAATAATATCTAAGGTATCAATGTAAAGCCTGCAATATATATAGGAATGACATACTAGTACTATAGTTTACCAAGTATACCCGAGGAATAGGTGTCATTATGCTCCACACGTTATATTTGAGCTAAATTATTTGTCTTAGGAGATCTCTCTATGTAACTAGATATGTTAATCTTGATATTATTCTTTTACAAAAGTTTGTCATCATACTGCGGGGATAGTATTCATGTTGTCATGCTATGAAAAATGTATTGCTAAATGCCTTAATAAAAAAACCTTGATTAAAAAAAATAGCATTGTGCTTAAACCCTGCTGGTCTCTCCTAGATTCAGTGAATCTCACAAATTAGTACACTGTCCTATGCTAAAACAAGGGTATATATTTCAGAAGGTTGGAACCCCTAGGCACAACTAAGTCTTTTTTTTTTTTACTGTATTGTGACCAGTGGCACTCTTTGCAAGGTACCCACCACACCTCAGGTATGGGAAAGACTAAGTGGCATCAAATAGGGAGCAGCATGTGACTTGTCAGAAAGGCCCCTGTTCCTGGGACCATGTATGCAACTCGCACAGTCTAGTCAAAATAACATTTTCATGACTCAGGTAGGGCATGCAATTTTAAACAACTTTCCAATTTACTTTTAGCATCAAATTTGCTTATTTCTAAGCCCCTGAAGGCCGCCTCTTATCTCAGTGCATTGTGTCAGTTTTTCACAGCTAGACAGCGCTCGTTCATGAGTCACATATAGATAACATTGTGCTCACTCCTCCACTTTTAATTGGCTGGGGAATGGGTAATAAAGGGATTATCTGTCTTTTTAAACAATAAACATTAGACCGTCCCTTTAACTTTTTATTTTTTCTTCAAAATAATTTTTATTAAAGTTTCCATATCACATGACAACAAGGTGAGATGTATACATTCTGGAACATAGAAACTTATACAGTTTTATAAATTGGAAAAACCAAAACAAGACAACATAGAATAACTGTTATGATATAACCCGGATACCAAGGGTTAATACCAGATGAAAGATGCCCTGAATGTGGGATCAGCAACACACACAAACTCAGCTAATTCCCCCCAAACATGAGACCAGGCACCATCTTGAAGGCAAAAACAGAATGCACTTTATTGAGGGCTATATGCCCAGTATTTATGCAGGTCTGAGACCAGATGGGGGGTTGGCAGTATTGTACATTAGATAGAGGGAAGACGCCCTTTGACATGATACAATAGAATTACATTACGTAACCAAATAAACAATTTAAACACAAGAAAACAATTGAGTCCTTCTTATCACTTGGAAGTCTGCTCTCTGGATGTGATTAAACAATGTGAATGCTTATCACTAAAACTTAATTACAGTACACAATAGCTGATGCGAGCAAACCTGTCTCAGAAAATAGTTTCTCAAAGCTGAACAAAGTTAACCCTTCCAGTACTGACAGAGGGGTCTGTCACAATAACAGATTTCTGCAAATTTCTGCAAATTCAAATTCACTCCCGCACTGCCTCTAAGTTACACTTGTTAAGTCTAGCTCCCTCCCATAGTAACAAAAACACTATTAACAATTAACTCCAGGGTATCAACATCCGGGTCATACCCCCTGTCAGTCCTCCCACATGATGGCTAAATATTGACGATGAATGTGTCCCACATAATCTTCATCTGCAAAAAAAGTGTCACCTCTACCATTTTTCAAATACTGTATTCCTCAAGGGACAGTATAAAATAACATTGAGAGTACCAATTTGCCATAATCGGAACATTTTGAGATTTCCAGTTTGTTACAATCAGTTTTTTCATGCTATTATTAGCTATAAATATCAATTTTTTCTTGTGTGTTGGGAGTTTGTTAGGTATAATATTGAGTAGCCAAATACGAGGGTCTAAAGATAGGTTAAGCTCTAACATTAAATTTGTTGCATTAACTATGGAAGACCAGACCGGGGATAACAACGAACAGGTCCACCATATGTGTATCATGAAACCTATCTCGCTTCCGCACCTCCAGCACTTATGGGAGGCCAAGGGAATAGTTTGTTAATCCTAAACTTTTTGTTTATTTTAAACAGCTAAAAGGGACAAGAAACACAAACTTTTTCTTTCATGATTCAGATAGTTAATACAATTTGTTTTTAAATTTCCAATTTACTTCTATTACCAAATTTGCTTTATTCTCATGTTATTCTTTATTGAATAGATATCTGGACAGGTAAAGTGTATGTCTGGAGCACTACACGACAGGAAATAGTGCTGTCATCTAGTGTTCTTGCTAATTTATAACATTGTTGCAAAACTGCTGCCATTTAGTACTGCAAAAATGTGTACACGCCTGAAATTATCTTCCTGCTTTTCAACAAAGGATAACAAGAAAGAAAAAGACAATTTGATAATAGAAGTAAATTGGAAAGTTGTTTAAAATTGTACGTTCTTTCTGAATAATGAAAGTAAAAATATGGGGTTTATGTCCCTTTAATACAACTGAAAATATATACCTTAAAGGGACAGTATACTGTAAAATAGTTTTTCCCTTAATGTGTTTACTATTTTTTTTTTATCAACTGCAGAGTAAAAAATATATGAAAATTAGCTTTTTAAGGTTTATTTGTGTATTTTAAAGCTCTGATTTTGTGTTTTGAAGCCACAACCTAATAAAATGGGTTGAGCTTGTAGGTATAATCAGATCTCATTAATTAATCACATTGTGTACATATACATGTGTCTGTATCTTATATCTGTAGGTATAATCAGATCTTATTACTTTATCACATTGTGTACATATACATGTGTCTGTATCTTATATCTGTAGGTATAATCAGATCTCATTACTGTATCACACTGTGTACATATACATGTGTCTTTATCTTATATCTGTAGGTATAATCAGATCTCATTACTTTATCACATTGTGTACATATACCTGCTTATTTATCTTATATCTGTAGGTATAATCAGATCTCATTACTTTATCACATTGTGTACATATACATGTGTCTTTATCTTAAATCTGTAGGTATAATCAGATCTCATTACTGTATCACATTGTGTACATATACATGTGTCTTTATCTTATATCTGTAGGTATAATCAGATCTCATTACTGTATCACATTGTGTACATATACATGTGTCTTTATCTTATATCTGTAAGTATAATTAGATCTCATTACTGTATCACATTGTGTACATATACCTGCTTCTTTATCTTATATCTGTCCATAAAACAATCACAAGTACTTGGAGAGAACAATGGAAAATCAGCATTTTATTACCTTATCTCTGCTATATCCCACTGGGAGTTTTATTTCTTCTGCTGGCTATGTTTACAAAGCAGAAGTGTTTACAAAGCTTATCTATATATCTATCCACAAACTTTCAGAATAGGTGGGGATACCACATGCTAAATCAACTATTTCAAATGCCAATATAAGGGTAAAGGAGCTACATGTAAACAATTTAATACACTCCAGCAGGTAAAGTCGATCATTGGGAACAAATTAAAGGGGAGAACATTTTTGAGTAAACTGTCCCTTTAACAAAAGAAATAACATACAATCAAAGAGTAATCCATACAATAACCCAATAAATCTATATCACATTAGCTATTTATATATCTTTATATATCTTAAACTAAATTGAAAAAAAAACTCTACTCCTGATTTTAATATTATGAGCACCTTGATTTCTGCGTTATCTGTTTTGTTACACAAACGTCTGGCGGATGTGCCAGATGTTCAGTCTTTTTGTCCGGCCCTGGTCAGAATCAGGCCTGTGTTTAAGTCTGTTGCTCCTCCTTGGAGCCTTAACCTTGTTCTTAAAGTTTTACAGCAGGCTCCGTTTGAGCCATTGCATTCCATAGATATTAAAGGGACAGTCAACCCAAAACGGCTTTTAAATCATTCATATACACCTAGATTACGAGTTTTGCGTTAGAGGCTGTGCGGTGCTAACGAGCAGTTTATGCTCACCGCTAACTTACAGACAGCGCTGGTATTACGGGTTTTTACAAACCAGACAAGAAGTGAGCGTTGAGCAAAATTTTGCTCCTTACCGCACTCCAATACCAGCGCTGCTTACGTTAGCGGTGAGCTGGTGTAACGTGCTCCTGCACGATTTCCCCATAGGAATCAACGGGGAGAGCCGGCTGAAAAAAAGTCTAACAACTACCAAAAAGCAGCGTAAAGCTCCTTAGGGCAGCCCCATTAATTCCTATGGGGAAATACATTTTATGTCTACACCTAACACCCTAACATGAACCCCGAGTCTAAACACCCCTAATCTGCCACCCCCAACATCGCCGCAACCTACATTATATTATTAACCCCTAATCTGCCGCTCCGGACACCGCCGCCACCTACATTATACTTATGAACCCCTAATCTGCTGCCCCCAACATCGCCGCCACCTACATTATATTTATTAACCCTAATCTGCCGCCCCTAACTTCGCCGCCACCTACCTACATTTATTAACCCCTAATCTGCTGCCCCCAACGTCGCCGCCACTATGATAAACATATTAATCCCTAAACCGCCGCACTCCCGTCTCGCAAACATTAGTTAAATATTATTAACCCCTAATCTGCCGGCCCTAACATCGACGCCACCTACCTACATTTATTAACCCCTAATCTGCCGCCCCCAACGTCGCCGCCACTATATTAAAGTTATTAACCCCTAAACCTAAGTCTAACCCTAACCCTAACACCCCCTAACAAAACATAATTTATGCTTACCTGATAAATTCCTTTCTTCTGTAGTGTGATCAGTCCACGGGTCATCATTACTTCTGGGATATTAACTGCTCCCCTACAGGAAGTGCAAGAGGATTCACCCAGCAGAGCTGCATATAGCTCCTCCCCTCTACGTCACTCCCAGTCATTCGACCAAGGACCAACGAGAAAGGAAAAGCCAAGGGTGAAGTGGTGACTGGAGTATAAATTAAAAAATATTTACCTGCCTTAAAAACAGGGCGGGCCGTGGACTGATCACACTACAGAAGAAAGGAATTTATCAGGTAAGCATAAATTATGTTTTCTTCTGTTAAGTGTGATCAGTCCACGGGTCATCATTACTTCTGGGATACCAATACCAAAGCAAAAGTACACGGATGACGGGAGGGATAGGCAGACTCTTTATACAGAAGGAACCACTGCCTGAAGAACCTTTCTCCCAAAAATAGCCTCCGATGAAGCAAAGGTGTCAAATTTGTAAAATTTGGAAAAAGTATGAAGCGAAGGCCAAGTTGCAGCCTTGCAAATCTGTTCAACAGAGGCCTCATTCTTGAAGGCCCAAGTGGAAGCCACAGCTCTAGTAGAATGAGCTGTAATTCTTTCAGGGGGCTGCTGTCCAGCAGTCTCATAAGCTAAACGAATTATGCTACGAAGCCAAAAAGAAAGAGAGGTAGCGGAAGCTTTTTGACCTCTCCTCTGCCCAGAGTAAATGACAAACAGAGAAGACGTTTGTCGGAATTCCTTAGTTGCCTGCAAGTAAAATTTTAGAGCCCGGACTACATCCAGGTTGTGCAGTAGACGTTCCTTCTTTGAAGAAGGATTTGGGCATAAAGAAGGAACAACAATCTCTTGATTGATATTCCTGTTAGTAACTACCTTAGGTAAGAACCCAGGTTTAGTACGCAGGACTACCTTATCCGAATGAAAAATCAAATAAGGAGAATCACAATGTAAGGCTGATAATTCAGAGACTCTTCGAGCCGAGGAAATAGCCATTAAAAATAGAACTTTCCAAGATAACAACTTTATATCAATGGAATGAAGGGGTTCAAACGGAACGCCCTGTAAAACATTAAGAACAAGGTTTAAACTCCATGGTGGAGCAACAGTTTTAAACACAGGCTTAATCCTGGCCAAAGCCTGACAAAAAGCCTGGACGTCAGGAACTTCTGACAGACGTTTGTGTAACAGAATGGACAGAGCTGAGATCTGTCCCTTTAATGAACTAGCAGAAAAACCCTTTTCTAAACCTTCTTGTAGAAAAGACAATATCCTAGGAATCCTAACCTTACTCCAAGAGTAACCTTTGGATTCACACCAATGTAGGTATTTACGCCATATCTTATGGTAAATCTTTCTGGTAACAGGTTTCCTAGTCTGTATTAAGGTACTAATAACTGACTCAGAAAACCCACGTCTTGATAAAATTAAGCGTTCAATTTCCAAGCAGTCAGCTTCAGAGAAGTTAGATTTTGATGTTTGAAGGGACCCTGTATCAGAAGGTCCTGTTTCAGAGGTAGAGACCAAGGCGGACAGGATGACATGTCCACCAGGTCTGCATACCAAGTCCTGCGTGGCCACGCAGGTGCTATTAGAATCACTGATGCTCTCTCTTGTTTGATTCTGGCTATCAATCGAGGAAGCAACGGGAAGGGTGGAAACACGTAAGCCATCCTGAAGTCCCAAGGTGCTGTCAGAGCATCTATCAGGACTGCTCCTGGATCCCTGGATCTGGACCCGTAACGAGGAAGCTTGGCGTTCTGTCGAGACGCCATGAGATCTATCTCTGGTTTGCCCCAACGTCGAAGTATTTGGGCAAAGACCTCCGGATGAAGTTCCCACTCCCCCGGATGAAAAGTCTGACGACTTAAGAAATCCGCCTCCCAGTTCTCCACTCCCGGGATGTGGATTGCTGACAGGTGGCAAGAGTGAGACTCTGCCCAGCGAATTATCTTTGATACTTCCATCATAGCTAGGGAACTTCTTGTCCCTCCCTGATGGTTGATGTAAGCTACAGTCGTGATGTTGTCCGACTGAAACCTGATGAACCCCCGAGTTGTCAACTGGGGCCAAGCCAGGAGGGCATTGAGAACTGCTCTCAATTCCAGAATGTTTATTGGCAGGAGACTCTCCTCCTGACTCCATAGTCCCTGAGCCTTCAGGGAATTCCAGACGGCACCCCAACCTAGAAGGCTGGCGTCTGTTGTTACAATTGTCCAGTCTGGTCTGCTGAATGGCATCCCCCTGGACAGGTGTGGCCGAGAAAGCCACCATAGAAGAGAATTTCTGGTCTCTTGATCCAGATTCAGAGAAGGGGATAAGTCTGAGTAATCCCCATTCCACTGACCTAGCATGCACAGTTGCAGTGGTCTGAGGTGTAAGCGTGCAAAGGGTACTATGTCCATTGCCGCTACCATTAAGCCGATTACCTCCATACATTGAGCCACTGACGGGTGTTGAATGGAATGAAGAGTGCGGCAAGCACTTTGAAGTCTTGATAGCCTGTCCTCTGTCAGGTAAATCTTCATTTCTACAGAATCTATAAGAGTCCCCAGGAAGGGAACTCTTGTGAGTGGAACGAGTGAACTTTTCTTTTCGTTCACCTTCCATCCATGTGACCTTAGAAATGCCAGCACTAACTCTGTATGAGATTTGGCAGTTTGAAAGCTTGAAGCTTGTATCAGAATGTCGTCTAGGTATGGAGCTACCGAGATTCCCCGCGGTCTTAGTACCGCCAGAAGAGCACCCAGAACCTTTGTGAAGATTCTTGGCGCTGTAGCCAATCCGAATGGAAGAGCCACAAACTGGTAATGCCTGTCTAGGAAGGCAAACCTTAGGTACCGGTAATGATCTTTGTGAATCGGTATGTGCAGGTAAGCATCTTTTAAATCTACAGTGGTCATGTACTGACCCTCTTGGATCATAGGTAAAATTGTCCGAATAGTCTCCATCTTGAACGATGGAACTCTTAGGAATTTGTTTAGGATCTTTAAGTCCAGGATTGGTCTGAAAGTTCCCTCTTTTTTGGGAACCACAAACAGATTTGAGTAAAACCCCTGTCCCTGTTCCGATCGTGGAACTGGATGGATTACTCCCATTAACAAGAGCTCTTGTACGCAGCGTAGAAAAGCCTCTTTCTTTGTCTGGATTGTTGACAATCTTGACAGATGAAATCTCTCTCTTGGAGGAGAGTATTTGAAGTCCAGAAGGTATCCCTGAGATATTATCTCTAGCGCCCAGGGATCCTGAACATCTCTTGCCCAAGCCTGGGCGAAGAGAGAAAGTCTGCCCCCCACTAGATCCGATCCCGGATCGGGGGCCCTCAATTCATGCTGTTTTGGGGGCAGCAGCAGGTTTCCTAGTCTGCTTGCCCTTGTTCCAGGACTGGTTAGGTTTCCAGCCTTGTCTGTAGCGAGCAACAGCTCCTTCCTGTTTTGGTGCAGAGGAAGTTGATGCTGCTCCTGCTTTGAAATTACGAAAGGAACGAAAACTAGACTGTCTAGTCTTGGCTTTGGCTTTGTCCTGAGGCAGGGCATGGCCTTTACCTCCTGTAATGTCAGCGATAATCTCTTTCAACCCGGGCCCGAATAAGGTCTGCCCTTTGAAAGGTATATTAAGCAATTTAGACTTAGAAGTAACATCAGCTGACCAGGATTTTAGCCACAGCGCCCTGCGTGCCTGAATGGCGAATCCTGAATTCTTCGCCGTAAGTTTAGTAAGATGTACTACGGCCTCCGAAATGAATGAATTAGCTAGTTTAAGGACTCTAAGCCTGTCCGTAATGTCGTCCAGAGTAGCTGAACCAATGTTCTCTTCCAGAGACTCAATCCAGAATGCCGCTGCAGCCGTGATCGGCGCAATGCATGCAAGGGGTTGCAATATAAAACCTTGTTGAACAAACATTTTCTTAAGGTAACCCTCTAACTTTTTATCCATTGGATCTGAAAAAGCACAGCTATCCTCCACCGGGATAGTGGTACGCTTAGCTAAAGTAGAAACTGCTCCCTCCACCTTAGGGACCGTTTGCCATAAGTCCCTTGTGGTGGCGTCTATTGGAAACATTTTTCTAAATATCGGAGGGGGTGAGAACAGCACACCGGGTCTATCCCACTCCTTAGTAACAATTTCAGTAAGTCTCTTAGGTATAGGAAAAACCTCAGTACTCGTCGGTACCGCAAAATATTTATCCAACCTACACATTTTCTCTGGTATTGCAACTGTGTTACAATCATTCAGAGCCGCTAACACCTCCCCTAGTAATACACGGAGGTTTTCCAGTTTAAATTTAAAATTTGAAATATCTGAATCCAGTCTGTTTGGATCAGAACCGTCACCCACAGAATGAAGTTCTCCGTCCTCATGTTCTGCCACCTGTGACGCAGTGTCTGACATGGCCCTAATATTATCAGCGCACTCTGTTCTCACCCCAGAGTGATCACGCTTACCTTTTAGTTCTGGTAATTTAGCCAAAACTTCAGTCATAACAGTAGCCATATCCTGTAATGTGATTTGTAATGGCCGCCCAGCTGTACTCGGCGCTACAATATCACGCACCTCCCTCTGAGCGGGAGATGTAGGTACTGACACGTGAGGCGAGTTAGTCGGCATAACTCTCCCCTCGTTGTTTGGTGAAATTTGTTCAATTTGTACAGATTGATTTTTATTTAAAGTAGCATCAATACAGTTAGTACATAAATTTCTATTGGGCTCCACTTTGGCATTGCAACAAATGACACAGGTATCATCTTCTGAATCAGACATGTTTAACACACTAGCAAATAAACTTGCAACTTGGAAATACAATTCAAATAGAATAATATTAAAACGTACTGTGCCTTTAAGAAGCACAGAAGATCTATGACAGTTAAAAATTAATAAATTGAAACAGTTATAGCCTCAATCCTTGTAAACAACACAACTTTAGCAAAGGTTTAATCCCATTAGCAAAGATAACAATTTCTGAAAGCAGGAAACAAATTACAGAATAAAAGTTTTTATTTCAGTCAAACTATAATTCTCACAGCTCTGCTGAGAGAAATTACCTCCCTCAAAATAAGTTTTGAAGACCCTTGAGCTCTGTAGAGATGAACCAGATCATGCAGGGAATACAATGAGTTGCTGACTGAAATATTTGATGCATAGTAAAAGCGCCCCTCCCCCACACACACAGCAGTGAGGGAGAACAGAAACTGACAGAAAAAACAGATTTAAGCAACTGCCAAGTGGAAAAATGGTGCCCAAACATTTATTCACTCAGTACCTCAGCAAATGAAAACGATTTTACATTCCAGCAAAAACGTTAAACATAATCTCTAGTTATTAAACAGCTTTATGTCTTTCTTACAGTGTAATTCTAGTGAAGTACCATTCCCCAGAATACTGAAGTGTAAAGTATACATACATGACATTATATCGGTATGGCAGGATTTTCTCATCAATTCCATTGTCAGAAAATAAAAACTGCTACATACCTCTATGCAGATTCATCTGCCCGCTGTCCCCTGATCTGAAGTTTACCTCACTCCTCAGATGGCCGAGAACAGCAATATGATCTTAACTACTCCGGCTAAAATCATAGCAAAACTCTGGTAGATTCTTCCTCAAACTCTGCCAGAGAGGTAATAACACACTCCGGTGCTATTTTAAAATAACAAACTTTTGATTGAAGATATAAAACTAAGTATAATCACCATAGTCCTCTCACACGACCTATCTAGTTGCTGGGTGCAAGAGAATGACTGGGAGTGACGTAGAGGGGAGGAGCTATATGCAGCTCTGCTGGGTGAATCCTCTTGCACTTCCTGTAGGGGAGCAGTTAATATCCCAGAAGTAATGATGACCCGTGGACTGATCACACTTAACAGAAGAAATATAATTTAAATAAATATAAATAAAATTACTATAATTAACTAAATTATTCCTATTTAAAACTAAATACGTACCTATAAAATAAGCCCTAAGCTAGCTACAATATAACTAATAGTTACATTGTATCTAGCTTAGGGTTTATTTTTATTTTACAGGCAAGTTTGTATTTATTTTAACAAGGTACAATAGTTATTAAAACAGAATTTATGCTTTCCTGATAAATTACTTTCTCTTACAGGTGTATTCAGTCCACGGATTCATCCTTACTTGTGGGATATTCTCAATCCCTACAGGAAGTGGCAAAGAGAGCACACAGCAAAGCTGTCCATATAGCTCCCCTCAGGCTCCGCCCCCCCCAGTCATTCGACCGACGGTTAGGAGAAAAAGGAGAACCATAGGGTGCAGTGGTGAGTGTAGTTATTTTAAATTAAATTTGAACCTGACTTAAATATCAGGGCGGGCCGTGGACTGAATACACCTGTAAGAGAAAGTAATTTATCAGGTAAGCATAAATTCTGTTTTCTCTTACTTGGTGTATTCAGTCCACGGATTCATCCTTACTTGTGGGATACCAATACCAAAGCAATAGGACACAGATGAAGGGAGGGAACAAGTCAGGTAACCTAAACGGAAGGCACCACTGCTTGTAAAACCTTTCTCCCAAAAATAGCCTCCGAAGAAGCAAAAGTATCGAATTTATAAAATTTGGCGAATGTATGCAGTGAAGACCAAGTCGCTGCCTTACAAATCTGTTCAACAGAAGCCTCATTCTTGAAAGCCCATGTGGAAGCCACAGCTCTGGTGGAATGAGCTGTAATTCGTTCAGGAGGCTGCTTACCAGCAGTCTCATAAGCCAATCGGATGATGCTTTTCAGCCAGAATGACAGAGAGGTAGCAGTCACTTTCTGACCTCTCCTCTTACCAGAATACACAACAAACAAGGATGATGTTTGTCTGAAATCTTTGGTTGCTTTTAGATAGAACTTTAAAGCACGAACCACATCAAGATTGTGCAACAGTCGTTCCGTCTTAGAAACTGGATTAGGGCACAGAGAAGGAACAATAATTTCCTGGTTAATATTCCTATTAGAAACCACCTTTGGAAGGAAACCAGGTTTAGTACGTAAGACAACCTTATCTGCATGGAACACCAGATAGGGTGAATCACACTGCAAAGCAGACAATTCTGAAACTCTTCGAGCAGAAGAAATAGCTACTAAAAACAAAACTTTCCAAGATAATAACTTGATATCTATGGAATGCAAAGGTTCAAACGGAACCCCTTGAAGAACTGAAAGAACTAAATTTAGACTCCATGGAGGAGTCACAGGTCTGTAGACAGGCTTGATTCTAACTAGAGCCTGTGCAAACGCCTGAATGTCTGGTACAGCTGCCAGACGCTTGTGTAACAGAATAGACAGAGCAGATATCTGTCCTTTTAAGGAACTAGCTGACAGACCTTTCTCCAAACCTTCTTGGAGAAAAGACAATATCCTTGGAATCCTAACCTTACTCCACGAGTAACCCTTGGATTCACACCAACAAAGATATTTCCGCCATATCTTATGGTAAATTTTCCTGGTGACAGGCTTTCTGGCCTGTATCAGAGTATCTATAACTGAATCAGAGAAACCCCGCTTAGCTAGGATTAAGCTTTCAATCTCCAAGCAGTCAGTTGCAGAGAAACTAGATTTGGATGCTTGAAAGGACCTTGGATTAGAAGATCCTGCCTCGATGGCAGTTTCCATGGTGGGACCGATTACATGTCCACTAGGTCTGCATACCAAGTCCTGCGTGGCCACGCAGGCGCTATCAGAATTACCGAAGCCTTCTCCTGTTTGATTCTGGCTATTAGCCGAGGGAGAAGAGGAAACGGTGGAAAGACATAAGCTAGACTGAATGACCAAGGCGCTATTAATGCATCTATCAATGCCGCCTTGGGATCCCTGGATCTGGATCCGTAAAGGGGAAGTTTGGTGTTCTGACGGGACGCCATCAGATCTAACTCTGGAATGCCCCAAAGTTGGGTCAGCTGAGCAAAGACCTCCTGGTGGAGTTCCCACTCCCCCAGATGGAAAGTCTGACGACTTAGAAAATCCGCCTCCCAGTTGTCTACCCCTGGGATGTGAATTGCAGATAGATGGCAGGAGTGATCCTCCGCCCATTTGATGATCTTGGTTACTTCCTTCATCGCTATGGAACTCTTTGTTCCTCCCTGATGATTGATGTACGCCACAGTCGTGATGTTGTCCGACTGAAACCTGATGAATTTGGCCTCTGCTAGCTGAGGCCACGACTGGAGCGTATTGAATATCGCTCTCAGCTCCAAAATGTTTATCGGGAGAAGAGATTCTTCCCGAGACCATAGTCCCTGAGCCTTCAGGGAGTTCCATACCGCACCCCAGCCTACCAGACTGGCATCGGTCGTGACAATGATCCACTCCGGTCTGCGGAAACTCATTCCCTGAGACAGGTGAACTTGAGACAACCACCAGAGAAGAGAGTCTCTGGTTCTTTGATCCATTTGAATTTGAGGAGACAAATCTGCGTAATCTCCATTCCACTGTTTGAGCATGCACAGCTGCAGTGGTCTGAGATGGATTCGGGCAAAAGGGACTACGTCCATTGCTGCAACCATTAAACCAATAACTTCCATGCATTGAGCCACGGAAGGCCGAGGAATGGAATGAAGAACTTGGCAAGTATTCAGCAGTTTTGACTTCCTGACCTCTGTCAGAAAGATTTTAATTTCTACCGAGTCTATTAGTGTTCCCAGAAAGGGAACCCTTGTGAGCGGGGACAGAGAACTCTTTTCTACGTTCACCTTCCACCCGTGAGACCTTAGAAAGGCCAGAACGATGTCCGTATGAGCCTTGGCTCTGTGATAGGACGACGCCTGTATTAATATGTCGTCTAGGTAAGGTGCTACTGCAATGCCCCACGGTCTTAGAACCGCTAGAAGGGACCCTAGCACCTTTGTGAAAATTCTGGGAGCGGTGGCCAACCCGAAAGGAAGGGCCACGAACTGGTAATGTTTGTCCAGAAAGGCGAACCTTAGGAACTGATGGTGATCTTTGTGGATAGGAATATGTAGGTATGCATCCTTTAGATCCACGGTAGTCATATATTGACCTTTCTGGATCATCGGCAAGATTGTCCGAATGGTTTCCATCTTGAAAGACGGAACTCTGAGGAATTTGTTTAGAATCTTTAGATCCAGGATTGGCCTGAAAGTTCCCTCTTTTTTGGGAACTACGAACAGGTTTGAGTAAAAGCCCAGTCCTTGTTCTGCAATTGGAACTGGGTGTATTACTCCCATTTTTAGGAGATCTTCTACACAGCGTAAGAACGCCTGTTTCTTTGTTTGGTCTGAAGACAAACGAGAACTGTGGAACCTTCCCCTTGGGGGAGAATCCTTGAATTCTAGAAGGTACCCCTGAGCAACTATTTCTAATGCCCAGGGATCCGGGACGTCTCTTGCCCAAGCCTGAGCAAAGAGAGAAAGTCTGCCCCCTACTAGATCCGGTCCCGGATCGGGGGCTACCCCTTCATGCTATCTTGGTAGCAGGAGCAGGCTTCTTGGCCTGTTTACCCTTATTCCAGCCCTGCATGGGTTTCCGGGTTGCTTTGGGCTGGGAAGTGTTATCTTGCTTTGCGACAGCAGAGGTTGCAGCTGGTCCGCTCCTGAAGTTGCGAAAGGAGCGAAAATTAGCCTTGTTTTTGGTCTTAAACGGCCTATCTTGTGGAAGGGCATGACCCTTGCCCCCAGTGATATCTGAGATAATTTGTTTCAGCTCTGGGCCGAAAAGAGTCTTCCCCTTGAAGGGAATATTTAACAGTTTTGTTTTGGACGACACATCCGCCGACCATGATTTGAGCCAAAGCGCTCTTCGCGCCATGATGGCAAAACCTGAGTTTTTTGCCGCTAGTTTAGCTAACTGGAAAGCGGCATCAGTGATAAAAGAATTAGCCAGCTTTAGAGCATGAATTCTATCCATGACCTCATCATATGAAGTCTCCCTCTGGAGCGACTCCTCCAGGGCCTCGAACCAAAAAGCCACTGCAGTAGTTACAGGAATTATGCAGGCAATTGGTTGAAGTAGAAAACCTTGCTGAACAAAAATTTTCTTCAGCAATCCTTCCAATTTTTTATCCATAGGATCTTTGAAAGCACAACTGTCCTCTCTTGGTATAGTTGTACGCTTAGCAAGTGTTGAAACTGCCCCCTCCACCTTAGGGACCGTCTGCCACTCGTCCCGCCTGGGGTCATTTATGGGGAACATTTTCTTAAAGATAGGGGGGGGGAACAAAGGGTACCCCTGGTCTCTCCCACTCCCTAGTCACAATATCCGCCACCCTCTTTGGGATCGGAAATGCCTCAGTGTATACGGGGACCTCTAAAAACCTGTCCATCTTACACAATTTTTCTGGGACCACCATGGGGTCACAATCATCTAGCGTAGCTAAAACCTCCTTAAGCAGTACGCAGAGGTGTTCCAGCTTAAATTTAAACACTAAGGAATCTGAATCTGCCCGCTGAGAAACTTTCCCTGTATCAGAAATTTCTCCCTCAGACAGACCTTCCCTCACTGCTACTTCTGTGAGGGTACTACAGATAAATTATCCACAGCGTCTGATTGCTCATCCTCTGTATTTAAAACTGAGCTATCGCGCTTTCTTGGAAAAAACATAATTTATGCTTACCTGATAAATTTATTTCTCTTGTGGTGTATCCAGTCCACGGATCATCCATTACTTGTGGGATATTCTCCTTCCCAACAGGAAGTTGCAAGAGGATCACCCACAGCAGAGCTGCTATATAGCTCCTCCCCTAACTGCCATATCCAGTCATTCGACCGAAACAAGCCGAGAAAGGATAAACCATAGGGTGCAGTGGTGACTGTAGTTTAAATTAAAATTTAGACCTGCCTTAAAAAAGACAGGGCGGGCCGTGGACTGGATACTCCACAAGAGAAATAAATTTATCAGGTAAGCATAAATTATGTTTTCTCTTGTAAGGTGTATCCAGTCCACGGATCATCCATTACTTGTGGGATACCAATACCAAAGCTAAAGTACACGGATGAAGGGAGGGACAAGGCAGGCATAAATGGAAGGAACCACTGCCTGTAGAACCTTTCCCCCAAAAATAGCCTCCGAAGAAGCAAAAGTATCAAATTTGTAAAATTTTGAAAAGGTATGAAGTGAAGACCAGGTCGCCGCCTTGCAAATCTGTTCAACAGAAGCCTAATTTTTAAAGGCCCAGGTGGAAGCCGCAGCTCTAGTAGAATGAGCTGTAATCCTTTCAGGGGGCTGCTTTCCAGCAGTCTCATTTTTTTACGCAGAACTACTTTATCTGAATGGAAAATCAGATAAGGAGAATCACATTGTAAGGCAGATAACTCAGAGACTCTCCGAGCCGAGGAAATAGCCATCAAAAACAGAACTTTCCAAGATAAAAGTTTGATATCAATGGAATGAAGGGGTTCAAACGGAACCCCTTGAAGAACTTTAAGAACCAAGTTTAAGCTCCATGGGGGAGCAACAGGTTTAAACACAGGCTTAATTCTAACCAAAGCCTGACAAAAAGCTTGAACGTCTGGAACTTCTGCCAGACGCTTGTGCAAAAGAATAGACAGAGCAGAAATCTGTCCCTTTAAAGAACTAGCTGATAATCCTTTTTCCAAACCCTCTTGGAGAAAGGACAATATCCTAGGAATCCTAACTTTACTCTATGAGTAATTCTTGGATTCACACCAATAAAGGTATTTACGCCATTCTTATGGTAGATTTTCCTGGTGACAGGCTTTCGTGCCTGTATAAGGGTATCAATGACTGACTCGGAGAAGCCACGCTTTGATAAAATCAAGCGTTCAATCTCCATGCAGTCAGTCTCAGAGAAATTAGATTCGGATGATTGAAGGGACCTTGTAGTAGAAGGTCTTGTCTCAGAGGCAGGGTCCATGGTGGAAAGGATGACATGTCCACTAGGTCTGCATACCAGGTCCTGCGTGGCCACGCAGGCGCTATCAAGATCACCAATGCTCTCTCCTGTTTGATTTTGGCAATCAGTCGAGGGAGCAGAGGAAACGGTGGAAACACATAAGCCAGGTTGAAGAACCAAGGCGCTGCTAGAGCATCTATCAGTGCCGCTTCTGGGTCCCTGGACCTGGATCCGTAACAAGGAAGCTTGGCGTTCTGGCGAGACGCCATGAGATCCAGTTCTGGTTTGCCCCAACGATGAACCAATTGAGCAAACGCCTCCGAATGGAGTTCCCACTCCCCCGGATGAAAAGTCTGACGACTTAGAAAATCCGCCCCCCAGTTCTCTACAGCTGGGATATGGATTGCTGATAGATGGCAAGAGTGAGTCTCTGCCCAGCGAATTATCTTGGAGACTTCTAACATTGCTAGGGAACTCCTGGTTCCCCCTTGATGGTTGATGTAAGCCACAGTCGTGATGTTGTCCGACTGAAATCTGATGAACCTCAGGGTTGCTAACTGAGGCCAAGCTAGAAGAGCATTGAATATTGCTCTTAACTCCAGAATATTTATTGGGGGGAGTTTCTCCTCCTGAGTCCACGATCCCTGAGCCTTCAGGGAATTCCAGACTGCACCCCAACCTAGAAGGCTGGCATCTGTTGTTACAATTGTCCAATCTGGCCTGCGAAAGGTCATACCTTTGGACAGATGGACCCGAGATAGCCACCAGAGAAGAGAATCTCTGGTCTCTTGATCCAGATTTAGCAGAGGGGACAAATCTGTGTAATCCCCATTCCACTGACTGAGCATGCATAGTTGCAGCGGTCTGAGATGTAGGCGCGCAAATGGCACTATGTCCATCGCCGCTACCATCCAGCCGATTACTTCCATACACTGAGCCACCGAAGGGCGCGGAAAAGAATGAAGAACACGGCAAGATTTTAGAAGCTTTGATAACCTAGATTCTGTCAGGTAAATCTTCATTTTTACAGAATCTATCAGAGTCCCTAGGAAGGAGACTCTTGTGAGTGGGGATAGAGAACTCTTTTCCTCGTTCACCTTCCACCCATGTGACCTGAGAAATGCCAGAACTATGTCCGTATGTGACTTGGCAATCTGAAAGCTTGACGCCTGTATCAGGATGTCGTCCAGATAAGGGGCCACTGATATACCTCGCGGTCTTAGGACCGCCAGAAGCGATCCCAGAACCTTTGTAAAGATTCTTGGAGCTGTAGCTAACCCGAAGGGAAGAGCCACAAATTGGTAATGCCTGTCCAGAAAGGCAAACCTTAGGAACCGATGATGATCTTTGTGAATCGGTATGTGAAGGTAAGCATCCTTCAAATCCACTGTGGTCATGTACTGACCCTCCTGGATCATAGGTAGGATGGTCCGAATAGTTTCCATTTTGAACGATGGAACTCTGAGGAATTTGTTTAAGATCTTTAGATCCAAAATGGGTCTGAAGGTTCCCTCTTTTTTGGGAACCACAAACAGATTTGAATAAAAACCCTGTCCCTGTTCCGACTGTGGAACTGGACAGATCACTCCCATAACTAGGAGATCTTGCACACAGCGTAAGAATGCCTCTTTCTTTATCTGGTTTACAGATAATCTTGAAAGGTGAAATCTCCCTTGAGGAGGGGAAGCTTTGAAGTCCAGAAGATATCCCTGAGATATGATCTCCAACACCCAGGGATCCTGAACATCTCTTGCCCACGCCTGGGCGAAGAGAGAAAGTCTGCCCCCTACTAGATCCGTTACCGGATAGGGGGCCGTTCCTTCATGCTGTCTTTCTCATATGGGGTTCCACCATGGCTTTTAAACATAATGAACAAGGAGTTTCCTCTATGTCAGACATGTTTATACAGACTAGCAATGAGACTAGCAAGCTTGGAAAACACTTTAAATCAAGTTAAACAAGCAATATAAAAAACGTTACTGTGCCTTTAAGGGAAACAAATTTTTTACAGTGTATGTAACAAGTTAGCAGAGCATTGCACCCACTTGCAAATGGATGATTAACCCCTTAATACAAAAAACGGATTAACAAATTGAAAAAAACGTTTTTTAAACAGTCACAACAACTGCCACAGCTCCACTGTGGCTTTGCCTTCCTCACTATATGACTTTTGAAGCCTTTTGAGCCCTTCAGAGATGTCCTAAAGCATGCAGGGGACTGCTGAGGGAAGCTGAATGTCTCTGTCTGTAATTTTAACTGCGCAAAAAAGCGCTAAAATAGGCCCCTCCCACTCATAGTACAACAGTGGAAAGCCTCAGGAAACTGTTTCTAGGCAAAAATCAAGCCAGCCATGTGGAAAAAACTAGGCCCCAATAAGTTTTATCACCAAAGCATATATAAAAACGATTAAACATGCCAGCAAACGTTTTATATTGCACATTAATCAGAGTATATACCTCTGATAGCAAGCCTGATACTAGTCGCTATTAAATCACTGTATTTAGGCTTAACTTACATTAATCCGGTATCAGCAGCTTTTTTCTAGCAAATTCCATCCCTAGAAAAACTTAAACTGCACATACCTTATTGCAGGATAACCTGCACGCCATTCTCCCTCTGAAGTTACCTCACTCCTCAGACATATGTGAGAACAGCAGTGGATCTTAGTTACTTCTGCTAAGATCATAGAAAAACGCAGGCAGATTCTTCTTCTAAATGCTGCCTGAGATAAAATAGTACAACTCCGGTACCATTTAAAAACAATAAACTTTTGATTGAAGAAAAAACTAACTATATTACACCACTTTCCTCTTACTACCTCCAGCTATGTTGAGAGTTGCAAGAGAATGACTGGGTATGGCAGTTAGGGGAGGAGCTATATAGCAGCTCTGCTGTGGGTGATCCTCTTGCAACTTCCTGTTGGGAAGGAGAACATCCCACAAGTAATGGATGATCCGTGGACTGGATACACCTTACAAGAGAAACTGGCAGTTTGGATAAAAATGCTGCAAGGGAATTATCCATCACTGCTGCTAATTGTTGTAAAGTAATAGGGGCCAATGCGCTAGAGGTACTAGGCATCGCTTGCGCGGGCGTAACTGGTGTAGACACGTGGGGGGAGGAAGAAGGACTATCCTCATTACCCTCCGTTAAGGAATCATCTTGGGCAGCATTTTTAATTGTCACTGGATGATCTTTAAAATGCTTAGATGTTTTTGCACACTTTAAACATAAATGCAATGGGGGTACTGCCATGGCTTTTGAACATAAAGAACAAGGTCTATCTGAAGGCTCAGACACAAATACTTTTTGCAAAAACGTTACTGTCTCTTTAAATAATAAAAGGCACACACTTTTTTACCAAATCATCAAAAAACATCCGATCTTAATGAAATTTTCACCACATGATCCTAATGCCTTGAAATGATTGCATACAAATTTTCAAATCGTTTAACCCCTTAATGCCCAAACCGGAGCAAAATGAAGTAAACACCCGGTTTAACCCACTACAGTACGATGCCACAGTCTTTGCTGTGGCTTTACCTTCCTTTAGGGTTAATTGCAGGTGTAAATTAAGCCTCCCTGAAGTCCTCCTGTACTCTAAAGGCTCTGCACATGAAGCTGCATGGAGCTGTGTTGCAAATTAACTGTGCAATTGAGGCGCGAAAATGAGGCCCCCTCCTTCATTACTCCAGAGTTATGGGGCCTTTCTGAATCAGATTAGCTGTCTTACAAAATGCCAGGCGTAAAAAAGTCCCCAAAAATTGTTTCCAACGTCTAAAACGCTTAATAAATATAAGATTACCCTAATAAAGTAATCGATTTAGCCCATCACAGTGTCTGTCAGTATTAAAGCCCTTAACTGAAGCCATCATTCTATACTGAGTCTCAGAAAATGGCTTACCTTCCCTCATGGGATTTCTGTCAGTCTTCTAGCACTACCAGGTCTTGTTAGAAAAATGACTGAACATACCTTAAGCAGTATAAGCCTGCAAACTGTTCCCCCCAACTGAAGTTCTCCTGTACTCAACAGTCCTGTGTGGGAACAGCAATGGATTTTAGTTACAACATGCTAAAATCTTTTTCCTCTCAGCAGAAATCTTCATCACTTTCTGCCTCAGAGTAAATAGTACAAACCGGCACTATTTTAAAATAACAAACTCTTGATTGAAGAAATAAAAACTACAAATCTAACACGACATACTCTTTACCCTCCCGTGGAGATGCTACTTGTTAGAGCGGCAAAGAGAATGACTGGGGGGGCGGAGCCTGAGGGGAGATATATAGACAGCTTTGCTGTGTGGTCTCTTTGCCACTTCCTGTAGGGATTGAGAATATCCCACAAGTAAGGATGAATCCGTGGACTGAATACACCAAGTAAGAGAAATAGTTATTAACTATTTAATAACTACCTAGTTAAAATAAATACAAAAGTACCTGTAAAATAAAACCTAACCTAAGTTACAATTACACCTACAATTAAATTATTTCCCTAAATTAAATACAATTAAATTAAATTATCTAAAGTACAAAAAACAAACAAACACTAAATTACAGAAAATAATAAACAAATTACAAGATTTTTAAACTAATTACACCTAATCGAATCCCCCTAACAAAATAAAATAGCCCCCCCAAAATAAAAAAAGCCCTACCCTACACTAAATTACAAACAACCCTTAAAAGGGCCTTTTGCAGGGCATTGCCCCAAAGTAATCAGCTCTTTTACCTGTAAAAAAAAAGTACAAATCCCCCCCAACATTAATACCTACCACCCACACAACCAACCCTACTCTAAAACCCACACGATACCCCTTAAAAAAAACTAACACTAACCCCTTGAAGATAACCTTACCGGGAGAAGTCTTCATCCAACCAGGCCGAAGTCCTCAACGAAGCCGGGAGAAGTCTTCATCCAAGCCGGGCGAAGTGGTCCTCCAGACGGGCAGAAGTCTTCATCCAGATGGCATCTTCTATCTTCATCCATCTGGCGCTGAGCGGGTCCATCTTCAAGACATTCGACGCGGAGCATCCTCTTCAATCGATGGCTAACACAGAATGAAGGTACCTTTAAGTGATGTCATCCAAGATGGCGTCCCTTCAATTCCGATTGGCTGATAGAATTCTATCAGCCAATTGGAATTAAGGCAGAAAAAATCCTATTGGCTGATGCAATCAGCCAATAGGATTGAAGTTCAATCCTATTGGCTGATCCAATCAGCCAATAGGATTGAGCTCGCATTCTATTGGCTGATTGCATGAGCCAATAGGATTTTTTCTACCTTAATTCCAATTGGCTGATAGAATTCTATCAGCCAATCTGAATTGAAGGGACGCCATCTTGGATCACTTTCACTTAAAGGTACCTTCATTCTGTGTTAGCCGTCGATTGAAGAGGATGCTCCGCGTCGGATGTCTTGAAGATGGACCCGCTCCGCGCCAAATGGATGAAGATAGAAGATGCCGTCTGGATGAAGACTTCTGCCCGTCTGGAGGACCACTTCGCCCCGGTTTGGATGAAGACCTCTCCCGGCTTCATTGAGGACTTTGGCCAGGTTGGATGTAGACTATTCCCGGTAAGGTGATCTTTAAGGGGTTAGTGTTAGGTTTTTTTAAGGGGCTATTGGGTGGGTTTTAGAGTAGGGTTGGTTGTGTGGGTGGTGGGTTTTTGTATTTTTTTTTACAGGTAAAAGAGCTGATTACTTTGAGGCAATGCCCCGCAAAAGGCCCTTTTAAGGGCTATTTGTAATTTAGTGTAGGGTAGGGCTTTTTTTATTCTGGGGGGGCTTTTTTATTTTGTTAGGGGGATTAGATTAGATGTAATTAGTTTAAAAATATTGTAATTTGTTTATTATTTTCTGTAATTTAGTGTTTTGTTTTGTTTTTGTACTTTAGATAATTTAATTGTATTTTATTTAGGGAAATAATTTAATTGTAGTGTAGTGTTAGGTTTAATTGTAACTTAGGTTAGGTTTTATTTTACAGGTACTTTTGTATTTATTTTAACTAGGTAGTTATTAAATAGTTAATAACTATTTAATAACTATTGTACCTAGTTAAAATAAATACAAACTTGCCTGTAAAATAAAAATAAACCCTAAGCTAGATACAATGTAACTATTAGTTATATTGTAGCTAGCTTAGGGCTTATTTTATAGGCAAGTATTTAGTTTTAAATAGGAATAATTTAGTTAATTATAGTAATTTTATTTATATTTATTTAAATTATATTTAAGTTAGGGGGTGTTAGGGTTAGACTTAGGTTTAAGGGTTAATAACTTTAATATAGTGGCAGCGACGTTGGGGGCGGCAGATTAGGGGTTAATAAATGCAGATAGGTAGCGTCGATGTTAGGGCCGGCAGATTAGGGGTTAATAATATTTAACTAATGTTTGCGAGACGGGAGTGTGGCGGTTTAGGGGTTAATATGTTTATTATAGTGGCGGCGACGTTGGGGGCAGCAGATTAGGGGTTAATAAATGTAGGTAGGTGGCGGCGACGTTGGGGCGGCAGATTAGGGGTTAATAAATATAATGTAGATGGCGGCAATGTTGGGGGCAGCAGATTAGGGGTTCATAAGTATAATGTAGGTTGCGGCGATGTCGGGGGCGGCAGATTAGGGGTTAGTTTTAAATAGGAATAATGTAGTTAATGATAGTAGTTTTATTTATATTTATTTAAATTATATTTAAGTTAGGGGGTGTTAGGGTTAGACTTAGGTTTAGGGGTAAATAAAAATAAATAAAATAGTTTAATATAGTGGCGGCGACGTTGGGGGTGGCAGATTAGGGGTTAATAAATGTAGGTAGGTGGCGTCGATGGGCCAACAGATTAGGGGTTAATAATATTTAACTAATGTTTGCGATGCGGGAGTGCGGCGGTTTAGGGGTTAATATATTTATTATAGTGGCGGCGATGTCCAGTTCGGCAGATTAGGGGTTAAAATTTTTATTTTAGTGTTTGCGATGTGGGGGGCCTCGGTTTAGGGGTTAATAGGTAGTTTATGGGTGTTAGTGTACTTTTTAGCACTTTAGTTAAGAGTTTTATGCTACGGCATTGTAGTGTAAAACTCTTAAGTACTGACTTTAAAATGCGGTACCAGTGTTGACAGGAGAGGGTCTACCTCTCACTTTTTGTCAGACTCGTAAAAACGGCGCTATGCAAGTCCCATTGAAAAAATAGGATACACAATTTACGTAAGTGGATTTGCGGTATTTCCAAGTCTGGCCAAAAAAGTGAGCGGTACACCTGTTCCTGCAAGACTCGTAATACCAGCGGGCGTTAAAAAGCAGCGTTGGGACAGCTTAACGCTGCTTTTTTTTTTTTAAAACAAGCTTTATTCAATGAACAATTGCTGTGTCACAACAGTAATAAAGTACATTAGCATAATTGTTTATCACAATGCAGTTATATATACGGTCTGTTATAACATGGTAACTAAAATTATCATATGTTTTGTTCATTGTTACAGTTCAAAATAAAATTTACTTTGTATACTTTGCATCAGTAGCTGAAATAGTTGAAACCAAGCATCTATTCAAGGCAGGATTATGCAATATGAGTGCACAATATGCCCACTCATATTTGTTACTGGAATACTCCAAAGGAGGAGAAAGATAAGAAGAGAGGGGGTAAGCGAAAAAAGGGGGGAGAAAAAAAAAAGGGGGGGGGAGGGGTGACCTCACACTCAATACACATCTCCATACCAAACCATGACCAGATAGGAACAGCCACAACCTGCAGCGCACTATACTTCTCTACCCTCCCAAATTAGCATCATATATTCATATGTCTCTATTTTGCCAGTCCTCAGGTAATGAAACCTCTCCAAACTCAACAGGTCCCAGACCCCAGCCTTCCACTCCCCCAAACTTGGCACTTGGGGCGATTTCCAATGTTTCGGGACAAGACCCTTTGACGTTTTGCTTCCTCAATTATCCTTGGTATTTCGTGATAAATAAGATATTTAGGGTTTGGGGGTAAGATGATTCTCAAGAGCCTGTCGGACTCATGGAACACCCCCTCCCAAAAGGGTTGTATGAGAGGGCACTGCCACCACAAATTGTAATAGCGAACCCTCGCCTCCGCAGCCCCTCCAGCACTCACCACTCAGATGACGATAAATCTTTCTCAGCCTCTGTGGTGTCATGTACCACCTGCTTAAGAATTCGTAATGCATTTCTTGAAATCTTGCTGAGACCGATGCTCTTTTGGCTTTACTAAAAATAGAACGCCAAGCTTGTGTATCAATTTCAGAGCCCAGCTCTTTGTGCCAGGCAGCCACGTAGGATGGCATTACCTCTCCATCGCCCTCCATTAGCCTTCTGTATAGTAATGAGATTAGGTGACGTGGTATAGTTGCTGAGGTACAGAGTTCCTCAAAGGACGTTTTCCATCTAATCAGGGAGTCTCTGTCTCGAGTGTTATTGAAGAAATGCCTTAACTGTGCTACTCTGAACCACGAGGAAAACATATCACGATTCCATTCAGCCAGATCCCCCTGCGATTTGAGTCTACCTTGGTCAATCACATTTGATATAGCTACCTCGGATAGTGAATAGGAGGAGCCCGGGGCATGTGTTTTGTTTGCTATTCCGTTGTCGGGATTTTCACGTTACCGGAGTAACCGGCGAGACAGCTGAAGATATATAACTTTTTGCTGTAATAAGCTTATCCCACCCGTAGAGTACATCCTCGAAAAGTGGATAGTGTGAGATGCAATAGGGGCATTGCCCAGAGCTTATCCATGCCAATGAGCCTACATTACCTCTTGGAAGAATCTCCCTATCCAAGCCTTATCGGCTGTTCCGTGACACCATTCAACTATTCGCTGAAGGATCATTGCTTTGTGATATTCGCTGAGCAAAGGGACTCCCGCCCCCCTCCCCCCCGTTTCTAGGAAGATACATTGTATTTTTACTGACCCTCTGTATCAGACCGTTCCAAATATAAGATTCAATTGCCGTTTGGATTTGATGAATTAAGTGCCCAGCTGAAGCAAGAGGAATCGTCTGCATAATGTACAGCACCCTAGGTAGCACATTCATTTTTGCTACATGTATTCTCCCCATCCAAGAGATGGTTTTATTTTGCCACATTGCAAGGTCCCTTGCGATATCGTCTCTGATGCGTTTATAGTTTATGTTCACTATCTCCTTTAATGAGGGAGCAAGCAAAATGCCCAAATATTTCAAATGTTTCTTGGCAATTTTCAAGGGGCAGCCGTGACTCTGATTTTCAAAGGTATCTTGTGGCATTGAGATGTCCAGACTTCTGACTTAGAGGGATTGAGTAAGAAATCCGATACTCGACCATAAGCTTCAAATTCTGCTAAAGATGCCAGCAGGGAGGCGTCATTATCTGCCAGAGTCATCAGGACATCGTCCGCATACATTGCCAATTTATGCTCTGTTCCCCCAACCCGCAGACCGCGAATAGCAGAATGGGCTTGTATCTTACTTGCCAAAACTTCCATGACGAGAGCAAAGAGCAGAGGTGAGAGTGGACACCCCTGCCTCATCCCATTGGAGATCGAGAAGGGTGTGGAAAGCATTCCATTCACCCTCACCCTAGCACTCAGGTTTGAGTACAGAGAGAATACCCAATTAACAAAATGTGGGCCAAATCCCATTTTCATCAGAGTGCGGCGCATAAACGACCAATTAACCCAATCAAAAGCCTTCTCTGCGTCCGTCGACACAAATATCAGCGGAGCGGAGTCAGCCTGTGCAGCAGAGATCAGCTGGAGGACTCAGAGTGTTATCTCGTGCCTCTCTAGCGGGAATGAATCCCGCCTGATCTGTAGATATTAACTGGGGTAGGTATTTTTTAAGGCGGTTCGCTATGACCTTCGCCAGGATCTTAACTTCAGAGTTAAGTAAGGAGATTGGTCTATAGCTACCTGGCTGAGTCTCTGGCTTATCTGGCTTTGGAATAACCAATATAAAAGCTTCCAACATTGAGCGCGGCAAAACCGGATCTCTCGAAAGTCGATTAAACAGATGGAGCAAACGAGGCACTAGAATATCCGCAAGTATTTTATAGTAGCGAGTCCCAATTCCGTTAGGACCCGGACTTTTGCCAATCGGAAGGCTTTTAATAGAAGTCAGGATCTCCTCAGATGTAAATGGAGCATCCAATTGGTCCGCCTCCTCTACTGACAATCGCGGCAAATCTACCCTTGCTAAGTAGTCTATTATCTTGCGTTCCTGGAATCTGCCTGTTTTGGTGCTCTCCCTGCTCCCCGCCTACTGAGTGAATATTGTAAAGAGCTTCATAAAATCTCCCAAAAGTATTAGCAATGGATTGCCCGTCCCTATGTGTCTCCTCTTGCTTATCAATAATCTAAAAAACATAGGAGCGTAGTCTCCTACGCGCAAGTGCGCGAGCTAGGAGTCTCCCCGCCTTATCTCCATGTTCAAAGAACTGTTGTAGCTTTTTATGTTATTCTTCTTGTAGGTGTCGCAGCTGATCTAGCCTTTGCAAGTTCCTCCTGTAGCCCATTCTCATTGGGGCTGTCTTTATGTGCTATCTCTTTTTGGGTTACTTGTGCCAATAACTTCATGTATAGATCTTTTTTAGATCTGCGCAAGGCTGCGCAGTGTCCCATCAATATGCCCCGAAGCACACATTTGTGACCCTCCCATTGTTCAAGCGAAAATATTCCTCTATACTTTTATGCAATTCTTGTACCAGAAGTTGATCATTCAATAGAAATTCATCCAGCCTCCAGATATAAGGCGTTACCGGAGTGTCAGGCCAGTCGATTGTACATTTGACCGGTGCATGATCTGACCACGTGATTGTATTAATAGTGCTGCCTCTCGTGACTGCTAGCCCAGCAGAATCCGCAAATAGATAATCTATCCTCATATATTTCCTATGAGGATGTGAGTAAAATGTAAAGTTTTTAATTGAGGGGTGAAAAGTACGCCAGATGTCGTGCACGACAAGTTCCTTAAGGGATCTGGTGAGGTGTTTAATTACTTTGTGAGGAGCGCTGGAGAGGCCATCAGAGGTGTCTAGAGTAGGGTCCAAGGACACATTAAAATCCCCCCCCCCCCATGTAAAGGTTGCCCTTTTGCACCTCTAAAAATTTTTGCATGACTTTTTTAAAAAACAAGTCCTGAGCCTTGTTTGGAAAATAGAGGTTGGCCAGGGTCATGGGTCTGCGATATAAAGTACCCGTTATAATCAAGTACCTACCATTTGGATCGCCCAATGTCTGTTCTAGTTGAAAAGGTACTGTTGAGCGGAATAGTATGCCCACTCCATTCTTTTTGGATGGCCCTGAAGCAAAGTAAGCCGATGGGTAATATCTGTTAAACCACTCTGGTTCCCTTAACTTGGAGAAATGCGTCTCCTGAATGAAAACTATATCTCCTCCCATCCTGTGTAGGTCACGAGAGACTATTGATAGCTTTTCTGGGCCATTAAGACCCTTGACATTTATAGTGAAGAGATCAATGGAGCGCATTCTGGCTGAACGTGTGTGAGAGTAGGGAGAAGAAAAATTAAAATTTCAGGTGCAGGGATATAAGTTTATGCCACAAGTAGAGAGGAAAAGTACTCACGATAGTGGGAGTTTAGAAAATTGAGAAAAAAGAGAGGAAGGTCAAAGATCTGTTGCAGATCAAGACTGAAGATAGCAGGACACTTTCCCAAAAATGTAAGGGCTAGGCGATAAAAGAAAAGAGTAGCAAACAAAATAAGAAAAGGTAGTATTCAACCGGAGGTAGTAACCCCATCATTCTTATAAATGCAATCTCAACAGAAAATTAAACTTTGTAGGTAAGAATAACCCAAAAATAAAATTAGAAAACCATTATTTGAACCAATAATTTATCAAAAGTGAAACACAAAACCCAAGTGCAATCCCCCAAGTGTGAGTAAAACAAAAGCCTTCGTCCCAAGAACTTACAATCTGTCTGAGTTGTATATGCCAACTCCCCCCAAAATTCCCCTCCCCCCCCACCTTTCCCCCCCTTTATTCCCCCGACTGTGATAAATTTTACTTAAACTTCACTCAGAACAGAAAGACAACTTGAATTATTAGACCGCAATAGGAACATAATGCACATAAAAGCTGCCGCACAAATTTCTTTTCCTCCTCTTCCATTATTGCTACTCCAGCTAAAAAAGGGGAGGAGCAATCCCCAAGAGCATAATCAAATATTCAAGTAAGTCTATCCGGATCCCCCAGATGTACAGCAAAAAACAAGGGCTATCCGTTTAAACCTTATAGAAAATGGTAATGAAGTAAGCCCTGAAGATAGCACAAAATCCTATTCCCCCCCCTCCCAACAGTGCCCAAAAGCAACAATAACCAGGCAAAGCATATTAGCACATAAACATTTGACATATGACATTTTTATAAATCCCAAACTGTCCCCTTTTTAAGGCCACCCTTATCCCCTCCACCCACGTGATCTAAGGCCCCAAAATGCTTCATAAGGCGATATACAAGATATATACATTTTATATTAAAACAGTTCTATGCGTGCCTACAATCAAAGTCCAGGGGAACGTCCTGTTGCTAATGCAATACAAGTGATCAGGTGACAGTTCTGAACATAGCGCTTAAAGCATTTTTCGGCACAATAGGGCTGAATTGTGCACCAACCACTAGCAACTGAAATCTGCCTTTATATTAGCATGCTGCTATAAGTTCTCTTTTGTAGGCCTCTACGGGGACTATTCTTTATTATAGAATTATATGAAAAATGTCAATACAAAAATAATAACATCAGTGCAAGAAGCAAACTTTAACTTATCTGTACTGGAACACTGCATAGAAAGACGTCTCATGTAGTGGGAACCAAGATTATCATGTCCTCCCCAGGTCAAGCAAAGGGTTCTCCAGAATCCAACTGACAAGCTGACTTGTGGCCTAAGAAGGTTGCAATCCGTCTGCACCCCGGCCCACATCAGGCCCGGGCTGCCCTGGAGCTGCAGCGATATTTGGTGGTCTAATCTGTATGCCCAAAGCTTGATTGAAGGCGGGAAAATTGGCAGGTGTTTTGAAGATAGCCGTCGTGCCATTTTTGGATGCAATTAAGCATGTGGGGAACCCCCACCTGTATTGGATCTGCTGCTCCTTGAGCCTAGATGTTATGTAGCGCAAGTCTCGCCTCTTCTGGAGAGTAGCTGGACACAGGTCAGTAAAGACTTGGATTTCCGTTCCATCAAATTGGAGGGGATGTTTGTTCCTAGAATGTCGAAGGATGTCCTCCTTATCCTTGTATGATAAGAGTTTAATAATGATATCCCTAGGTGGTGCTCTGGCTGGCGGTCTAAGCACACGGTGCACTCTTTCAACCTGGATCTCTACAGCATTAGGTGCAGGTGAGGAATTTGAAAAACTCTTGGATGTATTGATTTATTTCAGGCGGATTCACCGTTTCAGGCACTCCACGGAGCCGCAGGTTATTCTGCCTGCTCCTATTTTCCAAATCTTCGATCTTGTCAGTCAGGGTCTGGACTGTTGCCTCTTGAGATTGTATACAGCTAGCCTGTTGCTGCAGATCCGAGCGCATGATTTCTTGCGTTTCTTCCACCTGCGCAACCCTATGATCAACTGCCAGAATATCCTTTTTTAACTCACCAAACATGAGCTTCATATCTACCATGGCCTCTTTTATGTCATTTTTGGATGATAGATGCTTAATGTCCTCTTTAGTGACATAACTGGGTTATACAGGGTCTGGGTTCGTTATCTGAGCAGCCGCTGTTTGTCTACTAAGTTCAGGAGATTCCCTGCTTGCATTGGAGGCCGCCTCAGTTGAAATTAGATAGCTCTCCATATTGGAGGATTGGGAGCCCTTAGTGGGCTTTGAGATTCACCTGTTAGACATCCCCAAGCATAGGGCCGTGCAAACTTTCAGGGGCCACTTCTTTCTTTTCCTTCCTTGTGGTCACTGCAGCTGTGCTATCTGTGTGGCAATGAACGTTCACTGTCACAGTCTGTTGTACACTCTGTGTAGTGCCGCCAGAGCTAATAACGTGTACCCCCTATTTCGGCCGTAACATTAGGCCTATACAATCTTCCTCTAATCTCAGTGTACTACTGCAGGCCAATATCAACTCTCCTCTACTCCCCTCTGTGCCTTTTAAGGGAGCTCTGTGTTTGTAGTCCTGCTGCAAGTGTGACCAGCAAACCGCAGTTTGGAGTTTAATGTCCCTTTATTTTAATGTTAATTGTGTGTTTTAACAAGGCACCGGGTGCTGCAGGTGCCGTGACAGGTCTGATGTCTCAAACACTATATGACTCACCCTCCTAGACGGCCGCAATGTGATCCGCCTTATGCTTAGTGAGAGCCGTTTTGGGGCCAAAGTTAAGATCACACCGTCACCAGCTGTGTCCCATTCTAAGCAAGGCCCAACGCTTCAGCCGCTCTGTAACTGCGATCCGGATCACGCTGTTAGGTCCTGGGGAGACAGATAAGTAGCAGAAGTCTGGGCTAGATGGCTATGTCAGAACGAGTAGGTCCCGTGCTGCTGCTCCTAGCGATCGTGCTGCTCTTACCCCGGAGCAGGTCTTACTGCGTAGTGCAAAATTCTGACTCTCTTCACTCGATACAAAGGGGTCCAAGGGGCCAAGTTATGTGTCCACCTCCTTCAGAGATATTGTAGCTAGTTTTCCTTTGGTTCTAACGTGCTATGGGTCATTCAATACCTTATATAAGAACTTTGAGGCTTCAGAGCTCAATTAATGTGCGGCCATCAGCAAGCGTGGCCAAGCTCTGCCCCCTTAACGCTGCTTTTTAAGCCTAACGCACAACTCGTAATCTAGCCAATAGAGTTTAAAACGATTATCATTTTTAAATGTAGCCCAATTTTCAACAATATTGCGTTAGCATGTAAAAAGACTTACTATGTTCCTTTCTGTTGTTCAAAAATGTCCGCCTGCCCCCTCCCCTATTTTGTCACAAGTGTCTCCTCGCATTCACTTTTCTATTCTACACGCTCCTGGTGTTTGCGCATGCGCAATGCACCGATTTTCGTCATGGGGGTACTTTTTAAACCGGAACAGAAAGTAACCACTCAGTACACAGCGGTTTCATATGTGAGACGTACGATTGTGCTTTGCTTGATCAGGACTCGGTCATACTCATTCCCAGCCAGAGCTGTTCCCAGATTGGACTATAAACACCAATTATATGGTATGTGAACTGTCCAAAATACTAAATTGGTATTTTTTTTTTTTTTTTTAATAAACAGTTTTATTGTCAAATAAAATTCTTACATTACAGAAGTCAAAAAAGAAATTGCAACAAACCGTTTAACATTTTCTTTTACATTTTACAGTTATGCAGTGGAATGCGTCTAACAATAGGTATCTAGAAACATTCTGTTGCCACAGTTGTCAGGAGCCTTAGGTCCTATATCAATCTCCTAATAAAGCATAAACCCAACTTAGTTCGCATTTGCTAATTATGAAATTTATTTGCTATATATGTGTCCCACATGATCTTCATTAAGCCGTATGACACTTCAGTCCTCGACTTAATGTATGCATATTCCTCTAACTGTAAGATATGTTGGAAAGTATGGATCCAATCAGCAACTGTGGGGATGTATTTTTGTTTCCAGTGCCTTGCAAGTAATGTCTTCATGCCATTACTTGCCATAAAGATTAGTTTTTTCACTTGTGTTTGTGTCTTTCTTGGAATAATATTAAATAGCCAGATGCGAGGATCTGGTGGAATCGTGACCCCCACCATTTCTGAAGTCTCCCTTGCCACTTTTTCCCACACTTCCTTTATCATAGTACAATCCCACCAGATGTGAGCCATGTTCCCCCTGCCATTTTCGCACCTCCAGCATGTATCACTTGCCGTCCTATAGAGTTTATGTATCCTAGCCGGTGTGTAGTACCATCTTTGGATTATCTTTAAATTTAGTTCAATTAGTCGGCTGGAGGAGGAGACCTTGGTTACATTCGTGAAAATCTCTGAGACCTCTCTTGGTGTCATGTCTAGGTTCAGTTCTGTATTCCACCTATCTATGTAATACGGGGTGTAGCCGTGAGGTGGAATTTGTAATAGTGCATGAGAAATAGCTAGTGTCTTTTTATGTGGGGTGTCTGTTCTACATAGTGATTCAAATGCCGTCATGGGCCTCACTAAATTCCTTCGATCGGGGTGTTTAGTTATATATGATTGACATTGGCGTAGTAGTAACCAATTTTTTGAGAGGTCAATTCCCTCTGTCGCTAACTCTTCTAGGTTATAAAATTTATGCTCATTACCTAACTGAAATGCCGCTAAGGTTTTTCTCTTGTTAGATAGGGTTTTGTTGGGGAAATTCAGTCCCGGTATGAAGTCTATATTATTTGTAAGGGGTGTTAGTGGGGAGGTTCTTGAGGATATATTCGGGTATGATATTAGAATATGGTTCCAGACCCGGAATGTCTCTGCTATGATAGAGTTAGAATGATGTTCTAAGGAGGTCTGTTTTGGCGGTAGCCAGCAGAGAGACCCCAGGTGTGATTTATTTGCAATATCATGCTCCAGTGCCACCCAGGCCTTAGATGTGAAGTTCGTGTACCAGTCAATGATCCTTTGCAGGAATATACCCGTACGGTACTTTTCCAGATCAGGAACCCCTAATCCACCTCTTTTAGTTGGCATGCACATTAGTTGCTTATTGATCCTTGCTGGCCTGTTTTCCCATACATACGCTAATAGTTTGGATTGTAATGAATTAGTGAAGTTCTTGGGTGTGGGGATGGGCAGGGTTTGGAAGATATATAATAACCTTGGAAGGACATTCATTTTTAGGATTGTGATTCTCCCTAACCAGGATACATTTTTTGATCTCCAAGCTGAGAGATCTGCTATGATCTGTTGTTGGATGGGGACATAATTTAGTTGAAACATTTCTTCAGTTGTTGGGGCTAAGTATATGCCTAGGTATTTTAGGGAATTCCCTCTTTTTTTGAATGGGCATATCTGACAAATATTTTGGGATTGCAGGGGATCATGGTTTAGCAAAAGCATCTCTGACTTAGATTTATTGATGAGGAAATTGGATACTTTTTGGAAATTGTCTAGTTCAACACAAAGGGAGGGTATAGAGGTTGCGGGGTTGGTAAGGAAAAATAAAATATCATCAGCATACAATAAGATCTTATGGGTAGAACCTGCTATGTCTAGTCCCTGGATTGAGGGTTTGTCTCTAACTGCCAAGGCCAGGGCTTCCACTATGCAGGCAAACAGCAATGGGGATAGGGGGCAACCCTGGCGGGTCCCATTTGATATACTGAATGGATTAGATAAGTGGCCATTGACTCTGACCCTAGCTGACGGAGAATGGTAAAGGGCGAAAATCCTTGATATGATGGTTTTTCCCAGTTGGAATTTTTGTAATGTGGCCCTGAGGAATGTCCAACAGACGCGGTCGAACGCTTTCTCCGCGTCTGTTGAGACCAGGGCCAGGGGCACTTTCTGTTGCTGGGTGTATTCTAGGAGATGTATTGCCCTAACTGTGTTATCCTTGGCCTCTCTGTTTTGTATGAAACCTACTTGATCGTTCTTAATAAGCTGGGGCAATACCTGATTTAAACGGTTGGACAGAATTTTTGCATATATTTTGAGGTCCGAGTTCAATAGTGAAATGGGCCTGAAATTCTCCACCCTGTCTGGAGGTTTGCCTGGTTTAGGCAAGACCACTATGTGTGCTTCCAGGCTAGTGTCTAAGAATGGGTTCTCCTCACTGATGCTGTTGAACAAGTCTAATAGTTGTGGTATTAAAATGTCCTTGTATTGTTTGTAGTAGCTGTTTGAGTAACCGTCTGGTCCTGGGGCCTTTCCTGTAGGGAGGTCTTTTATTACTTTCTTGATTTCCTCATAAGAGAAAGGACTGTCCAGTGAATCTATCTGTTCCTGTCTCAGTGTGGGGAACTTTAGTTTCTCTAGGTATTCCTGTGTCAATGAGCTATTTTTCAATTGAGGTGGATTTGCCCCACCATTACTAATATTGTACAGTTGTTCATAATATGTTCTGAATGCCTCAGCTATTTGGGTAGTCGTGTACACATCTTTCCCCTTGATGTCTTTTGTCTGTAAAATATATGTTTTATTAATTTTCCTTTTGAGTTTTCTGGCGAATAGTGAGCTGCTCTTGTTGTTACCTTCAAAATATGTTTGCCTCAATTTTATTGCGTGTTGCTTACATTCCTTATCTATAATGGTTTGTATTGTGGCTCTACATTCTTCTATTGCTTTCAGTAATGTATGATCATTAGTGTTATATTTGTGTTGTTTTTCCAGCTCTGAAAGCCTAGTAAGAGTATTGTGTAGATAAATTCTTTCTTCCTTTATTTTGTGAGCTTTCATGCTTATTAATTCGCCTCTGACCACTGATTTGTGAGCTTCCCACAAGAGCCTGTTATCTGATGTGGAGGCTTGATTCAGTGTAAAGTATTCAGTTAATGTTTTTTCTATTTTGAATGTGTAGACTGGGTCCCTAATTAAATTGTCATCTATTCTCCATGTGTGTGAGATTTTATTCATTAGGGGCCAGTGTATAGTGCAGCCTACCATTGAATGGTCCGACCATGTTCTGGGGTAAATGGTGAGTTCCTTTACCCTGGCTAAGCTGGCTACGTCTAGCATGATGTAGTCAATGCGAGAGTATCGGGCATGAGGGTGTGAATAAAAAGTGTAATTTCTTACGTCTGGGTACTTCACTCTCCATGCATCGTGAACTGTGAGGTCCTTTAGACACTGTCGTGTTGTGTTAATTATTTTGTGTGGGACCGATGAAGTGTGGTTGGAATTGTCCATATAGGGGTCGAGTGTAAGATTGAAGTCTCCTCCAATAATTAGGGTACCTTTGGACACTTCTAATAGTAAATTAGTTAAATGTTTAAAGTATGCATCTTGTCTAGTGTTGGGGGCATACGTGCAGACCATGGTCACCACTGTATTAAATAGCTTGCCTGTGACAATCAAGTATCTCCCTTCCCTGTCCCTATGCACCTTGATCTGTTGAAAGGGTATATTTCTTTTGATTAGGATTCCCACCCCATTTGTTTTGGTAGAATTGGATGCATAAAACGTTTCGCCATATTTAAATTTAAAGGTCTTAGGTTCCCTGCCCTTTACAAAATGCGTTTCCTGTAGGAACACTATGTCCCCCCTTTTCTCTTTTATGTCTTTTAGCACTACGCTTCTTTTGTGTGGGCTATTGAGGCCCTTTGCGTTTGCCGTTAGGATGTTAAGACTATTCTGCGTGTTTTCTGTCATTTAACTCATTAAGAAGACTAAATCTACCCTTGTTTAACACTTGGAATTTAACTTGTTCCCTAGTTGTGTAGTGTTTCCATTCAAGGCAATCAGGTCGCCCACACATTTGCTCCTGACCTGTGGCAACTTCAAAACAGTAGCTTAAGACTTTGAAGACAATAAAACAAAGAACTGCATTCACTTCGTGTAATATAAACAATTCAAACAATTCAAACATTACAATCTGGGCACAATCTATCTTGTGCTATAAATCCCAGCTAGGGGGGATTGCTGGTTGACTCTTCTTGCCAATATAAACATTTCTATAGGGAGGGGGGGGAAGAGAGGGGGTGAAAAGCTTATCCATTTAAAACATTTCTAACATTTCTAGGGGTCTCTTCAGAGACCATAGTATCATGACAGAACCAAACTTAATCTAACTCTTTATACATGCTTTAGTAACGATTTGTTTAACCATTTACCAGAACCGGCTATCAGAACTGGATACCATACTATCTTAACCCAAATGTTAACTTTTCTCTTTCGTTGAACAGTGTTCATGTGACTTGCGTCACTTAACATTTTAATGTCCTATGTGACTTTTCTCTAAGTTCAATATAGAATTATCTCACCCACAGGTTCATTGTCCTGTTAATCATCCTGGATCGCTGCTGGACGATGTTGAGGGTTTTGGTCTTTTCTCCTTTCTTTTCTTCGTTATAACCGTTGACCAGGTCGGCTTTTGGTTCATCTGCTTGCTGAAAGATGCTGTAGCAGTTGGCAATCTTGACCTTTCTTCAGCTGTGGTTGGTGGACTAAAAGAGATGTCCAGTAGTTTAGATAGGTCCTCTAGGTCTTTAGATGATCTATATGACACTGATCTTCCTTCATGTTGCACATGTAGGCAGAAGGGATATCCCCATTTATATCTCACATTCTTTTCCTGTAGTATTTTAGTTATAAAGCGGACCTCTTTTCTTTTCTGCACTGTTATGGGGCTAAGATCCAGGAATATTTGTAGGTGGTGATCTAAGTAGGTTATTTGTCTCAGTTGTCTTGCTTGGAGCCATATCTTCTCCTTGTCTGTGTACCTCAGAAACCTTAGAATGATATCTCGTGGAGGTGCATTCGGTGGTGGAGGGGGTCGTAGGGCTCTGTGTGCCCTGTCCAGCTCCATGTCAGGAGCCTGTTGGTCATTCTGTAAGTGCTTAAACAGCCCTTGTAGGTATTCCGGTATTTCTGCTGGGGTAATGGATTCCGGTGCACCCCTTACCCTCAGGTTGTTTCTACGTCCCCTGTTGTCAAGGTCTTCTAATTTGTCATCCATAGCTTCCATATAGGCTTCTTGCTCTTTTGCGTGGGTTGTTAGTGAGTCCACTATTTTATCTGTGGAATCTTGGGCTTCTTCTATGGACTCTATCCTGTTTCCTATCTCCTTTATGTCATGTTTCATGGAAGACAATTCAGATTGTATTAAGTCTTTTAGACCGTCAAAGTCAGCCTTGGTAGGTAACTTAGCAATGTCCATTTTTAGTTGGTCTGCATATTCTTTTGATATCGCCACAGACATGGAACTAGGCTGCATCTCCATTGTAGTTTTGTCTGCTTCCCTATGGGAATGTTCTTGAGGTTGAAAAAAGTTGCTTACAGGTACCGGTGAGAGTGTTTGATTTTTTAATACTTTGCTCGTTTTGATCTGCTTATTGGGTCTTTTTGGGGCCATCCCCAGTGGCCTATTTCTGAATAATGATGCTTATGTATGGGTAGGAATATAGGTACGTCACATCTTGTGTTTTATAGTCCTTTTGTGAGGTAAGTAGCTGTTATGGGGGGTTTGAAAGTGCCGGTGTTATTATGTGCCACGTGGGCCGTCATATAATCTGCAGCGTTAAGATTTTTAAGCACCTTTTCCCCCTTGTTTATTGTTTTGAACAAATGTGATTCATACCTGTAGCTTATGTTTGGTCTCCATAGCTCCTAGAAATGTAAACCATGCAACTCCTCATCTGAAAAACTTACAAATCTGCGCCCCTCCGGTTTTAGAGGCTGTCAGGGCTTGGGCCTACACAGCGTTATCACTTTGCATTACGCCTCCCGGTTTTAACATCAGAGTTTTTCTTGCATCTGCCTATCCCCCAAGTGTAGATGGGTGATATGCCACCAAGTGGTCCTGTTTTACAGAGTCCGATTCTTCTTTTTTGGCTAAGGTTCGTCTAACCTGCTCAGAGCTTCAGTCTTTTGCGGCCATTTCCAGCTTGGCCTCGCTCCGTATTTATTTAATGCAACTGTCATGAACTTATAAGTTGCCTCGTTATTGGCTCATATGATAAGCTTATAACAGTGTAAGTCTAAATGTTTCTTACAGACAGATAGCTCAGCATGCTAAGGCACTGTGGCTAAGTTCTGTAGCAACCCAAGGTTCGATCCCTGGCAAGGTCCACTCAGCCTTTCATCCTTCTGAGGTTGATAAAATGAGCAGTGCCTTGAGACCCTTACGGGTGATTAGCCGTGCTTTACAAGTACCCAATACATACATTATAAAAGAAAAATAGTAAACGTTTGCTTAAAAAATATATCTTACTAGAAACAAGCTAGAGATATTGTAAAGATATTAAATGATAAGATATATGAGGTTTTAAGAGGTTATATGGTTTATGATATTATAAGATATGATTTTAGTGGTATTATCCTATTGAATGAACAGTCTGTGTTACATGCTAGACTAATTCCTATATTATTGCATTTCGGTTGTTTCTCAAAACTTTACATTTTAAACATAATTTATAGCTTTACAGACCTTACTTATTAACTGTAAATCTTATAAACAAAACTTTTATAGGTCTACAATTAAATTAATTGTATGTGAATAGAAATGCAGATGAGCAGCAGAAGGTGTCTATGGTCTGCATTCGTTATTAAATTGCAAGCCCTTTAGAATTCTCTTAAGCTAGATTAGTTTATGCGTTCGTCTTTTAACGCTGAAAATATGGTCATTTCAGCGTTAAAACAGCACTGCAGCCATTACGAGTCTTGTCAGTATAGGTGTACCGCAAGCCTTTTAGCCTGTAACACAACGTCAGTACCCCACTCTTAAAAATGACGTTTTTGTATTGGATCCCCATACTGCCAGTATTACGAGTTTTGTGGTGAGGCTAAAAAGCGAGGGTTACAGCCTAAAACGACAAGATCAGTACCGCCATCTAAAGTCAGTACAAATCTGTAAAATAAAAATCATTACTAAACTGCTACAAAGTACACTAAACACCAATAAACTACCTATTAACCCCTAAACCGAGGCCCTCCCGCATCGCAAATACTATAATAAATATAACCACTAATCTGCTGCTCCCGACATCGCTGCCACTAAGAAAATGTATTAACCCCTATTTCACCGCTGCCCGACATTGCCGCCACTATACTAAAGTTATTAACTCCTAAACTGCCGCCCTCCTGCACTGTAAACACTATTGAAATATTATTAACCCCTGAGAGAGTACCGGTGTTCGTTCTAAAATGTCCCTGGACCCACTGATGCTGACACACGGGCCTGGGCTGTCTGGTCGACAAAATGCTCCTGGAACTGACAGACCTAACTCACAGGGCCTGTACCGTGACACCCTACCCGGCTGCTGTAGCAAGAACAAGATGGCAAAAAGAATTGCAGACAAGGAGTTGACTGACTGGAACTGGGAGGAAGAGGATGAGACAGAGGAAGCAGGAACCTTTTCTGTGGCCCCTGCAGATGTCTTAAAGACCAGAGAGATAAAGAAAGCAAAAAGAAGAAACACTGGAAGTGAATCTGAAGATTCTGGTGCTTTTAAAGGATTTAAAGGCTTGATTCCATCACCTGGAGGTGCATTTTCTGCATTTGGAAATGGATCTGGATTGAAACCTTTAGAAGGAATGACAAATGGGACTGTCAGCACACCAAAACCGCTTTTCTTTCCCACTGTGAAAACTACTTCCGAGACTAAACCGCCCTTTGGTTCTCTGCTTTTTAATGGTCCTTCGTCCACACACTCTGGATCTGCTAGCACTGCAAAAAACAATGGAGAACGGACTCAGCCTACCTCTGTTCCTGGATCAGCATCAAATAAGCCTTGTAGCAGTGACTACAACAAACACTTAACGTTGCTCAATTGTTCTGTACGTGATTGGATTGTAAAGCATGTGAATGCAAATCCCCTATGTGACCTGACACCAATTTTTAGAGACTATGAAAAACATTTATCAAGCATTGAACAGAAGTATGGCAATATCACTGATAGTGGTTCTGAAAGTGACAGCAGTGGCAGCCAAGCCAAGATCATTCCAATATCATGTGTCCCAAAATTAGAAAAACCTCCAGTATTTACCTTTAGTAGTAAAGAAAATCCATCAGACAAGAAAAAAGATACTGAAGAAAAGAAACCACAGACTGCGCCAAGCTTTAACTTTGGACAGAAAGTTGACAGTTCTGTGTTTAGTGTTGGCGCTGCTGCTGGATTTTCATTTTCCTCTGGTGTTGGCTTTGGCAAAGACGCAAATAAAACGAGTACAACGGTCTCATCGTTTCCAATCCAGCCAAAGGAGTCAAGTGGCAACATTGAAGATGCAGGTGGTGGTGGTGAGGAAGAAGAGGAACCTCCCAAAGTAGTAATCAATGAAGTAAAAGAAGAGGATGCCTTCTACTGAAAAAACATAATTTATGCTTACCTGATAAATTTATTTCTCTTGTAGTGTATCCAGTCCACGGATCATCCATTACTTGTGGGATATTCTCCTTCCCAACAGGAAGTTGCAAGAGGATCACCCACAGCAGAGCTGCTATATAGCTCCTCCCCTAATTGTCATATCCAGTCATTCGACCGAAAACAAACAGAGAAAGGAGAAACCATAGGGTGCAGTGGTGACTGTAGTTTAATTAAAATTTAGACCTGCCTTAAAAGGACAGGGCGGGCCGTGGACTGGATACACTACAAGAGAAATAAATTTATCAGGTAAGCATAAATTATGTTTTCTCTTGTTAAGTGTATCCAGTCCACGGATCATCCATTACTTGTGGGATACCAATACCAAAGCTAGAGTACACAGATGATGGGAGGGACAAGGCAGGATTAAGCGGAAGGAACCACTGCCTGAAGAACCTTTCTCCCAAACACAGCCTCCGAAGAAGCAAAAGTATCAAATTTGTAATATTTTGAAAAAGTGTGAAGCGAAGACCAGGGGGTCGATCCGATATAAAGCGTCGCCCGCAAAAGCCGGCGACGCCAATATTTACGCTGATTTGGTATCCTATATACGGCATAACCTAGAAGTTACGCGCGTATATTTCTGCCGTCGCCCGTAGTTTTTTGGGCCATAGGCAGGTATACCAAACCAGCGCAGTTTGGTATCCAATATGCAGCGTAAGGACTTACGTGGCGAAAATGGAGAAAACTTACTCCATTTTCACCTCGCCACAAAAAGCAGCCGTAAGAAGCCTTACGCTGACTATTGGAGCCCCGTAACTCCCTAAACTGGCTGCTAAAATAAACCTAACACCTAACGCATGCGCAATGTCTATCTCCCTGTCAACCGCGATCCACCTCCCCCCCGAAATCCCTAATAAAGTTATTACCCCCTAAACCGCCGCTCCCGGACCCCGCCGCCATCTACATAAACTAACCCCCTACTGTGAGCCCCTAAAACCGCCGCCATCTACCTTATCTATCCCCTAATTAGAACCCCTTACACCGCTGTCATCTACCTTATCTATCCCCTAATCTGACCCCTTACACCGCCGCCACCTATATAAAAATTATTAACCCCTAATTTAATCTACCTACCCCGCCGCCAGCTATGTTATCTATATTAACCCTAAGTATATTATAGTTAATATAGTTATTACATTATATATATTAACTATATTAACCCTAATTATATTAGGGTTAATATAGTTAATATAGTTACTATAGTATTTATATTAACTATATTAACTCTATCTAACCCTAACACCCCTAACTAAATTTATATTAAATTAATCTAATTAATTTATAAACTAAAATATTCCTATTTAAATCTAAATACTTACCTATAAAATAAACCCTAAGATAGCTACAATATAATTAATAATTACATTGTAGCTATGTTAGGGTTAATATTTATTTTACAGGTAAATTGTTAATTATTTTAACTAGGTATAATAGATATTAAATAGTTATTAACTATTTAATATCTACCTAGTTAAAATAATTACCCAATTACCTGTAAAATAAATCCTAACCTAAGTTACAAATACACCTACACTATAAATAAATTTAATAAACTACAAACATCTATCTAAAAATACAATTAAATTAACTAAACTAAATTACAAAAAAAAACAAACACTAAATTACAAAAAATAAAAAAAAGATTACAAGATTTTTAAGCTAATTACACCTATTCTAAGCCCCCTAATAAAATAATAAACCCCCAAAATAAAAAAAATTCCCTGCCCTATTCTAAATTAAACAAATTTCAAAGCTCTTTACCTTACCAGCCCTTAAAAGGGCCTTTTGTGGGGCATGCCCCAAAGAATTCAGCTCTTTTGCATACAACAAATACAACCCCCCCCCCCATTACAACCCACCACCCACATACCCCTATTCTAAAACCACCCAAACCCCCCTTAAAAAAGCCTAACACTACCCCCCTGAAGATCTCCCTACCTTGTCTTCACCACACCGGGCCGAACTCCTGATCCGATCCGGGCGATGTCTTCCTCCAAGCGGCAAAGAAGAATTCTTCCTCCGGCGATGTCATCCTCCAAGCGGCAAAGAAGAATTCTTCCTCCGGCGATGTCATCCTCCAAGCGGCAAAGAAGAATTCTTCCTCCGGCGACGTCTTCCTCCAAGCGGCAGCAAAGTCTTCATTCTTCCTGGCGGCATCTTCAATCTTCTTTCTTCGCTCCGCCGCCGCGGAGCATCCATCCCGGCCGACTGCTGAACTTGGAATGAGGTACCTTTAAATGACGTCATCCAAGATGGCGTCCGCCGAATTCCGATTGGCTGATAGGATTCTATCAGCCAATCGGAATTAAGTTAAAAAAATCTGATTGGCTGATTGAATCAGCCAATCAGATTCAAGTTCAATCCGATTGGCTGATCCAATCAGCCAATCAGATTGAGCTCGCATTCTATTGGCTGTTCCGATCAGCCAATAGAATGCGAGCTCAATCTGATTGGCTGATTGGATCAGCCAATCGGATTGAACTTGAATCTGATTGGCTGATTCAATCAGCCAATCAGATTTTTTTAACTTAATTCCGATTGGCTGATAGAATCCTATCAGCCAATCGGAATTCGGCGGACGCCATCTTGGATGACGTCATTTAAAGGTACCTCATTCCAAGTTCAGCAGTCGGCCGGGATGGATGCTCCGCGGCGGCGGAGCGAAGAAAGAAGATTGAAGATGCCGCCGGAAGAATGAAGACTTTGCTGCCGCTTGGAGGAAGACGTCGCCGGAGGAAGAATTCTTCTTTGCCGCTTGGAGGATGACATCGCCGGAGGAAGAATTCTTCTTTGCCGCTTGGAGGAAGACATCGCCCGGATCGGATCAGGAGTTCGGCCCGGTGTGGTGAAGACAAGGTAGGGAGATCTTCAGGGGGGTAGTGTTAGGCTTTTTTAAGGGGGGTTTGGGTGGTTTTAGAATAGGGGTATGTGGGTGGTGGGTTGTAATGGGGGGGGGGGGATTGTATTTGTTGTATGCAAAAGAGCTGAATTCTTTGGGGCATGCCCCACAAAAGGCCCTTTTAAGGGCTGGTAAGGTAAAGAGCTTTGAAATTTGTTTAATTTAGAATAGGGCAGGGAAAAATTTTTATTTTGGGGGTTTATTATTTTATTAGGGGGCTTAGAATAGGTGTAATTAGCTTAAAAATCTTGTAATCTTTTTTTTATTTTTTGTAATTTAGTGTTTGTTTTTTTTTGTAATTTAGTTTAGTTAATTTAATTGTATTTTTAGATAGATGTTTGTAGTTTATTAAATTTATTGATAGTGTAGGTGTATTTGTAACTTAGGTTAGGATTTATTTTACAGGTAATTGGGTAATTATTTTAACTAGGTAGATATTAAATAGTTAATAACTATTTAATATCTATTATACCTAGTTAAAATAATTAACAATTTACCTGTAAAATAAATATTAACCCTAACATAGCTACAATGTAATTATTAATTATATTGTAGCTATCTTAGGGTTTATTTTATAGGTAAGTATTTAGATTTAAATAGGAATATTTTAGTTTATAAATGAATTAGATTAATTTAATATAAATTTAATTAGGGTTAGATAGAGTTAATATAGTTAATATAAATACTATAGTAACTATATTAACCCTAATATAATTAGGGTTAATATAGTTAATATATATAATGTAATACCTATATTAACTATAATATACTTAGGGTTAATATAGATAATATAGCTGGCGGCGGGGTAGGTAGATTAAATTAGGGGTTAATAATTTTAATATAGATGGCGGCGGTGTTAGGGGCTCACTTTAGGGGGTTATAGATATAATATAGCTGGCGGCGGGGTACGGGAGCGGCGGTTTAGGGGTTAATAGCTTTTTTATTGTTAGGCTAGTGGGGGGGGATAGCGGATAGAGGGTTAGACAGTGCGGGCTATGTTAGGGAGGCGTGTTAGACAGTGCGGGCTATGTTAGGGAGGCGTGTTAGACAGTGCGGGTGTTTTAAACTTTAGTCAGGTTTTATAGGCGCCGGCAGATTCTAACGTGCCGCAAGTCACTGGCGACGCCAGAAATTTGTACTTGCGCAGATTTCTGGACATCGCTGGTTTGTGAGACTTACGGCACGTTAGCATCTGACGGCGACTTATATGGGATGGCTCGAGTTGCGAGCTGAAACTGCGGGCGACGCCGGTTCCCTCGCTTGCGCCGCAAACTGCGATCTATATCGGATCGCGCCCCAGGTCGCAGCCTTGCAAATCTGTTCAACAGAGGCCTCATTTTTGAAGGCCCAGGTGGAAGTCACAGCTCTAGTAGAATGAGCTGTAATCCTTTCAGGGGGCTGCTGTCCAGCAGTCTCATAGGCTAGGCTTATTACGCTCCGAAGCCAAAAGGAAAGAGAGGTTGCCGAAGCTTTTTGACCTCTCCTCTGTCCAGAGTAAACGACAAACAGGGAAGATGTTTGACGAAAATCTTTAGTAGCTTGTAAGTAAAACTTCAAGGCACGGACTACGTCCAGATTATGTAAAAGACGTTCCTTCTTTGAAGAAGGATTAGGGCACAACGATGGAACAACAATCTCTTGATTGATATTCTTGTTAGAAACCACCTTAGGTAAAAACCCAGGTTTGGTACGCAGAACTACCTTATCTGCATGAAAAATCAGATAAGGAGAATCACATTGTAAGGCAGATAGCTCAGAGACTCTCCGAGCCGAGGAAATAGCCATCAAAAACAGAACTTTCCAAGATAAAAGTTTAATATCAATGGAATGAAGGGGTTCAAACGGAACTCCTTGAAGAACCTTAAGAACCAAGTTTAAGCTCCACGGGGGAGCAACAGGTTTAAACACAGGCTTAATTCTAACCAAAGCCTGGCAAAATGCCTGGACGTCTGGAACCTCTGCCAGACGCTTGTGCAAAAGAATAGACAGAGCAGAAATCTGTCCCTTTAAGGAACTAGCTGATAATCCTTTGTCCAAGCCCTCTTGGAGAAAAGACAATATTCTAGGAATCCTAACCTTACTCCATGAGTAATTCTTGGATTCACACCAATAAAGATATTTACTCCATATCTTGTGGTAGATTTTCCTGGTAACAGGCTTTCGTGCCTGTATTAAAGTATCAATGACTGACTCGGAGAAGCCACGCTTTGATAGAATCAAGCGTTCAATCTCCATGCAGTCAGTCTCAGAGAAATTAGATTTGGATGATTGAAAGGACCTTGTATCAGAAGGTCCTGTCTTAGAGGCAGACTCCATGGAGGAAAGGATGACATGTCCACTAGGTCTGCATACCAAGTCCTACGTGGCCACGCAGGTGCTATCAGAATCACCGATGCTCTCTCCTGTTTGATTTTGGCAATCAGTCGAGGGAGCAGAGGAAACGGTGGAAACACATAAGCCAGGTTGAAGAACCAAGGCGCTGCTAGAGCATCTATCAGCGTCGCTTCTGGGTCCCTGGACCTGGATCCGTAACAAGGAAGCTTGGCGTTCTGGCGAGACGCCATGAGATCCAACTCTGGTTTGCCCCAACGATGAATCAACTGAGCAAACACCTCCAGATGGAGTACCCACTCCCCCGGATGGAAGGTCTGACGACTTAGAAAATCCGCCTCCCAGTTCTCCACACCTGGGATATGGATTGCTGACAGGTGGCAAGAGTGGTACTCTGCCCAGCGAATTATTTTTGAGACTTCTAACATCGCTAGGGAACTCCTGGTTCCCCCTTGATGGTTGATGTAAGCCACAGTCGTGATGTTGTCCGACTGAAATCTGATGAACCTCAGTGTTGCTAACTGAGGCCAAGCCAGAAGAGCATTGAATATCGCTCTTAACTCCAGAATATTTATTGGAAGGAGTTTCTCCTCCTGAGTCCACGATCCCTGTGCCTTCAGGGGATTCCAGACTGCACCCCAACCTAGAAGGCTGGCATCTGTTGTTACAATTGTCCAATCTGGCCTGCGAAAGGTCATACCCTTGGACAGGTGTACCCGAGACAACCACCAGAGAAGAGAATCTCTGGTCTCTTGATCCAGATTTAGCAGAGGGGACAAATCTGTGTAATCCCCATTCCACTGACTCAGCATGCATAATTGCAGCGGTCTGAGATGAAGGCGCGCAAATGGCACTATGTCCATTGCCGCTACCATTAAGCCGATTACCTCCATACACTGAGCTACCGAAGGGCGCGGAATGGAGTGAAGAACACGGCAAGCATTTAGAAGTTTTGATAACCTGGACTCCCGTCAGGTAAATTTTCATTTCTACAGAATCTATAAGAGTCCCTAAGAAGGAGACTCTTGTGAGTGGGGATAGAGAACTCTTTTCCTCGTTCACTTTCCACCCATGCGACCTCAGAAATGCCAGAACTATCTCTGTATGAGACTTGGCAACTTGAAAGCTTGACGCCTGTATCAGGATGTTGTCTAGATACGGAGCCACCGCTATGCCTCGCGGTCTTAGAACCGCCAGAAGTGAGCCCAGAACCTTTGTAAAGATTCTCGGGGCTGTAGCCAACCCGAAGGGAAGAGCTACAAATTGGTAATGCCTGTCTAGAAAGGCAAACCTTAGAAACCGATGATGATCTTTGTGAATCGGTATGTGAAGGTAGGCATCCTTTAAGTCCACTGTGGTCATGTACTGACCTTCTTGGATCATGGGTAGGATGGTCCGAATAGTTTCCATTTTGAAAGATGGAACTCTGAGGAATTTGTTTAAGATCTTTAGATCCAAAATTACAGGGAGTGCAGAATTATTAGGCAAGTTGTATTTTTGAGGATTAATTTTATTATTGAACAACAACCATGTTCTCAATGAACCCAAAAAACTCATTAATATCAAAGCTGAATAGTTTTGGAAGTAGTTTTTAGTTTGTTTTTAGTTATAGCTATTTTAGGGGGATATCTGTGTGTGCAGGTGACTATTACTGTGCATAATTATTAGGCAACTTAACAAAAAACAAATATATACCCATTTCAATTATTTATTTTTACCAGTGAAACCAATATAACATCTCAACATTCACAAATATACATTTCTGACATTCAAAAACAAAACAAAAACAAATCAGTGACCAATATAGCCACCTTTGTTTGCAAGGACACTCAAAAGCCTGCCATCCATGGATTCTGTCAGTGTTTTGATCTGTTCACCATCAACATTGCGTGCAGCAGCAACCACAGCCTCCCAGACACTGTTCAGAGAGGTGTACTGTTTTCCCTCCTTGTAAATCTCACATTTGATGATGGACCACAGGTTCTCAATGGGGTTCAGATCAGGTGAACAAGGAGGCCATGTCATTAGAATTTCTTCTTTTATACCCTTTCTTGCCAGCCACGCTGTGGAGTACTTGGACGCGTGTGATGGAGCATTGTCCTGCATGAAAATCATGTTTTTCTTGAAGGATGCAGACTTCTTCCTGTACCACTGCTTGAAGAAGGTGTCTTCCAGAAACTGGCAGTAGGACTGGGAGTTGAGCTTGACTCCATCCTCAACCCGAAAAGGCCCCACAAGCTCATCTTTGATGATACCAGCCCAAACCAGTACTCCACCTCCACCTTGCTGGCGTCTGAGTCGGACTGGAGCTCTCTGCCCTTTACCAATCCAGCCACGGGCCCATCCATCTGGCCCATCAAGACTCACTCTCATTTCATCAGTCCATAAAACCTTAGAAAAATCAGTCTTGAGATATTTCTTGGCCCAGTCTTGACGTTTCAGCTTGTATGTCTTGTTCAGTGGTGGTCGTCTTTCAGCCTTTCTTACCTTGGCCATGTCTCTGAGTATTGCACACCTTGTGCTTTTGGGCACTCCAGTGATGTTGCAGCTCTGAAATATGGCCAAACTGGTTGCAAGTGGCATCTTGGCAGCTGCACGCTTGACTTTTCTCAGTTCATGGGCAGTTATTTTGCGCCTTGGTTTTTCCACACGCTTCTTGCGACCCTGTTGACTATTTTGAATGAAACGCTTGATTGTTCGATGATCACGCTTCAGAAGCTTTGCAATTTTAAGAGTGCTGCATCCCTCTGCAAGATATCTCACAATTTTTTTGACTTTTCTGAGCCTGTCAAGTCCTTCTTTTGACCCATTTTGCCAAAGGAAAGGAAGTTGCCTAATAATTATGCACACCTGATATAGGGTGTTGATGTCATTAGACCACACCCCTTCTCATTACAGAGATGCACATCACCTAATATGCTTAATTGGTAGTAGGCTTTCGAGCCTATACAGCTTGGAGTAAGACAACATGCATAAAGAGGATGATGTGGTCAAAATACTCATTTGCCTAATAATTCTGCACTCCCTGTAGTCTGAAGGTTCCCTCTTTTTTGGGAACCACAAACAGATTTGAATAAAAACCCTGTCCTTGTTCCGTCCGCGGAACTGGATGGATCACTCCCATAACTAGGAGGTCTTGCACACAGCGTAGGAATGCCTCTTTCTTTATCTGATTTGCAGATAGCCTTGAAAGATGAAATCTCCCTTGTGGAAGGGAAGCTTTGAAGTCCAGAAGATATCCCTGAGATATGATCTCCAACGCCCAGGGATCCTGAACATCTCTTGCCCACGCCTGGGCGAAGAGAGAAAGTCTGCCCCCTACTACATCCGTCGCCGGATAGGGGGCCGTTCCTTCATGCTGTCTTAGAGGCAGCAGCAGGCTTTCTGGCCTGCTTGCCTTTGTTCCAGGACTGGTTAGGTTTCCAGGCCTGCTTAGATTGAGCAAAAGTTCCCTCTTGTTTTGAAGCGGAGGAAGTTGATGCTGCACCTGCCTTGAAATTTCAAAAGGCACGAAAATTAGACTGTTTGGCCTTTGCTTTGGCCCTGTCCTGAGGAAGGGTGTGACCCTTACCTCCAGTAATGTCAGCAATAATTTCCTTCAAACCAGGCCCGAATAAGGTCTGCCCTTGAAAGGAATGTTGAGTAATTTAGACTTCGAAGTCACGTCAGCTGACCAGGATTTAAGCCATAGCGCCCTACGCGCTTGGATGGCGAATCCGGAATTCTTAGCCGTTAGTTTAGTCAAATGAACAATGGCATCAGAAACAAATGAGTTAGCTAGCTTAAGTGTTCTAAGCTTGTCAATAATTTCAGTCAATGGAGCTGTATGGATGGCCTCTTCCAGGGCCTCAAACCAGAATGCCGCCGCGGCCGTGACAGGCGCAATGCATGCAAGGGGCTGCAAAATAAAACCTTGTTGAATAAACATTTTCTTAAGGTAACCCTCCAATTTTTTATCCATTGGATCTGAAAAAGCACAACTGTCCTCAACCGGGATAGTAGTACGCTTTGCTAAAGTAGAAACTGCTCCCTCCACCTTAGGGACCGTCTGCCATAAGTCCCGTGTAGTGGCGTCTATTGGAAACATTTTTCTAAATATAGGAGGTGGGGAAAAAGGCACACCCGGTCTATCCCACTCCTTGCTAATAATTTCTGTAAGCCTTTTAGGTATAGGAAAAACATCAGTACACACCGGTACCGCATAGTATTTATCCAGCCTACACAATTTCTCTGGTACTGCAACTGTGTTACAGTCATTCAGAGCAGCTAATACCTCCCCAAGCAACACACGGAGGTTCTCAAGCTTAAATTTAAAATTAGAAATCTCTGAATCAGGTTTCCCCGAATCAGAGATGTCACCCACAGACTGAAGCTCTCCGTCCTCATGATCTGCATATTGTGACGCAGTATCAGACATGGCCCTTACAGCATCTACGCGCTCTGTATTTCTCCTAACCCCAGAGCAATCGCGCATGCCTCTTAATTCAGGCAACCTGGATAATACCTCTGACAGGGTATTATTCATGATTGCAGCCATGTCCTGCAAGATAATCGCTATGGGCGTCCCTGATGTAATTGGCGCCATATTAGCGTGCATCCCCTGAGCGGGAGGCGAAGGGTCTGACACGTGGGGAGAGTTAGTCGGCATAACTTCCCCCTCGTCAGAATCTTCTGGTGATATTTCTTTTATAGTTAAAGACTGATCTTTACTGTTTAAGGTGAAATCAATACATTTAGTACACATTCTCCTATGGGGCTCCACCATGGCTTTCAAACATAATGAACAAGTAGTTTCCTCTGTGTCAGACATGTTTAAACAGACTAGCAATGAGACTAGCAAGCTTGGAAAACACTTTAAACAAGTTTACAAGCAATATAAAAAACGTTACTGCACCTTTAAAAACACAAATTTTGTCAAAATTTGAAATAACAGTGAAAAAAGGCAGTTACACTAACGAAATTTTTACAGTGTATGTAACAAGTTAGCAGAGCATTGCACCCACTTGCAAATGGATGATTAACCCCTTTATACCCAAAATGGAATAATAAAAGACAAAACGTTTTTTCAAACAGTCACAACAACTGCCACAGCTCTACTGTGGCTTTTTACCTCCCTCAAAAACGACTTTGAAGCCTTTTGAGCCCTCCAGAGATGTCCTGGATCATGCAGGAAGAAGCTGGATGTCTGTGTCTGTAATTTTTGCTGTGCAAAAAAACGCTAAAATAGGCCCCTCCCACTCATATTACAACAGTGGAAAGCCTAAGGAAACTGTTTCTAGGCAAAATTCAAGCCAGCTATGTGGAAAAAAACTAGGCCCCAATAAGTTTTATCACCAAATACATATAAAAACGATTAAACATGCCAGCAAACGTTTTATATTACATTTTTATAAGAGTATGTATCTCTATTAATAAGCCTGATACCAGTCGCTATCACTGCATTTAAGGCTTTACTTACATTAGTTCGGTATCAGCAGCATTTTCTAGCAAATTCCATCCCTAGAAAAATATTAACTGCACATACCTTATTGCAGGAAAACCTGCACGCCATTCCCTCTCTGAAGTTACCTCACTCCTCAGAATATGTGAGAACAGCCATGGATCTTAGTTACTTCTGCTAAGATCATAGAAAACGCAGGCAGATTCTTCTTCTAAATACTGCCTGAGATAAACAGTACACTCCGGCACCATTTAAAAATAACAAACTTTTGATTGAAGAATAAACTAAGTATAAAACACCACACTCCTCTTATGACCTCCATCTTGGTTGAGGCTTGCAAGAGAATGACTGGATATGACAGTTAGGGGAGGAGCTATATAGCAGCTCTGCTGTGGGTGATCCTCTTGCAACTTCCTGTTGGGAAGGAGAATATCCCACAAGTAATGGATGATCCGTGGACTGGATACACTTAACAAGAGAAAAGGGTAAACTCTTCTACAAAAAGGACACAGAGTTTAAAGAGAGAGATGTTGGTACACTTCATTTAAAGCTTATGGGAAATCAAAAGACCCAGCTGTTGGTTTGCGCTGATACAAATTTGGGAAACATAATGCTAAATATTTTGGTTCAGCCTTTAATGCCATGTTCGAAAACAGGAAAAAACAATGTTATAATAGTGTGCGTTCCAAACCCACCAGTGGATGAAAAGAACCCTGCAGTTCCTGTTGCCATGTTAATTAGAGTGAAAACCACAGAAGATGCTGATGAGCTTCACAGATTAATACTTGAGAAAAAAGAAATGTAAAGGACAGAATACAATTTTTTTTTACTACTTTGTTGCTCATCCTAGAACTCAATGTTGCAATTTATTACCTTAACTGAGACTACTCTGTATGCTGAAAGGTTGTATTACTCATATTAAGAAGGCAATAAAAGCATTTAAGTATCCTACATTGTGCGTGTGCAGAGTGTTTACTAAGCTGTTAAATACCTGGAATGGAGATGTACTTGTTTACCACAAACAAGCCTTACCTGTTCTTCACACAAGCCCTCCCTAAGTTTACAGTGTGACGGACAAGGCCTTAATTTGAATTCCTGACAACGTTCTTCAATGAAAAACTAAATTCTCTCCTGCTGTTTTATTCCTGTTAATCTTCTGAAATGTTCTCCATTCTAATTTTATGTTTAGATTAACTTTTACTAAAAAGGTGTTTGTTCTATCCCAGTGACACTTACAATTGTATTTTAAACCAAACTCTTAAATCTGTGGTGGTAGTAATGTAAGTTCATTTTTTTTATTTTCCTGGAGTAGAATCAACCCTGTATTTCACTTCAAAACTTAGAAATTTTGGATTTATTTTTCTGGTCAAAAATGTGTTTGAAATGGTGGGAAGTAATTATCTCAAAACGGAAATATTCATTATGATATTGGAGATTCACACAGTTTGTATAATGCACAGTTGCAAAGGGAAGGTGAATATTTAAAGGGACTTAAGTGTTTAAAGCAGTTTTATATATTCATGAAACATTGCTTATCAAATGTTGTGTTGTATTTAATCACAATTTTAGAACATACAACTTGCTGTCCCTTTAATTATTTGTGATGATTGAAGACTGCACTAGTGTAATATCGGCTAAAATCTCATGTTCCTTGCAAAAGTTAGAATTCAATCTCTGATTAATACTCAAAATTTCATACACCAAATCCTTGCTCATTTGAGAAATTGACACCTAATCTGATTGCTAATGTTATTATTTTCTTTTTAAAGACACGATGAGTCCACGGATCATCTTCATTACTTATGGGATATTCACCTCCTGGTCAGCAGGAGGAGGCAAAGAGCACCACAGCAGAGCTGTTAAATAGATCCTCCCTTCCCTCCCACTCCAGTCATTCTCTTTGCCTACATTAGTGCTAGGAAGAGGTAAAGTTAGGTGTTAGAAATTATTCTTCAATCAAGAGTTTATTATTTTTAAAGTAGTGCAAGATTGTGCTGCTTTGTTCTAGGGTGTAGCCATAGTCCATATCAGTCTCTTCAGTAGAGCTTTTGGTGGCTTCAGAGCAATAGGAACTGGTGGGACATAATTCTCACTGCGCATCCTATACATTTATGCTGCCCTTCTCATGATAGCCTAAGCACACTTAACTCAGGCTTTATCATTTTCCACAGGGCTATGGGAGGGAGAGGACCTCTTAAACCTGCTGGACTGTCCTGCTGTCGGACAGTGTTTAAGGTAAGTGCTAACTTTGTTTATTCTGGGGAAAGTAAACTCAGAGGAAAGTGGGCACTTTAATGTTATCTGAATATCACCTAAGACTCAGACAAAGGGCTCCTTATGTTGGGACATCAATCCCTCTTATTTGGAGGGTATTGGACAGGACAGCCATAAGTACAGGCACTGGGGCTGGGAGTTGAGCTAATTTTTCGTTTATGGTGGTTATTTTCCTATAGGTTTATGTAAAGCATTTAAGCCGATCGGGTAATGTGTTTTTGACTGTAACGCCCACAATGGGCAGCGCTATCGTTTCTCGCGCTTCCTAAGTTAGCGCAGTACTCAGCCATTCTATTGTTGCAATAGCCTGCAGAAGTGGACGTCTGCACATTGTGGCTCTAAAACCGCATGGTTTCCTAACTCTTTAAGCAAGCGGTTATAGCGCTATTGTGCTCCTGAGCATCCGGATCGTTCCATCTCTAAAAACGTTGAGACCAGGGAGTGAGTCCGTTTGGCAGGTAGGCACCTCAGCAGAGTTGCTGAGGTATAAGGGTGTCTGGATTTTGTATTGTTTAGCTGCTGGGATACGTTTTTCACTATTGCAGTAAAAAAGTTATCTTTTAAAATTTAAAGACACAGTAATGTTTTTCTCTGTCATCAATTTTTTTTGGAGATATAGAGTAATTTGATTATCTTTTGACCCTTTTTGAACACATATTTCTCATGTAGTAAAAGAGGTTACCTTTTTAAATTTTAAAGAGACAGTAACGTCTTCTTTTTAAAAAAATTATATTATATACGATTATTGTGCTTCAGTATGGACATAGGAGCCGTGCAAAATGTTACTTGCTCCGTGTGTTTGGATGCCAATGTGGAACCACCAATCCCTTTCTGTTCCTCATGTATTGAGAGGGCTTTAAGTTATAGGGAAAAGATTTTTCATGATCAAAATTCTTCAAAAGCGGATGCTTCTCAGGAGTCTAATGATGAGATTCAGAGTATGCCGCAGCTTTCTCCCCAAGCGTCCCAAACTTTAACGCCCGCGCAAGCAGTGCCCTGTACTTCTGCTTTAGCGCCTGCTGGAGTTACCTTAAAAGACATAGCTGCGCTTATTTCTTCCACAATTTCTGATGCGTTGTCTGATTTTCCTATGCTACAAGGCAAACGTAAGAGGAAAGACAACCATGTGGTCAGTGAGGTTTCTGATGCAATGGTGGCAATCTCGGATGTACCCTCCCAGGGAACTGAGATGGAGGGTATAAAGGTTCTATCAGAAGGTGAAATTTCAGACTCAGAAAGTTCATTGCCTTTGACTGATTCAGAGGTTGTATCTTTCAGGTTTAAACTAGAACACCACCGCCTGTTACTCAGGGAGGTTTTGGTTACTTTAGACAACTGTGATTTTGCAGTAGTGGTCGGTCCTGCGAAGTCGAATAAATTGGACAGATATTTAGTTCCTTCTTACTCAGACGTTTTTCCAGTGCCAAAGCGAGCTTCGGAGATTGTTTCCATCTCCTATTTTCAAAAAGATGTTTCCTATAGCTGATGCTATCAGGGAAGCTTGGCAAACGGTTCCTAAGGTGGAAGAGGCTATTTCCACCTTAGCCAAGCGAACTACTATTCCCATTGAGGATAGTTGTGCTTTTAAAGATCCAATGAACAAGAAGTTGGAGGGTCTACTTAAAAAGATTTATGTTCACCAGGGTCTGCTGTTGCGGTCGGCTGCGTGCATTGCTACTGTCACTAGTGCAGCAGCTTATTGGTTTGATGCTCTGCCCAAGTCTCTCAAGACTGAGACTTCCTTAGAGGAGATACAAGATAGGATTAAAGCTTTGAAGTTAGCTAATGTTTTATTAAGGACGCTTCTCTGCAAATTACTAAATTGGCAGCTAAGAGTTCGGGGTTCTCTATCCTAGCCAGCAGAGCCTTATGGTTAAAACCTTGGTCTGCGGACGTGTCATCTAAGTCTAAGCTTCTAGCGATTCCTTAGAAGGGGAAGACCTTGTTTGGACCTGGCTTGACAGAAATTATCTCTGATATCACGGGAGGTAAGGGTCATCTCCTTCCTCAGGATAAGAGAAACAAAACAGAAAGGACAATATAGTAATTTTCGTTTCAGTTCGTGGCTCTTCCTTTCGGTCTGGCCACGGCACCCAGGATTTTCAGAAAAATTCTGGCGTCTCTGCTGGTGGTTCTAAGACCGCAGGGCATTGTGGTGGCACCTTATCTGGACGATATTCTAATCGAGACGCCATCTTGTCAACAAGCAAGATCTCATACCAACGTTGTGCTATCCTTCCTGAGAACTCACGGGTGGAAGGTAAAGCTGGAAAAGAGTTCCTTAATCCCGAAGACAAGGGTGATTTTCTTGGGAACTCTAATCGATTCTATATCTATGAGGATTTTTCTGACAGAGGTCAGGAAGTCAAAGATTCTAGATACCTGTCGAGCCCTTCAGTCCACTCCTCGGCCGTCAGTGGCTCAGGGCATGGATGTAATCGGACTGATGGTGGCGGCAATGGACATCATCCCGTTTGCTCGGTTCCACCTCAGGCCTCTGCAGTTAAACATGCTCAGGCAGTGGAATGGAGATTATGCAGACTTGTCTCCTCGAATAACCTTGGAACAGGAGACGAGGGACTCTCATCAATGGTGGTTGTTTCTGGATAATCTATCCAAAGGGAACCTGCTTTCGCAGACCTTCCTGGATGATTGTGACAACAGACGCCAGCCTTTTAGGGTGGGGAGCTGTCTGGGGTTCCCTAAAGACTCAGGGAGTATGGACTCAGGCAGAGTCTGTTCTTCCTATAAATATCCTGGAACTAAGAGCGATCTTCAATGCTCTTCTGGCCTGGACTCAGTTGGCTTTGGCCCAGTTTATAAGATTCCAGTCGGACAACATAACGTCAGTGGCTTACATCAATCATCAGGGAGGAACGAGGAGTTCCTTAGCAATGACCGAGGTAGCCATGATAATCCGGTGGGCGGAGGCCTATTTTTGCCATCTGTCAGCGATCCACATCCCAGGGGTGGACAACTAGGAGGCTGACTTTCAGAGCAGGCAGACTTTTCATTCGGGAGAGTTGGAACTCCATCCGGAAGTGTTCACCATCTCAACCTGATTCTCAAGTGGGGTCAGCCGGAGTTAGATGTCATGGCATCTCGTCAGAATGCCAAGCTCCCAAGATACGGGTCCAGGTCCAGGGATCCCCAGGCGGAACTGATAGATGCTCTGGCGGTTCCTTGGTCCTTCAGCCTTGCATACCTGTTTCCCCCGTTTGCGCTTCTTCCTCTGGTTATTGCTCGAATCAAGCAGGGGAGGGCATCTGTGATCCTCATTGTACCTGCTTGGCCTCGCAGGACTTGGTATGCAGATCTGGTGGACATGTCATCCCTGCCACCTTGGAAACTTCCGTTGAGGAAGGACCTTCTCATTCAAGGGCCCTTCCTTCACCCAAATCTAGTTTCTCTGAAGCTGACTGCTTGGAGATTGAACGCTTAATCTTATCCAAGTGGGGTTTTTCTGATTCGGTCATAGAGACCATGATTCAGGCTCATAAGCCTGTAACTAGAAAGATTTACCATAAGATATGGCGTAAATATCTCTATTGGTGTGAATCCAAGGGCTACTCATGGAGTAGAATTAGGATTCCCAGAATTTTATCTTTTCTCCAAGAAGGTTTGGAGAAGGGTTTATCGACATGTACCCTAAAGGGTCATATTTCTGCCTTATCTATTTTGTTACACAAACGTCTGGCAGAGGTCCCAGATGTACAATCTTTTTGTCAGGCCTTGGTTAGAATCAGGCCTGTGTTTAAACCAGTTACTCCTCCATGGAGTCTGAATTTAGTTCTCAAAGTTCTTCAAGGGGCTCTGTTTGAGCCTATGCATTCCTTAGATATTAAGTTGTTATCTTGGAAAGTTTTATTTCTTGTTGCTATATCTTCAGCTCGTAGAGTGTCTGAGCTCTCGGCGTTGCAATACACTTTGCCTTACCTTATTTTCCATTCAGATAAGGTAGTTTTACGTACTAAACTAGGTTTTCTTCCTAAGGTTGTTTCAGACAGGAACATTAATCAGGAAATTGTTGTTCCTTCCTTGTGTCCTAATCCTTCTTCTCAGAAAGAACGTCTTCTGCACAATTTGGACGTCATCTATGCTTTAAAATTTTACTTACAAGCGTCTAAGGACTTTCGTCAGTCCTCTTCTTTGTTTGTAATTTTCTCTGGGAAACGTAGAGGTCAGAAAGCTACGGCTACCTATCTTTCTTTTTGGCTGAGGAGTATCATCCGTTTTGCATATGAGACTGCTGGACAGCAGCCTCCTTAGAGGGTTATGGCTCATTCCACTAGGGCTGTTGCTTCCTCATGGACATTCAAAAATGAAGCTTCTGTGGAACAGATTTGCAAGGCTGCAACTTGATCCTCTCGTTACACTTTTTCGAAATTCTATAAATTTGATACTTTTGCCTCGGCTGAGGCCACTTTTGGGAGAAAGGTTCTTCAAGCAGTGGTGCCTTCCATTTAGGTTCCCTGTCTTGTCCCTCCCATATCATCTGTGTCCTCTAGCTTGGGTATTGTATCCCATAAGTAATGAAGATGATCCGTGTACTCATCGTGTCTTTAAAAATAAAATAACAATGAGTCTACGGCCCGCCCTGTTCTTTTAGACAGGTTGTTAATTATTATAAACTTCAGACACCTCTGCACCTTGGCTTTTCCTTTCTCTTCCTAACTTTGGTCGAATGACTGGAGTGGAAGGGAAGGGAGGAGCTATTTAACAGCTCTGCTGTGGTGCTCTTTGCCTCCTCCTACTGACCAGGAGGTGAATATCCCATAAGTAATGAAGATGATCCGTGGACTCATTGTGTCTAAAAAGAAACAAATTTATCAGATAAGCATATATTTTCTTTTTTTTATGAAATGCCACTTTTGTGTGGTTTTTTTGTTTGATTTTATTTGCTTACACTTAAATTCTCAGAGCTTTTGGAATGTTCACTTGTTTTTTTCGTTTGAGATTTTCAGCGAAATGATCATATACGCTGCTGTAACTGTTAATATTTACTAATAAAGGCAGAAGAAGCATGTATTAACCCAAAAAAAAGAAAGAAATATTATTAACCCCTAATCTGCCGTCCGCCCACATCGCCCCCACTATACTATTATTATATATATAGTATTAGAATAGGAATGATTTGTGACTTGTCATCATTGACAGGATGAGAGAGGGGAAGGAGGAGTGGGAAAATGTTGTGTGTTTTTTTTGTGTGTGTTTTTTTTAGTATTAAGTCTTTTTAATTTAGGGAAAACTTTCTAACAGGTATACTTTGGTTTTTGGTCCAAAAATCTAATTTTTTTAGGTATATATACAGACAGTTATTTGAGATATGGAAATGTTAGGCCTAAATGGTTACCTTTAACAGGACTGGGAAAGATGACAGTATAACTTGTTATTCAGATATATGATATAATATACATACTTAAACTATGTAAAAGCTGCAACATTTATATTCACTTATCCCCTGTATCTTGATTATATATTTATATACACAGGTATGCTTTGACTTATTCTATATATAAACATGCATAGGTATACATGGCTATATAGGATATAGGATAGTTTGCGGTATAATTTAGTAGAATATACTTCTATGATATTTAGGCCAAGACAGTCTAGTATATATGAGACTATGTTGATAAATAATACATATAAGGATATTTGTTTTACAAAATTTTTGGCCTTATCTATGTTTTTTTTAATTGGCCCAATAAGAACTTGTTGTACCATACTGTTTTTCTATATGATTCACCCTGCGAGGTGCGAAGATGTATTATTTTTGCTCAAATTATGTTATGTACTCTGTTGGATAATAAATAAAGATAAAAAAATAAAATAAAAAAAAAGGAATGATTTTTATTATTTTGATAATTTGTTATTTTGTGTAATATATTTTTTTAGGGTGTGTTTGTTTTTCTTTTGTAGGAAAAGAGTTATTATCTTTAGGGCAATGCCCTACAAAAGGCCCTTTTAAGGGCCCCTCAAAAGGCCCTTTTTAGGGCCCTTGGTAGTTTTGGGGGTGGGGGTTTGTATACTGTTAGGGGATGTTTGTTTGTTTTTCATAGCAAAAGAGCTGTTTAACTTAGGGCAATGCCCTACAAAAGGCCCTTTTAAGGGCCCTTGGTAGTTTGGGGGGTGGGGGTTTGTATACTGTTAGGGGGTGTTTGGTTTTTTGTAGCAAAAGAGCTGTTTAACTTAGGGCAATGCCCTACAAAAGGACCTTTTAAGGGCCCCCAAAAGGCCATTTAAGGGCCCTTGGTAGTTAATTTTAGATTAGGATTTTTTATTTTGGGGTGTTTTTTTTTTTTTTTTTTTTTTAAAGGGTATTAGAATAGGATTTTTTTTTAGATCATTTCGTTTAATTTAGGTTATTGCAATGTGGGGGGCTGGCGATTTAGGGGTTAATATGTTTATTTAGTTAATAATTGTAAGTTGAATTTAGCTCTATTTTAATTATGTTAAAGTTAAGGGGTGTTAGGGTTACGTTAGGGGTTAATAGTTTAATTTAGGTTGTTGCGATGTGGGAGGCTGGCGGTTTAGGGGTTAATAGGTTTATTTAGTGGTAGTGATGTGGGAGGCCAGAGGTTTAGGGGTTGATTTCGGGGAGCGGCGGAATAGGGGTTACTATATTTATTATAGTGTGGGCGATGTTGGGGTGCAGTGGAATAGGGGTTAATAACTTTATTTAGGTGGCCGCGATATCGGGAGCGGCAGATTAGGGGTTAATAACTGTAGGCAGTCGACGGTGATGTCGGGGGCAGTAGATTAGGGGTGTTTAGACGTAGGTTTTATGTTAGGTTTACACGTTAGTTTTCTTTCCCCATAGACATCAATGGGGCTGCGTTACGGAGCTTTTCTTTCCGCGATTGCAGGTGTTAGGTTTTTTTCTGACCAGGCTCTCCCCATTTATGTCTATGGGGGAAGCGTGCACGAGCATGTCAAATCAGCGCTTGTTTTTGGTGTGGTATGGAACTTTAAAATCCCATATTGCACGCACAAGCCTGGGTTTTAAAAACTTGTAATGGCAGCGCTATAGGGGATTAAATAACGCCACTTTAGTTGCGTTAGTTAATTTCCCTATAGCCCTCAAAACTCGTAATCTAGCTGTCTGTGTCTGTATCGTTACTGCATATCACAACACAATTCCATGACCTACCTCTGGGGTTTTACTAGCATTTGATTAAAATAGTTAGCATGTCTAGGAACAGGTTTCTCAGATACCTACATACCATCGTGTCCCTCTTGAACCCCTGTGACATCAGCAGTAGTATGTGTGCTAATAAGAAACATGTATCTCAGTTATGAATTCCCTGCAATATGACTTAAAAGGGACAGGAAACACCAACTTTTTATTTTGTGATTTGGATAGAACATACAATTTTAATCCACTTTGCAATTTACTGCTTTTATCAAATTTGTTTCATTCTCTTGTTATCATTTGCTGATGGAACACTGGAACCTAGCAGAACACACCTAGGCCTAGATTTGGAGTTTGGCGGTAGCCGTGAAAACCAGCGTTAGAGGCTCCTAACGCTGGTTTTAGGCTACCTCCGGTATTTGGAGTCACTCAAAATAGGGTCTAACACTCACTTTTCAGCCGCGACTTTTCCATACCGCAGATCCCCTTACGTCAATTGCGTATCCTATCTTTTCAATGGGATTTTTCTAACTCCGGTATTTAGAGTCGTGTCTGAAGTGAGCGTTAGAAATCTAACGACAAAACTCCAGCCGCAGAAAAAAGTCAGTAGTTAAGAGCTTTCTGGGCTAACGCCGGTTCATAAAGCTCTTAACTACTGTACTCTAAAGTACACTAACACCCATAAACTACCTATGTACCCCTAAACCGAGGTCCCCCCACATCGCCGCAACTCGATTCAATTTTTTTAACCCCTAATCTGCCGACCGCCACCTACGTTATCCTTATGTACCCCTAATCTGCTGCCCCTAACACCGCCGACCCCTATATTATATTTATTAACCCCTAATCTGCCCCCCACAACGTCGCCGCCAGCTACCTACACTTATTAACCCCTAATCTGCCGTCCGCACGCCGCCGCCAGCTACATTATCCCTATGTACCCCTAATCTGCTGCCCTAACATCGCCGACCCCTATATTATATTTATTAACCCCTAACCTGCCCTCCCTAACATCGCCGACACCTAACTTCAATTATTAACCCCTAATCTGCCGACCGCAAAGAGCCGCCAGCTACATTATAGCTATGTACCCCTAATCTGCTGCCCCTAACACCGCCGACCCCTATATTATATTTATTAACCCCTAACCTGCCCTCCCTAACATCGCCGACACCTAACTTCAATTATTAACCCCTAATCTGCCGACCGAATCTCGCCGCTATTCTAATAAATGTATTAACCCCTAAAGCTAAGTCTAACCCTAACACTAACACCCCCCTAAGTTAAATTTAATTTTAATCTAACGAAATTAATTAACTCTTATTAAATAAATTATTCCTATTTAAAGCTAAATACTTACCTGTAAAATAAATCCTAATATAGCTACAACATAAATTATAATTATATTATAGCTATTTTAGGATTAATATTTATTTTACAGGTAACTTTGTATTTATTTTAACCAGGTACAATAGCTATTAAATAGTTAAGAACTATTTAATAGCTAAAATAGTTAAAATAATTACAAATTTACCTGTAAAATAAATCCTAACCTAAGTTACAATTAAACCTAACACTACACTATCAATAAATTAATTAAATAAAATACCTACAATTACCTACAATTAAACCTAACACTACACTATCAATAAATAAATTAAATACAATACCTACAAATAACTACAATGAAATAAACTAACTAAAGTACAAAAAATAAAAAAGAACTAAGTTACAAAAAATAAAAAAATATTTACAAACATAAGAAAAATATTACAACAATTTTAAACTAATTACACCTACTCTAAGCCGCCTAATAAAATAACAAAGCCCCCCAAAATAAAAAAATGCCCTACCCTATTCTAAATTACTAAAGTTCAAAGCTCTTTTACCTTACCAGCCCTGAACAGGGCCCTTTGCGGGGCATGCCCCAAGAAGTTCAGCTCTTTTGCCTGTAAAAAAAAACATACAATACCCCCCCCAACATTACAACCCACCACCCACATACCCCTAATCTAACCCAAACCCCCCTTAAATAAACCTAACACTAAGCCCCTGAAGATCATCCTACCTTGTCTTCACCATACCAGGTTCACCGATCCGTCCTGGCTCCAAAATCTTCATCCAACCCAAGCGGGGGCTGGCGATCCATCTTCCGGCGGCTGAAGAGGTCCAGAAGAGGCTCCAAAGTCTTCATCCTATCCGGGAAGAAGAGTAGATCCGGACCGGCAACCATCATCTTCCAAGCGGCATCTTCTATCTTCATCCGATGAGGACCGGCTCCATCCTGAAGACCTCCACCGCGGACCCATCTTCATCCGGCGACGTCCAACTGAAGAATGACGGTTCCTTTAAGGGACGTCATCCAAGATGGCGTCCCTCGAATTCCGATTGACTGATAGGATTCTATCAGCCAATCGGAATTAAGGTAGGAAAAATCTGATTGGCTGATTGAATCAGCCAATCAGATTGAGCTCGCATTCTATTGGCTGATCGGAACAGCCAATAGAATGCGAGCTCAATCTGATCGGCTGATTGGATCAGCCAATCGGATTGAACTTGATTCTGATTGGCTGATTCCATCAGCCAATCAGAATATTCCTACCTTAATTCCGATTGGCTGATAGAATCCTATCAGCCAATCGGAATTCGAGGGACGCCATCTTGGATGACGTCCCTTAAAGGAACCGTCATTCTTCAGTTGGACGTCGCCGGATGAAGATGGGTCCGCGGTGGAGGTCTTCAGGATGGAGCCGGTCCTCATCGGATGAAGATAGAAGATGCCGCTTGGAAGATGATGGTTGCCGGTCCGGATCTACTCTTCTTCCCGAATAGGATGAAGACTTTGGAGCCTCTTCTGGACCTCTTCAGCCGCCGGAAGATGGATCGCCAGCCCCCGCTTGGGTTGGATGAAGATTTTGGAGCCAGGACGGATCGGTGAACCTGGTATGGTGAAGACAAGGTAGGATGATCTTCAGGGGCTTAGAGTTAGGTTTATTTAAGGGGGGTTTGGGTTAGATTAGGGGTATGTGGGTGGTGGGTTGTAATGTTGGGGGGGGGGGTATTGTATGTTTTTTTTTACAGGCAAAAGACCTGAACTTCTTGGGGCATGCCCCGCAAAGGGCCCTGTTCAGGGCTGGTAAGGTAAAAGAGCTTTGAACTTTAGTAATTTAGAATAGGGTAGGGCATTTTTTTATTTTGGGGGGCTTTGTTATTTTATTAGGGGGCTTAGAGTAGGTGTAATTAGTTTAAAATTGTTGTAATATTTTTCTTATGTTTGTAAATATTTTTTTATTTTTTGTAACTTAGTTCTTTTTTATTTTTTGTACTTTAGTTAGTTTATTTCATTGTAGTTATTTGTAGGTATTGTATTTAATTTATTTATTGATAGTGTAGTGTTAGGTTTAATTGTAACTTAGGTTAGGATTTATTTTACAGGTAAATTTGTAATTATTTTAACTATTTTAGCTATTAAATAGTTCTTAACTATTTAATAGCTATTGTACCTGGTTAAAATAAATACAAAGTTACCTGTAAAATAAATATAAATCCTAAAATAGCTATAATATAATTATAATTTATGTTGTAGCTATATTAGGATTTATTTTACAGGTAAGTATTTAGCTTTAAATAGGAATAATTTATTTAATAAGAGTTAATTAATTTCGTTAGATTAAAATTATATTTAATTTAGGGGGGTGTTAGTGTTAGGGTTAGACTTAGCTTTAGGGGTTAATACATTTATTAGAATAGCGGCGAGATTCGGTCGGCAGATTAGGGGTTAATAATTGAAGTTAGGTGTCGGCGATGTTAGGGAGGGCAGGTTAGGGGTTAATAATTGAAGTTAGGTGGCGGCGACGTTGTGGGGGGCAGGTTAGGGGTTAATAAATATAATATAGGGGTCGGCGATGTTAGGGCAGCAGATTAGGGGTACATAGAGATAATGTAGCTGGCGGCGGCGTGCGGACGGCAGATTAGGGGTTAATAAGTGTAGGTAGCTGGCAGCGACGTTGTGGGGGGCAGATTAGGGGTTAATAAATATAATATAGGGGTCGGCGATGTTAGGGGCAGCAGATTAGGGGTACATAAGGATAACGTAGGTGGCGGTCGGCAGATTAGGGGTTAATAATTGAAGTTAGGTGTCGGCGATGTTAGGGAGGGCAGGTTAGGGGTTAATAAATATAATATAGGGGTCGGCGGTGTTAGGGGCAGCAGATTAGGGGTACATAGCTATAATGTAGCTGGCGGCTCTTTGCGGTCGGCAGATTGGGGTTAATTATTGTAGGTAGGTGGCGGCGACGTTGTGGGGGTAGGTTAGGGGTTAATAAATATAATATAGGGGTCGGCGATGTTAGGGCAGCAGATTAGGGGTACATAGGGATAATGTAGCTGGCGGCGGCGTGCGGACGGCAGATTAGGGGTTAATAAGTGTAGGTAGCTGGCGGCTACGTTGTGGGGGGCAGATTAGGGGTTAATAAATATAATATAGGGGTCGGCGGTGTTAGGGGCAGCAGATTAGGGGTACATAAGGATAACGTAGGTGGCGGTCGGCAGATTAGGGGTTAAAAAAATGTAATCGAGTTGCGGCGATGTGGGGGGACCTCGGTTTAGGGGTACATAGGTAGTTTATGGGTGTTAGTGTACTTTAGAGTACAGTAGTTAAGAGCTTTATGAACCTGCGTTAGCCCAGAAAGCTCTTAACTACTGACTTTTTTCTGCGGCTGGAGTTTTGTCGTTAGATTTCTAACGCTCACTTCAGACACGACTCTAAATACCAGAGTTAGAAAAATCCCATTGAAAAGATAGGATACGCAATTTACGTAAGGGGATCTGCGGTATGGAAAAGTCGCGGCTGAAAAGTGAGCGTTAGACCCTTTTTTGAGTGACTCCAAATACCGGAGGTAGCCTAAAACCAGCGTTAGGAGCCTCTAACGCTGGTTTTCACGGCTACCGCCAAACTCCAAATCTAGGCCATAGTTTGGGGTGCACTGTTTTCATATATTTGCAAAGTAAATGGCCCAAGCTCACAATGATTTAATTGGGACAACTGTAGAATAAATTAAATAATATATATAAGTGTACGTATGTGTAGATAATTAAAGGTACTGTACCAAATGTAACTATAAATACTATGTTCCTGTAACTATGCAGAAGTGAACATTTACACTGATTTTTAAACTTACTTTATAGCATGGACTGCTCTCTTCATTCTTTTGTAAAATAAATAAATAAAATAATTTATGGCATGGACAGTATTAACCAATTTAAGATTTAGGAACTTAAAGGGACAGTCTACACCAGAATTGTTATTGTTTAAAAAGATAGATAATCCCTTTATTACCCGTTCCCCAGTTTTGCATAACCAACAGTTATATTAATACACTTTTTACCTCTGTGATTACCTTGTATCTAAGCCTCTGCAGACTGTACACTTATCTCATTGATTTTGACTGACATGCAGTTTAGCCAATCAGTGCAGACTCCTAAATAACTCCACGGGAGTGAGCACAGTGTTATCTATATGACATACATGAACTAGTACTGTCAAACTGTAAATAACTTTCAAAACACTCTGAGCTGAGAGGCGGTTTTCAGCGGTTTAGAAATAAGATTGAGCCTACCTAGGTTTAGTTTTTCAAAAATACTATAACGGGAACAAAGCAAATTTAATGATAAAAGTCAATTGGAAAGTTGTTTAAAATTGCATGCCCTATCTGAATCATGAACGTTTAATTTTGACTAGACTGTCCCTTTAAAATAAAATAGCACAGTGTTACTTTAGCAAATGATAACAAGAGAATGAAACAAATTTGATAAAAGCAGTAAATTGCAAAGTGGATTAAAATTGTATGTTCTATCCAAATCACAGAATAAAAAGTTGGTGTTTTCACCCTCCATAGCGCTGCCATTACAAGTTTTGAAACAGCCGCCTTGTGCGTGTGATATGGTTGCGTTGAGCTCCATATCGCACAAAATACAAGCGCTGTTTTGACGTGCTCATGCGCGCTTTCCCTATAGACATCAATGGGGAGAGCGGGTTAGAAAAAACCTAACACCTGCGATCGCGGAATGAAAAGCTCCGTAACGCAGCCCCATTGATGTCTAAGGGGGAAAAAAAAGTTACGTTTAAACACCCTAACATAAACCACACTTCTAAACAGCTCTAATGTGCCACCACCCAACATCGCCGAAACCTACATAATGTTATTAACCCCTAACCTGCCGCTTCCGATATCGCCGCCACCTAAATAAATCTATGAATCCCTAATCTGCCGCTCCTGATATCTCCGCCACTATACTAAAGTTATTAACCCCTATTCCCCCGCACCCCAACATCGCCCACACTATAATAAAGATATTAACCCCTATTCCGCCGCTCCCTGACATCGCCGCCACTAAATAAAGCTATTAACCCCTAAACCTCTGGCCTCTCACATCACTACCACTAAATAAAGCTATTAACCCCTAAATCGCCAGCTCCCCACATCGCAACAACCTAAATTAAACTATTAACCCCTAAATCTAACCTCAACACCTCCTAACTTTAACATAATTAAAATTATTAAATTTATTTAATTATTAAAGTTACAATTATTACCTAAATAATACCTATTTAAAACTAAATACATTACTTACCTGTGAAATAAAACCTAAGCTAGCTACAATATAACTAATAGTTTATTGTAGCTAGCTTAGGTTTTGCCCTTTAAATTGTATTGGCCAGATAACAGTGTCCTATGTAATTTTCTTTTCTGAGCCTCATGTCTCTTAGGATGATGCTGTTTAGGCATTGCCACAGTTTTCTCCTCAAACGTCCCAAGCCTTAATGGCTACACATGCAGTGTCCTGCAATTCCTCTCAGTCTCCTGGAGGAGCTTATTTGCCTGCAGAAGTTGTTGCACAGGTATCTTTGGTGATATCTGCGGCATTATCTGCTTTTCCTATGTTAAAAGGAATACGCAAGAGGCAATTAGAAATTCAGCTAGTAAGGTTTCTGTTCCATTTCTTGCTACTCTGGCTGACCTTCCTCATAGGTCTGATGGGGAGGAGACGCCGGTAGCCTCTGAGGGTGAAATCTCAGATTCGGACAGTATAATTCCTTTATTTGATTCTGAAGTAGTATCCTTCAGATTTAAGCTTGAACAACCTCTGTGTATTGTTGATAGAGGTTTTGGCTGCCTTGGAGCGACTCTGATACGCCTGTCGTTGTCAACCCTAAGAACCTAGTAAACCTTATAAATACTATATTTATATATAAACTCTGTGGAAGTTTTTCCTGGTCCAGACCATGCTAGGAAGTTTTCCTGTCGCTGTCTCCATTAAATATCAGGGCGCACAGTGCCTAAGTAGTAGGGACCATTTCTTCCCTGGTTCAGATAACTGTGATCCCTAGAGAGGATTGCTGCTCTTTTCAGGATCAATGGACATACATGGAAGTTTGTATTGCCACTGTGTCAAGTGCGGCATCTTAAGGGTGTGATGCCTTGTCTGATTTCAATTGCTAGTCACTCCCTTGGAGGAGATCTAGAACAGAATTAAGGTTCTTTATCTAGCCATTATTTTATTTCTGATGCTAACATGCAAGTTTTTAAGCCCAGAGTCAAGATCTGGCTTAGCTGTGCTAGCCTGCGGGGCGTTGTAGCCTAATTTTGGTCAGTGGATTTTTCCTTGAGTCCAAGCTTCTGGCGCTTCCTTTTCAAGGGTAAGACCTTGTTTGGTCCTGATCTGTCAGGTTTTTTTCTGATATCTACCACAAGACAAGATAAATAGTCCTAGAGGAGTTTGCCCCCATTCTGGGATTCTGACAAGTGGGGGGCTGTATCTCTCGGTTTGTCTCCAAGAGAGGATACGAGATGTCCTAGATAGGCTATGGACTTAGTATCCCAGGTTTTCTACATAGAATCATACAATCAATCAAGTGCATTTGGAACTTCCTTTCCCTGGGATAGTTCCAGTTGGTGTAAGAGGGTCAGTTCATGGTGACCATAGACCTGGAGGACGTGTATGTTCAAGTTCCTGAGTTTTGCCTTTCTGTCAAACACTTTCAGTTTGTGGCTCTTTCCTCTGGCCTTGCCTTAGCTCTCAGAGGGGACTATATTGCCAGTGATCAGTTTTCAGTGAATTGCTGTGATGACTTTCCTGGACGTCATAAGGATCAGGCGCCATCTTTTCAACAAGCAAACTCACATACAGAGATCTTATTGTTTTTCTTCATTCCACAGATGGAAGTGAATCTGAAGATGAGTTCCCTTGTGCCAGCTACAGGGGTAGTTTCTTAGGGACCATATTAGTTCCCCTATCTCTGAAAATATTTTTTTTGACAGAGGTCAGAAAATAGAGGATTTTTCCTCTTGCCTTTTTTTTGGCATTCTACTGTTTGGCCATTCTGTGGCTCAATGTATGGAGATAATTGGTCTGATGGTTGCTTCATTGGACATCATTCCTTGGCTCGATTCCATCTGAGTGTCTGCTGTTATGCATGTTCAGATAGTGTACCAGGGGATCATGTGGCTCTGTCTTGCAGGATAGATCTAGAATTAGTGGTAGAGCGCTCACTTAGCTTGCGAGAGGTAGCGGGATTGTTACCCGCATTCTCCAGTTCTCAGGTGCTTCTGTCTCGGGGCACATGCTTCTGGAGAATTTCCTGAGTAATAGTGACCACGGTCGCTAGCCTGTTGGATGGTGAATATGGACTTGGGAGGATTCTGCTCTTCCCATAACCATTTTGGAGTTGAAAGCGATCTACATTGCTCTGATGGCTTTGCCTCAGTTGTCTTAACCGTTTTTTCCGGTTCTGGTTGAACAATTTCGTCTCAGCGGTTATGTTAACCACCTGGGAGGAACCTGAAGTTCCTTTGCCATGATTGGCGTGGATTGTTCGGTGGCCGGATGCTCACATTCATTGTTTAACCGCTATTCACATTTCAGGAGTGAATACCGGGAGGGGTCTTCTTGAGCAGTAAGATTTTTTTATCCCGGGGAGTGGGTGCTTCTCCCGGAGGTGTTCTCTAGGTTAACCCTCATTGGGGGGTGCTGGAGTTGGAGATGGCAGTACGCCAAGCTTCCAAGTTATGTTAAAGGTCTAGAGATCAGCAGGCTGTTCTGTTAAATTCCCTGCCGTTTCCTTGGGATTTCAGTCTGACATCACTGTTTCTCAGTTTGCTCATCTTCCACAAATCATTGTTTGTATCAAACAGGAGAGGCATAGGTAATTCAAATTATCACTGCGTGCCTCGCAGGACCTGGTATGCAGACCTAGAGGAGATGTTATCTCTTTCGCCTTGAAGACTGCCTCTGAGTAAGGACCTTCTGATCAGGGTCCCTTCTCTCATCCAAGTTTCGTTTCTTTGAAGCTGTCTGCTTGGAGATTGAACGCTTAGTTCCCTCTAAGTGTGGGTTTTCAGATTTGGTCGTTGAGACATTGATACAGGCTGGTAAGCCTGTGACTAGAGAGATTTACCATATAGTATGGCGTAAATATCTGTATTGGTGTGAATCCAAGGGCTACTCTTGGAGTAGAGTTAGGATTCCTAGAATTTAGTTTTTTCTCCAGGAGGGTCTGGAGAAATTTTGTCAGCAAGTACTCTGAAGGGTCAGATTTCTGCCTTGTCTATTTTGTTGCATAAGTGTCTGGCGGATGTGCCAGACGTGCAATCCTTTTGTCAGGCCTTCATCAGAATCAGGCCTGTGTTTAAATATGTTACTCCTCACTGAGTCTTAACCTTGTTTTTAGAGTTTTACAGCAGGCTCCATTTGAGCCTATGCATTCCTTAGGTATTAAGATGTTATCTTGGAAGGTTTCGTTTTTTTGTTGACTTTTCTTCTGCTCAGAGAGTCTCTGAACTCTCGCGTTACAGTATGATTGCCCTTACCTTATCTTTCATTCTGATAAGGTGGTTCTGCGTACTAAGTTAGGTATCCTTCCTAAGGTTGTTTCTGATAGGAATATTAATCAGGGAATCGTTGTTCCTTCTTTTTGTCCTAATCCTTCTTCTCATAAGGAGGGTTTGTTGCACAACCTAGATGTGGTGCATGCGCTGTCATTCTACTTGCAAGCGACTAAGGACTTTCGCCAGTCTCCTGTTTTGTTTGTCTGTTTCTCTGAGAAATGCACCAGAAAGCTACGGCTACTTCTCTTTCGCTCTGGCTGAAGAGGATAATTCGTGTTGCCTATGAAATTGCTGGACGGCATCCTCCTGAGAGAATCACGTTTCACACTACGAGGGCTGTTTCTTTATCCTGGGCCTTCAAAAATGAAGCTTCTGTGGAACAGATTTGCAAGGTTGCAACTTGGTCCTCTCTATATACTCTTGCCTCGGCTGCAGCCTCTTTTGGGAGAAGGGTTCTTCAAGCAGTGGTGCCTTCTGTTTAGGTTTAACCGTCTTGTCTCTCACTTATCATCTGTGTCCTCTAGCTTGGGTATTGATTCTCAACAGTAATTAATGATGATCCGTGGACTCACCGTGTCATTAGAAAGAAAACAAAATGTATGCTTACCTGATAAATTTCTTTCTTTCTTGACACAGTGAGTACACGGCCCGCCCTGTTTTTTTCCAGAGAGTTTGTTTGTTATATAAACCTCAGGCACCTCTGCACCTTGTGTTTCCTTTCTCTCCTTTCCTTTGGTCGAATGACTGGGGTTTGTGGGAAGGGAAGTGATACTTAAAGGGACACTGAACCCAAAAAAATTATTTTGTGATTCAGATAGAGCATGCAATTTTAAGCAACTTTCTAATTTACTCCTATTATCCATGTTTCTTCGTTCTCTTGCTATCTTTATATAAAAAAGAAGGCATCTAAGTTTTTTCTTGGTTCAAAACTCTGGACAGCATTTTTTGATTGGTGGATGAATTTATCCACCAATAAGCAAGGACAACCTAGGTTGTTCACCAAAAATGGGCTGGCATCTAAACTTACATTCTTGCATTTCAAATAAAGATTTCAAGAGAATGAAGAAAAATTGATAATAGGAGTAAATTAGAAAGTTGCTTAAAATTTCATGCTCTATCTGAATCACAAAAGAAAAAATTTGGGTTCAGTGTCCTTTTAACAGCTTTGCTGTGGTGCTCTTTGCCTCCTCCTGCTGGCCAGGAGTGATATTCCCAACAGTAATTAATGATGATCCGTGTTTTTAACAAGGTAGACTTGTTAGTAAATAGTTAACTATTTACTAACTACCTAGTTAAAATAAATACAAACTTACCTGTGAAATAACGCTTAAGCTGCCTTACACTAAAACTTAACATTACAAAAAAAAACACACTAAAATTACAAAAAAACAAAACACTAAAATTACAAATAATTAAAAAAACTACCATTACAAAAAATAACTAATGAAATTATCCAAAACAATAAAAATCATTCCTATTCTAATACCCTTTAAAAAAACAAACAAAAAAACACCCTAAAATAAGAAAACCCTAATCTATAATAAACTACCAAGGGTTCTTAAAAGGGCCTTTTGTGTGCCCTTAAAAGGACCTTTCGTAGGGCATTGCCCTAAAGATAACAGCTCTGTTCCTACAAAAGAAAAACAAACACCCCCTAACAGTATACAAACCCCCACCCCCCAAACCCACAAAATAAAAATAAAGTAAAACCTAATCTATCCTTTGCCCTGAAAAGGTCATTTGTATGGACATTGCCCTTAAAACAGCCAATAGGATGAGAGCTTCTGAAATTCTATTGGCTGTTCAAATCAGCCAATAGAATTTCAGTAGCTCTCATCCTATTGGCTTTTTTTTTTTTTTTTAAATATTTATTTATAAACAGTAGTGTACAAGATTACAGAAAAGAAAAAGCAACAGGAAAAAAAATACTCTCTTTTTCATTCACGCCACGCAGGGCCAAAAAATCATAAGAAATAATATAGATACATCATTAACCTAAATGGTTGCCTGCTTATTAACAGATCGATATGTCTTCCTATTTGTACACATTACTGCATTTTTCAAACAAAATATTACCTCACACCTGATCATAACAACTCTAACCCCAAACATAACAAAAAACAGCAGCAAAAAAAAAACAAAAAAAACCCAAGACTTTTATTCTTCCACCTTTAATAGAACCCCTTATTAGGTAGTTCCTTCCCTGACCTCCGCCCATTGGTAGGGTATCTTTTCTTCCAGGACCAATATTAAGAAAGATACTGTATTCTTTAAAGGCGATATGAATTGCTTTTGTAAGTCTAAAGGCCAATCCAGAATTAATTTTAACCACTTATTAAAGTATTTTCTGAGATTTATCTCATTACTCAGTTTATTGTCATATAACTCGGATCTCATTTGTATGTTAATTAATTTAATAAATTCAACCATAACTGGGGCTTTACTTAGTTTCCATTTTTTGAATATTAAGTTTTGTGCTGCCATTATGGAGGTATTGACTAACTGTCGATCTCCTGATCATAACGGGCCTTGGTGGAGAAAAAAGATCATACCTGAGGTAAGTTCAATCCGAGTCCCCACATATTTGTTTATCCAATAATTAACCTTTCCCCAGAATTGTCTAATCTTGGGGCATGACCACAGACAATGCAGTAAATCTGCCCTTCCGGCCCTGCATTTATAACAACAGATTTTAGAATCTTCACTTGCCCATTTATTCAGTCTATCAGGCATTAAATAGTAGTTATTAATAATTCTCCAGTGGGTTTCCCTCCAGCTAATTATTGGTGTTGCTGACATACTTACACTTATACTTTTCATGACCTCCGCTTCCTGTATATTTGGAAAGTACTTTTGGAACTTCTCCCTAATTGCCCTTATATGTCTGGACCCTAATTTTACATCCTATATTATAAAAGACAAGAGTTTGTCTGAAGCCGTCATGCGCAGTTCAGACAAACTCTTGCCGCGAGGACCCGGCAGCAGCTCAGCTGTAGGAGGCGCGCGAGGACCCGGCAGCAGCTCAGCTGTAGGAGGAGAGAGAGAAAGAGAGAAAGAGAGAAAGAGAGAAAGAGAGAAAGAGAGAGAGAAAGAGAGAGAGAGAGAGAGAGAGAGAGAGAGAGAGAGAGAACGAACAGAGAGAACGAACAGAGAGAGAACGAACGAACAGAGAGAGAGAACGAACAGAGAGAGAGAGAGAACAGAGAGAGAGAGAACAGAGAGAGATAACAGACATAACACGGCCCGTGTCAACGGGCTTTAGGACTAGTATAGTATATTATACCAATAAGATAATGATCTAATGACTGCTTTATAAAGTTTGAACCCTGCCTCTAGCTCTTGTAGATTCCATCCTAGCTCACTTGATTGCAACAAAATTGTAATAAAGCTTCTGGCCTGCAAATAGGCATAAAAGTTCTTTTGGGGGAGATGGTACTTTTTGATATCTCAATGTAAAGTTGTACCTTATTTGTACCTTCTATCAAGAGCTGTCTGAAAAATGAGATTCCTTGCATACGCCATTCTCTGAAAACAACATTGTACTGCCCCGGAGAAAAGGCAGGAGTTCCCATAATTGGGAGATATTGGGATTTTCTATAGTCCACCCCCATTATATTGCAATATTTTTGCCAGGCAAGAATTATATTTGAAATTGTTGATATCTGTTTAATATTCTCTGGTAACTTGGCATGAGTATGGTGCAAAGCGGATTTTAGGCTAAAAGGTGTTATTAATTCTGTCTCTATATCGTAATAGGTAATATACTGTGCCTCAAGTAACCAATCTATCCCATATTTTGACATCGCTATCCAATTATAATAGCGTAAATTTGCCAAGGCCATACCCCCATATTTTTTAGGTATAGTTAATCGATCTAGTGATACTCGTGGTCTCATCTTGCCCAAGATAAACTTAGTACATGCCTTATTGTATTTAGTAATATCTTGCCTTGTAATAAACAATGGCAGATTTTGCAACAAAAACAATAGACGCGGAAAGACGATAGTCTTAATGAGCATAATTTTAGCAGAAAGAGAAAGAAAATACATATTCCATTTTTGTAGCTCAGTATGAAATTTAGAAAAATAGTCAGCGTAATTAAGGTTATACCAGCCGCATGGATCGTTTCCCAAAATGATTCCCAAGTATCTAATATTCGCCACTTCCCTAAACAGGTGTTTAGTGTAGCTATTTTTATTTATCCATAGTATTTCCGACTTCTGGTTATTAACTTTATATCCTGTAAATTTGAAGTATTGATTAATGATCTCCAGGCTCATTGGAATGCTTATTTTAGAATTGCTGAGAAAAAGAATGACATCGTCAGCATATAATGAAATAACCACCTAATTTAATCCCAGCTAATTTCTCTCTAAAATGTATTGCAAGCGGCTCTAGTGCGATATTAAAAAGCAGTGGGGACAATGGGCATCCCTGTCTGGTCCCTCTTTGTAGAGTTATATACGGTGTAAATCCCCCATTTAGAATCAAGCGCCTTTTCCGCGTCTATTGTAATTAAGGCAAGATCTATTTTATCATGTATTCCTGTTTAATATATTTTATTGTGATAGTGCTCAATAGTTAATAATACCCTACGTATATTCCTAGCTACATTCCGCCCCGGCATAAATCCCGTCTGGTCTGGGTGAATTATATCTCCAATGACCTTCTTGAGCCTATCAGTTATAATATCCATTAAAAGCTTATAGTCATTATTAAGTAACGATATGGGTTTATATGATCCCATATCCTCTACCGGTTTGCCTTTTTAATGTATCCAGGTGATTACTGAGTCAGAGAAATATAATGATTGCATTCTATTTTGCACATAATATAGGTTAAATACCTCAGACAAAATATCAACTACTTCTACTTTCAATATCTTGTACCATTCTGCTGAAATCCCAACCCGGGCCTGGGGCTTTCCGACTCTTTGTTCTTTCTATGGCCGACCTTAACTTCCTCTTTAGTTATTGGTAGGTTCAATTGAGCCAGTTTATCTCCATCGATTTTTGGTAGATTAGTCTCATTCCAAAAGCTTTCTTTTGAATTTATATCTACTTTCCCTTGGGCGTATATATTCTGGTAATATTTAAAAACAGAATTTATGTTTACCTGATAAATTACTTTCTCCAACGGTGTGTCCGGTCCACGGCGTCATCCTTACTTGTGGGATATTCTCTTCCCCAACAGGAAATGGCAAAGAGCCCAGCAAAGCTGGTCACATGATCCCTCCTAGGCTCCGCCTTCCCCAGTCATTCGACCGACGTAAAGGAGGAATATTTGCATAGGAGAAATCATATGATACCGTGGTGACTGTAGTTAAAGAAAATAAATTATCAGACCTGATTAAAAAACCAGGGCGGGCCGTGGACCGGACACACCGTTGGAGAAAGTAATTTATCAGGTAAACATAAATTCTGTTTTCTCCAACATAGGTGTGTCCGGTCCACGGCGTCATCCTTACTTGTGGGAACCAATACCAAAGCTTTAGGACACGGATGAAGGGAGGGAGCAAATCAGGTCACCTAGATGGAAGGCACCACGGCTTGCAAAACCTTTCTCCCAAAAATAGCCTCAGAAGAAGCAAAAGTATCAAATTTGTAAAATTTAGTAAAAGTATGCAGTGAAGACCAAGTCGCTGCCTTACATATCTGATCAACAGAAGCCTCGTTCTTGAAGGCCCATGTGGAAGCCACAGCCCTAGTGGAATGAGCTGTGATTCTTTCAGGAGGCTGCCGTCCGGCAGTCTCGTAAGCCAATCTGATGATGCTTTTAAGCCAAAAAGAGAGAGAGGTAGAAGTTGCTTTTTGACCTCTCCTTTTACCAGAATAAACAACAAACAAGGAAGATGTTTGTCTAAAATCCTTTGTAGCATCTAAATAGAATTTTAGAGCACGCACTACATCCAAATTGTGCAACAAACGTTCCTTCTTTGAAACTGGATTCGGACACAAAGAAGGCACGACTATCTCCTGGTTAATGTTTTTGTTAGAAACAACTTTCGGAAGAAAACCAGGTTTAGTACGCAAAACCACCTTATCCGCATGGAACACCAGATAAGGAGGAGAACACTGCAGAGCAGATAATTCTGAAACTCTTCTAGCAGAAGAAATTGCAACCAAAAACAAAACTTTCCAAGATAATAACTTAATATCAACGGAATGTAAGGGTTCAAACGGAACCCCCTGAAGAACTGAAAGAACTAAATTGAGACTCCAAGGAGGAGTCAAAGGTTTGTAAACAGGCTTGATTCTAACCAGAGCCTGAACAAAGGCTTGAACATCTGGCACAGCTGCCAGCTTTTTGTGAAGTAACACAGACAAGGCAGAAATCTGTCCCTTCAAAGAACTTGCAGATAATCCTTTCTCCAAACCTTCTTGAAGAAAGGATAGAATCTTAGGAATTTTTATCTTGTCCCAAGGGAATCCTTTAGATTCACACCAACAGATATATTTTTTCCATATTTTGTGGTAGATTTTTCTAGTTACAGGCTTTCTGGCCTGAACAAGAGTATCAATGACAGAATCTGAGAACCCTCGCTTTGATAAGATCAAGCGTTCAATCTCCAAGCAGTCAGTTGGAGTGAGACCAGATTCGGATGTTCGAACGGACCTTGAACAAGAAGGTCTCGTCTCAAAGGTAGCTTCCATGGTGGAGCCGATGACATATTCACCAGGTCTGCATACCAAGTCCTGCGTGGCCACGCAGGAGCTATCAAGATCACCGATGCCCTCTCCTGATTGATCCTGGCTACCAGCCTGGGGATGAGAGGAAACGGCGGGAATACATAAGCTAGTTTGAAGGTCCAAGGTGCTACTAGTGCATCTACTAGAGTCGCCTTGGGATCCCTGGATCTGGACCCGTAGCAAGGAACCTTGAAGTTCTGACGAGAGGCCATCAGATCCATGTCTGGAATGCCCCACAATTGAGTAATTTGGGCAAAGATTTCCGGATGGAGTTCCCACTCCCCCGGATGAAATGTCTGACGACTCAGAAAATCCGCTTCCCAATTTTCCACTCCTGGGATGTGGATTGCAGACAAGTGGCAGGAGTGAGTCTCCGCCCATTGAATGATTTTGGTCACTTCTTCCATCGCCAGGGAACTCCTTGTTCCCCCCTGATGGTTGATGTACGCAACAGTCGTCATGTTGTCTGATTGAAACCGTATGAACTTGGCCTTTGCTAGCTGAGGCCAAGCCTTGAGAGCATTGAATATCGCTCTCAGTTCCAGAATATTTATCGGGAGAAGAGATTCTTCCCGAGACCAAAGACCCTGAGCTTTCAGGGGTCCCCAGACCGCGCCCCAGCCCACCAGACTGGCGTCGGTCGTGACAATGACCCACTCTGGTCTGCGGAAGCTCATCCCCTGTGACAGGTTGTCCAGGGACAGCCACCAACGGAGTGAATCTCTGGTCCTCTGATCTACTTGTATCGTCGGAGACAAGTCTGTATAGTCCCCATTCCACTGACTGAGCATGCACAGTTGTAATGGTCTTAGATGAATTCGCGCAAAAGGAACTATGTCCATTGCCGCTACCATCAAACCTATTACTTCCATGCACTGCGCTATGGAAGGAAGAGGAACAGAATGAAGTATTTGACAAGAGTTTAGAAGTTTTGATTTTCTGGCCTCTGTCAGAAAAATCCTCATTTCTAAGGAGTCTATTATTGTTCCCAAGAAGGGAACCCTTGTTGACGGAGATAGAGAACTTTTTTCTACGTTCACTTTCCACCCGTGAGATCTGAGAAAGGCCAGGACAATGTCCGTGTGAGCCTTTGCTTGTGGAAGGGACGACGCTTGAATCAGTATGTCGTCCAAGTAAGGTACTACTGCAATGCCCCTTGGTCTTAGCACCGCTAGAAGGGACCCTAGTACCTTTGTGAAAATTCTTGGAGCAGTGGCTAATCCGAACGGAAGTGCCACAAACTGGTAATGCTTGTCCAGAAATGCGAACCTTAGGAACCGATGATGTTCCTTGTGGATAGGAATATGTAGATACGCATCCTTTAAATCCACCGTGGTCATGAATTGACCTTCCTGGATGGAAGGAAGAATTGTTCGAATGGTTTCCATTTTGAACGATGGAACCTTGAGAAACTTGTTTAGGATCTTGAGATCTAAGATTGGTCTGAATGTTCCCTCTTTTTTGGGAACTACGAACAGATTGGAGTAGAACCCCATCCCTTGTTCTCCTAATGGAACAGGATGAATCACTCCCATTTTTAACAGGTCTTCTACACAATGTAAGAATGCCTGTTTTTTTATGTGGTCTGAAGACAATTGAGACCTGTGGAACCTCCCCCTTGGGGGAAGCCCCTTGAATTCCAGAAGATAACCTTGGGAGACTATTTCTAGCGCCCAAGGATCCAGAACATCTCTTGCCCAAGCCTGAGCGAAGAGAGTCTGCCCCCCACCAGATCCGGTCCCGGATCGGGGGCCAACATCTCATGCTGTCTTGGTAGCAGTGGCAGGTTTCTTGGCCTGCTTACCTTTGTTCCAGCCTTGCATTGGCCTCCAGGCTGGCTTGGCTTGAGAAGTATTACCCTCTTGCTTAGAGGACGTAGCACTTGGGGCTGGTCCGTTTCTGCGAAAGGGACGAAAATTAGGTTTATTTTTGGCCTTGAAAGACCTATCCTGAGGAAGGGCGTGGCCCTTGCCCCCAGTGATATCAGAAATAATCTCTTTCAAGTCAGGGCCAAACAGCGTTTTCCCCTTGAAAGGAATGTTAAGCAATTTGTTCTTGGAAGACGCATCCGCTGACCAAGATTTTAGCCAAAGCGCTCTGCGCGCCACAATAGCAAACCCAGAATTTTTCGCCGCTAATCTAGCCAATTGCAAAGTGGCGTCTAGGGTGAAAGAGTTAGCCAATTTGAGAGCATGAATTCTGTCCAAAATCTCCTCATAAGAAGAATCTTTATTGAGCGCCTTTTCTAGTTCATCGAACCAGAAACACGCTGCTGTAGTGACAGGAACAATGCATGAAATTGGTTGTAGAAGGTAACCTTGCTGAACAAACATCTTTTTAAGCAAACCCTCTAATTTTTTATCCATAGGATCTTTGAAAGCACAACTATCTTCTATGGGTATAGTGGTGCGTTTGTTTAGAGTAGAAACCGCCCCCTCGACCTTGGGGACTGTCTGCCATAAGTCCTTTCTGGGGTCGACCATAGGAAACAATTTCTTAAATATAGGGGGAGGGACGAAAGGTATGCCGGGCCTTTCCCATTCTTTATTTACAATGTCCGCCACCCGCTTGGGTATAGGAAAAGCTTCGGGGGGCCCCGGGACCTCTAGGAACTTGTCCATTTTACATAATTTCTCTGGAATGACCAAATTCTCACAATCATCCAGAGTAGATAACACCTCCTTAAGCAGGGCGCGGAGATGTTCCAATTTAAATTTAAATGTAATCACATCAGGTTCAGCTTGTTGAGAAATTTTCCCTGAATCTGAAATTTCTCCCTCAGACAAAACCTCCCTGGCCCCCTCAGACTGGTGTAGGGGCACTTCAGAACCAATATCATCAGCGTCCTCATGCTCTTCAGTATTTTCTAAAACAGAGCAGTCGCGCTTTCGCTGATAAGTGGGCATTTTGGCTAAAATGTTTTTGATAGAATTATCCATTACAGCCGTTAATTGTTGCATAGTAAGGAGTATTGGCGCACTAGATGTACTAGGGGCCTCCTGTGTGGGCAAGACTGGTGTAGACGAAGGAGGGGATGATGCAGTACCATGCTTACTCCCCTCACTTGAGGAATCATCTTGGGCATCATTTTCTCTAAATTTTGTGTCACATAAATCACATCTATTTAAATGAGAAGGAACCTTGGCTTCCCCACATACAGAACACAGTCTATCTGGTAGTTCAGACATGTTAAACAGGCATAAACTTGATAACAAAGTACAAAAAACGTTTTAAAATAAAACCGTTACTGTCACTTTAAATTTTAAACTGAACACACTTTATTACTGCAAATGTGAAAAAGTGTGAAGGAATTGTTCAAAATTCACCAAAATTTCACCACAGTGTCTTAAAGCCTTAAAAGTATTGCACACCAAATTTGAAAGCTTTAACCCTTAAAATAACGGAACCGGAGCCGTTTTTATATTTAACCCCTTTACAGTCCCTGGTATCTGCTTTGCTGAGACCCAACCAAGCCCAAAGGGGAATACGATACCAAATGACGCCTTCAGAAAGTCTTTTCTATGTATCAGAGCTCCTCACACATGCATCTGCATGTCATGCTTCCCAAAAACAAGTGCGCAATAGAGGCGCGAAAATGAGGCTCTGCCTATGATTAGGGAAAGCCCCTAGAGAATAAGGTGTCCAATACAGTGCCTGCCGGTTATTTTACATAATTCCCAAGAATAAAATAATTCCTCAAAGCTATGAAGTATAAAATATGCTTATATATCAATCGTTTTAGCCCAGAAAATGTCTACAGTCTTAAAAGCCCTTGTGAAGCCCTTTTTTTCTTTATGTAATAAAAATGGCTTACCGGATCCCATAGGGAAAATGACAGCTTCCAGCATTACATCGTCTTGTTAGAAATGTGTCATACCTCAAGCAGCAAAAGTCTGCTCACTGTTTCCCCCAACTGAAGTTAATTCCTCTCAACAGTCCTGTGTGGAAACAGCCATCGATTTTAGTAACGGTTGCTAAAATCATTTTCCTCTTACAAACAGAAATCTTCATCTCTTTTCTGTTTCAGAGTAAATAGTACATACCAGCACTATTTTAAAATAACAAACTCTTGATTGAATAATAAAAACTACAGTTAAACACCAAAAAACTCTAAGCCATCTCCGTGGAGATGTTGCCTGTACAACGGCAAAGAGAATGACTGGGGAAGGCGGAGCCTAGGAGGGATCATGTGACCAGCTTTGCTGGGCTCTTTGCCATTTCCTGTTGGGGAAGAGAATATCCCACAAGTAAGGATGACGCCGTGGACCAGACACACCTATGTTGGAGAAAAAGGCATCACAAATTTCCGTTGTTTTGGTGTATATGTTATTATTATGTCTTATTGTCATAATCATATTTTTATTTTTCCTGAACTTTCTGATTTTAGTCAGATGTTTGGCTGATATACCTTGTAATCCCTGCCAGTGATGTCTATTCTTGATATCTTCCAAGGCCCATTTTTTATTCAAAAAAAAATCTCGTTCTGCTCTTACCTTCCTATATTTGTCCCACATCATCCTATCTGGCCTTATTATATATTTTCTATATGCATTTTTTAACTGGTTTGCTAGTTGTAACTCCCTATTGACCAGTTTTCTTTTCATTCTTACCATATATTGTTTGATTTCCCAGCTTCCCAGAAGGTTTCTGTCCTATCCCTGTAAGTACTATTTAGATTACAAGATTCCCGCCACCTCTGTACTAGCCAGTTACAAAAACCTAAATTATTAACCATATATCCTGGAAATCTAAAAGTGTTTATACTCGTTGCCTCTTGACCATTAAGATTTACTTTTAAAGTTATAATAGCGTGATCTGATAAGACAAATTCTGAGATTTCAGATTCTATCAGGCCCATTTATCAAGCTCCGTACGGAGCTTGAAGGGCCGTGTTTCTGGCGAGTCTTCAGACTCGCCAGAAACACAAGTTATGAAGCAGCTTCATAACCCTGTCCGCCTGCTCTGAGCAGGCGGACAGGAATCGCCGGAAATCAACCCGATCGAATACGATCGGGTTGATTGACAGCTCCCTGCTGGCGGCCGATTGGCCGCGAGTCAGCAGGGGGCGGCGTTGCACCAGCAGCTCTTGTGAGCTGCTGGTGCAATGTTAAATGCGGAGAGCGTATTGCTCTCCGCATTTAGCGAGGTCTTGCGGACCTGATCCGCAGTGTCGGATCAGGTCCGCAAGCCCTTTGATAAATGGGCCCCTTAGTCTAATTTTAGTATATTTTCATCTATTAAAAACAAGTCAATCCTGGAGAAATTTTTATATGTTTTAGATTCGCAGGAGAATTCTCTTGCATCAGGATGTTGAACTCTCCAGATGTCTTTCAATTTAAAATTTTTACAAAACTCTCTAAAGAAGCTCACCTCTCTTTTATATTTTCCTCCACTTTTTTTTTTCAGAAACCTGTCTATCTCTGGATAAAGGACCATATTGAAATCTCCTGCTACAATGAGGTTTTGGTCTAAATAAGGGATTAATTTATATTTAAGTTTATTCCAGAATTCTTTATCGAATTCATTTGGGCCATACACATTACATATTGTCCAAGTTTTAGTGTTGATTTTAATTTGTACAATTAAAAACCTACCCGCTGTATCTGCCTCCGTACTGATTATATTATATGTTAAATTTTTATTTATCAGTATGGCTACACCACACTTTTTTGTAACACAAGGCGTGGCTAAGATTTCAGCAATCCAATTTAGCTTTAATTTTGGTATTTCGGATGCTTTTAAATGTAGTTCTTGTAAAAGGATTACGTCTGGGTTATATTTTTTTAAGGTCTTTAAAATACCTTTACGCTTAATTGGGGATGTTACTCCACCAATGTTCCAAGATATAAAATGTATTTTCTCCATCATTTACTCATTATATTTGTGTAACTGATATTTATAGGGGGGGGGGGGGAAACCCTATACTAATATCAACAACAAAAATACTTTTACCTACAAACTTTCCAATAGTCATGCATATACCAAGAAGAGATAAGGACAAAAAAAACAAAAGAAACTTCTTTCTGTAAAAACCTATAATTGGCATTATCTATACTAATGTGTTAGAACACTAGCTTCATATATATATTTTATTTTTATCACATAATGCCTTAGCTTCATTGGGTGTGCCTAACACTACCTGGCCTTCTTTATTTTCTATTACCAATTTAGCAGGATACCTTAAAGTGGCTTTCATCCCCGCTTTTATGAGCCCAGAACAGTATGGAGATATTTCTTTCCTCTTAGCGGAGGTATCTGCTGAGAAGTCCTGGAAAATAAGAACCTTTCTACCCTCCATTATTAGTGGATTGCAATTCCTATAATGTCTCAAGACTGCCACTTTATCCTGAAAGTTCAGATAGCGGATCATAATCATTCTGGGGCGGTTTCTGGTGTCCGCTTCTGGTCTAATAGGCCCAGTACGATGTGCTCTTTCTACCGCTATTTTCCCTTCCTGGAGTGTCATACCTAACATTTTTGGCAGTGTAATTGAGGCAAATTGTATAAGATCTGCATATTCGCTAGTTTCAGGGACACCCACTACCCTCACATTGTTCCTCCTCAACCTATCTTCTAAATCTTCAATCTTGGATTGTAATGTCTTGATAGTATTAGTAAGTTTTTGGGTAGTGTCATCCTGACTGGTATATATGTCCTCGAGCTCAGAAACCTGTGATTTGACCTCTGACAGTCTATTAGAAAATTGCCTAATTTCTACCGTGAGGCTGGCTATCTCTCTTTTAATCCCCTCAAACTGGGGTAAGATCAAATCCACTATCTGATTATTTGTAAGTTGTGTGTCTACACCCTTTTCCATATCTTGGTGAGCCACAGATGTAGTCTCTGGTATTATATCTTGTGCCGGTTTACTAAGCTTTTTATCTCTCCTGGAGGGCATGGCTGGGGATCTAGGTTTAACATTTGTTATATATTTTTCCATTAAGTTCTGGGTATCTAAATAAGCCCAGAATTGTGCACCAATCGTGTTAAATATTTGTGTACACCCCTAAATGTGCTTACTAATTTTATCTAAAAATATATTCAGTGAGAAAAAAAAAAAAAAGGTGAAAAAAGTGATAAAAGGACTGCAGACCTTTCACTTAAATTCAAGATCCTCTATGCTTAACAATATGTTTTGCTTTCGTTTGCCCCCTTTATATCTTTCAGCGCTTTTCAGCTTTAAATTATGTTTATCTGCTTCAGTTCAGTGTTCTTGTATGATTCACTAGCTATTTCTTTTAAAGCCTTAACCAAAGTCTACCTAGTGGCTTATTCAACTAATTTTTACACTCCTATGGACAAGAGAAATATTACCATATCAGCTACTTAACAAATGTAAGTTTGTGATAGCACACTCGTACACTTTTAACTGGTGGATTTCGTAATTAGCCTGAATGTTATTACTAAACCTTTATATAATATTCTATCTGGGCAAAGCCACCTCTATACATAAAAATTTAGAAATCGCGTTTTTTAATGTTATATAAGAGACATGTAGTATCTGTAAAACTACCATACGGGCTCTTCATCTACCAATATAATCACTGCCACTGGTACCTCACCTAATAACTGAAGGTTTATAGAACACAAGAAACCCCAAAAAACATACAATAGATTTCATCTTCCCCAGTCTGGGGCTTACCACTTTTCATTTAATTATTTCACACACAAGGACGCTCTTTCCTTAATGCCACTTTAGGGCCTGAAGATCTTATTGACCAAATATATAAATTTTTCGCCTCCCCAAGCACACTCTATATACAGGATCTCATAGGTGCACCTCTTAAAAAACTGTATACAGATATATAGCCTGACTTGACCCCCTTATTGGGACACTTTAGACAGACCAAAAAAAAATAAAAATAAAAAGAAAGCATTGGTCTACAGATAGATTTACATCTTTTGTTCACTATCCCAAGACTCACTTTACAGCACACTTAAATCTGGACATTTTACAGAATTGCACAAAAATTTGTCCATTCACTGACTGTATACGATTTTCACTTTAGGCCACTTTATGGCCGGCTTAATACAGCATACTTTGCAGTTGGAGCTAGAAATGTCTTTTTTCCAGAACGTCTTTAGAGTGCAGCTACAAATTAAGTCAATACACAATGCACTTTAATCAGTTATATGTGAACCTTTCTGGTTATATTCCCAGCGTCTTGTTTCAAAAATGCACGGTATGCAGAGCCTCCCCGCACTCCCCTTTTCAGGTAAGGCTTTTTAGGTAATATGTCTTTATATGATGCGGCAATTGACTAACACAGTTTGTCCAAATACCTATGTGGCTTTCTAGTTGAGGCTGTGTCAATCACCCCATGGGGTATACAGTTTATATACTTGCGATTTTTCAGTGTCTCTACTTGATTCCGTGCGTGCTCTTTACCAGCGGCCTGCACCCTCTCTTCTGCTGCTGATAGGTTGGCTTCCAGTACTCTCAGGGGCTGAATTGGCTCCTCCAGGACCCCTCCGAAATCGTCCATTTCTACCACCCGAGAGCGCAACTTCTTACAGCTAGAGGTTTAGCTTGCTCTTGGTCTCCGCCGTACCGCCAACACCGCAGCTTGTTTCTTCGCCTCTGCCCACTGTGTATCAGTTGCCGGTCTCACTGTCCGCTTCCGCTAGTGCTCCTCTGACAGTTTTTAATGACTACCGTCAGTACCACCCGACCATGGCAGTATAATAAGACCTCCGGTAAGCACCGCTTGTGCTTTCTCCCCGGGCGGTACACCACAACCGCCAACAGGAGCTCTGTGCTTGGGGCTCAATTTTCAACCGCTCACAATCTTGAGCTTCAGAGCGTGTTCACACTCCTCCCACCGGAAGTCGTTTTCCTCTCATCCTATTGGCTGATTTGAACAGCCAATAGGATTTCAGTAGCTCTTATCCTATTGGCTGATTTGAATTTCCAAAATCAAATCAGCCAATAAAAATGAAACGGACGCCATTTTAAAAAAAGGCTCCCTTGCATTGAAGATTCAGTATACGGCGGCGACCGTGTGAAGAGGATGCTCCGCGCTGGATGACTTCAGGATGGACCTGCTCCGCGCCGCCGGGATGAAGATAGAAGATGCCGCCGGGATGAAGATAGAAGATGCTGCCTGGATGGATGAAGACTTTTCGCTGCATGGATATCCGGACTTCAGGAACTGTAAGTGGATCTTTAGGGGTTATTGTTAGGATTTTTGTAAATTTTTTGGTGTGTGTTTTTTTTTTTTTTAGTTTAGGGTTTGGACTTTTCTTAAAAGAGCTAAATGCCCTTTTAAGGGCAATGCCCATACAAGTGCCCCTTTCAGAGCAATGGGTAGAGCAATGGGTAGCTTAGGTTTTTGTTAGTTAGATTTTTTTAATTTGGGGGGTTGGTTGGGTGGTGGGTTTTAATGTTGGGTCGTCTTTGTATTTTTATACAGGTAAAAGAGCTGTTTAACTTAGGGCAATTCCCTACAAAAGGCCCTTTTAAGGGCTATTGGTAGTTTATTGTAGGCTAGGATTTGTTTTTTATTTTGGGTGGGCTTTTATTTTTATAGGGCTATTAGATTAGGTGTAATTATTTTTTATTTTTGATAATTTCATTTGTTATTTTTTGTAATTTAGTATTTTTTGTAATTAGATACTTTGTAATTTTTATAGTAGTAGTATTTTAGTTTAATAGTTATATTAGTTTGTTAGTTTAAACTCACGGCTAGATTATGAGTCTTGCGTTATGAGCTGTGCGGTGCTAACGTGCAGTTTTTTCTCACCGCTCACTTACCTGCTGCGCTGGTATTACAGGTTTTTACAAACCTGGCGTTAAAAGGCAAGAAGTGAGCGTAGAGCAAAATTGAGCTCCATACCGCACTCCAATACCAGCGCTGCTTAAGTCAGCGGTGAGCTGGTTATACGTGCTTGTGCACAATTTCCCCATAGACATCAATGGGGAGAGCCGGCTGAGAAAAAAGTCTAACACCTGCCAAAAAGCAGCGTAAATCTCAGTAACGCAGCCCCATTGATTCCTATGGGGAAACTAAAGTTATGTTTACACCTAACACTCTAACATGAACCATGAGTCTAAACACCCCTAATCTTACACTTATTAACCCCTAATCTGCCGCCCCGAGATCGCCGACATCTACATTATATTTATTAACCCCTAATCTGCCGCCCCCACTATTCTAAATGTATTAACCCCTAAACCTAAGTCTAACCCTAACACCCCCTAACTTAAATATAATTTAAATAAATCTAAATAAAATTCCTATCATTAACTAAATTATTCCTATTTAAAACTTAATACTTACTTATAAAATAAACCCTAAGCTAGCTACAATATAACTAATAGTTACATTGTAGCTAGCTTAGGGTTTATTTTTATTTTACAGGCAAGTTTGTATTTATTTTAACTAGGTAGAATAGTTACTAAATAACTATTCTACCTAGTTAACCACACCAGATGTCTTGAAGATGGACCCGCTCCGCGTCGGAAGGATGAAGATAGAAGATGCCGTCTGGATGAAGACTTCTGCCCGTCTGGAGGACCACTTTTGCCGGCTTCGTTGAGGACATCTTGCCACTTGGATGAAGACTTCTCCCGGTAAGTGAATCTTCAGGGGTTAGTGTTAGGATTTTTTAAGGGTATATTGGGTGTGTTTTATTTTTAGCTTAGAGCTTTGGGCAGCAATAGAGCTAAATGCCCTTTTAAGGGCAATGCCCATCCAAATGCACTTTTCAGGGCAACGGGGAGCTTAGGTTTTTTTAGTTAGGGTTTTATTTGGGGGGTTGGTTGTGTGTGTGGTCGGTTTTACTGTTGGGGGGGTTGTTTGTATTTTTATTTACAGGTAAAAGAGCTGATTTCTTTGGGGTAATGCCCTGCAAAAGGTGCTATTGATAGTTTAGTTTAGGCTAGGTTTTTTTTTTAATTTTGGGGGAGCTTTTTTAGTTTGATAGGGCTATTAGATTAGGTGTAATTAGTTTAAAGATCTTGTAATTTGTTTTTTATTTTCTGTAATTTAGTGTTTGTTTTTTGTAAATTAGCTAATTTTATTTAATTGTATTTAATTTAGGTAATTTATTTAATTGTAGTGTAGTGTTAGGTGTTAGTGTAATTTAGGTTAGGTTTTATTTTAGCTAGGTAGTTATTAAATAGTTAATAACTATTTAATAACTATTCTACCTAGTTAAAATAAATACAAACTTGCCTGTAAAATAAAAATAAACTCTAAGGCCTAGATTTGTAGTTTGGCGGTAGCCGTGAAAACCAGCGTTAGAGGCTCCTAACGCTGGTTTTAGGCTACCTCCGGTATTTGGAGTCACTCAAAAAAGGGTCTAACGCTCACTTTTCAGCCGCGACTTTTCCATACCGCAGATCCCCTTACGTAAATTGCGTATCCTATCTTTTCAATGGGATTTTTCTAACTCCAGTATTTAGAGTCGTGTCTGAAGTGACCGTTAGAAATCTAACGACAAGACTCCAGCCGCAGAAAAAAGTCAGTAGTTAAGAGCTTTCTGGGCTAACGCCGGTTCATAAAGCTCTTAACTACTGTACTCTAAAGTACACTAACACCCATAAACTACCTATGTACCCTAAACCGAGGTCCCCCCACATCGCCGCAACTCGATTAAATTTTTTTAACCCCTAATCTGCCGACCGCCACCTACGTTATCCTTATGTACCCCTAATCTGCTGCCCCTAACACCGCCGTCCCCTATATTATATTTATTAACCCCTAATCTGCCCCCCACAACGTCGCCGCCAGTTACCTACACTTATTAACCCCTAATCTGCCGTCCGCACGCCGCCGCCAGCTACATTATCCCTATGTACCCCTAATCTGCTGCCCTAACATCGCCGACCCCTATATTATATTTATTAACCCCTAACCTGCCCCCCACAACGTCGCCGCCACCTACCTACAATAATTAACCCCTAATCTGCCGACCGCAAAGAGCCGCCAGCTAGATTATAGCTATGTACCCCTAATCTGCTGCCCCTAACACCGCCGACACCTATATTATATTTATTAACCCCTAACCTGCCCTCCCTAACATCGCCGACACCTAACTTCAATTATTAACCCCTAATCTGCCGACCGAATCTCGCCGCTATTCTAATAAATGTATTAACCCCTAAAGCTAAGTCTAACCCTAACACTAACACCCCCCTAAATTAAATATAATCTACATCTAACGAAATTAATTATCTCTTATTAAATAAATTATTCCTATTTAAAGCTAAATACTTACCTGTAAAATAAATCCTAATATAGCTACACTATAAATTATAATTATATTATAGCTATTTTAGGATTAATATTTATTTTACAGGTAACTTTGTAATTATTTTAACCAGGTACAATAGCTATTAAATAGTTAAGAACTATTTAATAGTTACCTAGTTAAAATAATAACAAAATTACCTGTAAAATAAATCCTAACCTAAGTTACAATTAAACCTAACACTACACTATCATTAAATTAATTAAATAAAATATCTACAATTACCTACAATTAAACCTAACACTACACTATCAATACATTAATTAAATACAATATCTACAAATAACTACAATGAAATAAACTAACTAAAGTACAAAAAATAAAAAAGAACTAAGTTACAAAAAATAAAAAAATATTTACAAACATAAGGAAAATCTTACAACAATTTTAAACTAATTACACCTACTCTAAGCCCCCTAATAAAATAACAAAGCCCCCCAAAATAAAAAATGCCCTACCCTATTCTAAATTACTAAAGTTCAAAGCTCTTTTACCTTACCAGCCCTGAACAGGGCCCTTTGCGGGGCATGCCCCAAAGAATTCAGCTCTTTTGCCTGTAAAAAAAAACATACAATACCCCCCCCCCCCAACATTACAACCCACCACCCACATACCCCTAATCTAACCCAAACCCCCCTTAAATAAACCTAACACTAAGCCCCTGAAGATCATCCTACCTTGTCTTCACCTCACCGGGTATCACACCGATCCGTCCTGGCTCCGATATCTTCATCCAACCCAAGCGGGGGCTAGACATCCACTGAAGAAGTCCAGAAGAGGCTCCAAAGTCTTCATCCTATCCGGGAAGAAGAGTAGATCCGGACCGGCAACCATCTTCTTCCAAGCGGCATCTTCTATCTTCATCCGATGAGGACCGGCTCCATCCTGAAGACCTCCACCGCGGACCCATCTTCATCCGGCGACGTCCAACTGAAGAATGACGGTTCCTTTAAGGGACGTCATCCAAGATGGCGTCCCTCCAATTCCGATTGGCTGATAGGATTCTATCAGCCAATCGGAATTAAGGTAGGAATATTCTGATTGGCTGATGGAATCAGCCAATCAGAATCAAGATCAATCCGATTGGCTGATCCAATCAGCCAATCAGATTGAGCTTGCATTCTATTGGCTGATCGGAACAGCCAATAGAATGCGAGCTCAATCTGATTGGCTGATCGAGCTCAATCTGATTGGCTGATTGGATCAGCCAATCGGATTGAACTTGATTCTGATTGGCTGATTCCATCAGCCAATCAGAATATTCCTACCTTAATTCCGATTGGCTGATAGAATCCTATCAGCCAATCGGAATTCGAGGGACGCCATCTTGGATGACGTCCCTTAAAGGAACCGCCATTCTTCAGTTGGACGTCGCCGGATGAAGATGGGTCCGCGGTGGAGGTCTTCAGGATGGAGCCGGTCCTCATCGGATGAAGATAGAAGATGCCGCTTGGAAGATGATGGTTGTCGGTCCGGATCTACTCTTCTTCCCGGATAGGATGAAGACTTTGGAGCCTCTTCTGGACCTCTTCAGCCGCCGGAAGATGGATCGCCAGCCCCCGCTTGGGTTGGATGAAGATTTTGGAGCCAGGACGGATCGGTGAACCTGGTATGGTGAAGACAAGGTAGGATGATCTTCAGGGGCTTAGTGTTAGGTTTATTTCAGGGGGGTTTGGGTTAGATTAGGGGTATGTGGGTGGTGGGTTGTAATGTTGGGGGGGGTATTGTATGTTTTTTTTTACAGGCAAAAGAGCTGAACTTCTTGGGGCATGCCCCGCAAAGGGCCCTGTTCAGGGCTGGTAAGGTAAAAGAGCTTTGAACTTTAGTAATTTAGAATAGGGTAGGGCATTTTTTTTATTTTGGGGGGCTTTGTTATTTTATTAGGGGGCTTAGAGTAGGTGTAATTAGTTTAAAATTGTTGTAATATTTTTCTTATGTTTGTAAATATTTTTTTATTTTTTGTAACTTAGTTCTTTTTTATTTTTTGTACTTTAGTTAGTTTATTTCATTGTAGTTATTTGTAGGTATTGTATTTAATTTATTTATTGATAGTGTAGTGTTAGGTTTAATTGTAGGTAATTGTAGGTATTTTATTTAATTAATTTATTGATAGTGTAGTGTTAGGTTTAATTGTAACTTAGGTTAGGATTTATTTTACAGGTAAATTTGTAATTATTTTAACTATTTTAGCTATTAAATAGTTCTTAACTATTTAATAGCTATTGTACCTGGTTAAAATAAATACAAAGTTACCTTTAAAATAAATATTAATCCTAAAATAGCTATAATATAATTATAATTTATGTTGTAGCTATATTAGGATTTATTTTACAGGTAAGTATTTAGCTTTAAATAGGAATAATTTATTTAATAAGAGTTAATTAATTTCGTTAGATTAAAATTATATTTAATTTAGGGGGGTGTTAGTGTTAGACTTAGCTTTAGGGGTTAATACATTTATTAGAATAGCGGTGAGCTCCAGTCGGCAGATTAGGGGTTAATAATTGAAGTTAGGTGTCGGCGATGTTATGGAGGGCAGATTAGGGGTTAATACTATTTATTATAGGGTTAGTGAGGCGGATTAGGGGTTAATAACTTTATTATAGTAGCGCTCAGGTCCGGTCGGCAGATTAGGGGTTAATAAGTGTAGGTAGCTGGCGGCGACGTTGTGGGGGGCAGATTAGGGGTTAATAAATATAATATAGGCGTCGGCGATGTTAGGGCAGCAGATTAGGGGTACATAGGGATAATGTAAGTAGCGGCGGTTTACGGAGCGGCAGATTAGGGGTTAATAATAATATGCAGGGGTCAGCGATAGCGGGGGCGGCAGATTAGGGGTTAATAAGTGTAAGGTTAGGGGTGTTTAGACTCGGGGTACATGTTAGAGTGTTAGGTGCAGACGTAGGAAGTGTTTCCGCATAGCAAACAATGGGGCTGCGTTAGGAGCTGAACGCGGCTTTTTTGCAGGTGTTAGGTTTTTTTTCAGCTCAAACAGCCCCATTGTTTCCTATGGGGGAATCGTGCACGAGCACGTTTTTGAGGCTGGCCGCTTGCGTAAGCAACTCTGGTATCGAGAGTTGAAGCTGCGTTAAATATGCTCTACGCTCCTTTTTTGGAGCCTAACGTAGCCTTTATGTGGACTCTCAATACCAGAGTTATTTTTATGGTGCGGCCAGAAAAAAGCCGGCGTTAGCTTTTCGTGTCGTTACCGACAAAACTCTAAATCTAGCCGTAAGCTAGCTACAATGTAACTATTAGTTATATTGTAGCTAGTTTAGGGTTTATTTTATATGTAAGTATTTAGTTTTAAATAGGAATTATTTAGGTAATAATTGTAGGTTTTATTTAGATTTATTTTAAATTATATTTAAGTTAGGGGGTGTTAGGGTTAGACTTAGGTTAGGGGTTAATAAATTTAGTATAGTGGCGGCGACGTTGGGGACGGCAGATTAGGGGTTAATAAATGTAGGTAGGTGGCGGCGATGTTAGGGGCGGCAGATTAGGGGTTAATAATATTTAACTAGTGTTTGCGGGGCTGGAGTGCGGCGGTTTAGGGGTTAATATGTTTATTATAGTGGCGGCGATGTCCGGAGCGGCAGATTAGGGGTTAATATTTTTATTTTAGTGTTTGCGATGCGGGAGGGCCTCGGTTTAGGGGTTAATTGGTAGTTTATGGGTGTTAGTGTACTTTTTAGCACTTTAGTTATGAGTTTTATGCTACAGCTTTGTAGAGTAAAACTCATAACTACTGACTTTAAAATGCGTTAGGAATCTTGGAGGTAGAGGGTGTACCACTCACTTTTTGGCCTCCCATGACAAACTCGTAATATCAGCGCTATGCAAGTCCCATTGAAAAAAAGACTATGAAATTTACGTAAGTTGATTTGCTTTAAGGCCAAAGAAGTGTGTGGTGCCCCTAAACCTGCAAGACTCGTAATATCAGCGGGCGTTAAAAAGCAGCGTTAGGACCTGTTAACGCTGCTTTTTAAGCTTACTGCAAAACTCATAATCTAGCCGTTAGTTTTTTTAATTTGACAGGTAAGTTTTAATTTAAGATAGGGAAATTGTATTTTAATATAAATTTAGGGGGCATTAGGTTTAGGGGTTACTAGTTTAAATTAGTTTATTGCGATGTGGGGGCTTTGGGTTTAGGGGTTAATAGTTTAATTTAGTATATTTCGTTGTGGGGGGCTTGCGGGTTTAGGGGTTAATAGTTTTATTATAGTGGCGGCGGTGTCGGGGGAGCAGCGGAATAGGGTTTAATAATGTTAGAATAGTGGGGGCGATGTGGGCGGACGGCAGATTAGGGGTTAATAATATTTAAATAGTGTTTGCGATGCAGGAAGGTGGTGGTTTAGGGGTTAATAATTTTATTATAGTGGTGACGATGTCGGGGAGCAGCGGAATAGGGGTTAATAAATTTTATTAGTGGCGGCGATGTCGGGAGCAGCAGATTAGGGGTTAATAACTTTATTATAGAGTGGTAGATGTTGGGATGCGGGGGAATAGGTTTTAATAACTTTATTATAGTGGTGACGATGTTGGGGAGCGGCGGAATAGGGGTTAATACATTTTATAAGTGGCAGCGATGTCGGGAGCAGCAGATTAGGGGTTAATAACTATAATATAGTATTTGCGATGTGGGAGGGCCTCGGTTTAGGAGTTAATAGGTAGTTTATGGGTGTTTAGTGTACTTTGTAACACTTTAGTTATGAGTTTTATGTAACAGTTTTGTTGCGTAAAACTCATAACTACTGCTCTCAGATGGCGGTACGGAACTTGTCGTTGTAGGCTGTAACGCAAGCTTTTTAGCCTCACCGCAAAACTCGTATTGGCTGCGCTATGGAAGTCCCATGAAAAAACATAATTTTTACGAGTGCAGGACTGACGTTGCGTTACAGGCTAAAAGGCGGTTACTTTCTTTTCCGATTTCAAACATACCCCCTTGACGAAAATCTGTGCATTGCGCATGCGCAAACACCGGGAGTGTGTAGAATAGAAAAGTGAATGCGAGAAGACACTTGTGACGAAATAGAGGAGGGGGCAGGCGGACATTTTTGAACAACAGAAACGAAAATAGTAAGTCTTTCTACATGCTAACGCAATATTGTTGAAAATTGGGCTACATTTAAAAATAATAATCATTTTAAACTCTATATGTATGATTTAAAAGCCGTTTTGGGTTGACTGTCCCTTTATCTTGGAAGGTTTTGTTTCTTTTTGCTATCTCTTCTGCTCAGAGTTTCGGTACTCTCTGCCTTGCAGTGTGATTCGCCTTATCTTATCTTTCATGCTGATAAGGCGGTTCTTCGTACTAAGTTGTGTTTTCTTCCTAAAGTGGTTTCACATAGAAATATTAATCAGGAAATTGTTGTTCCTTCTCTATGTCCTAATCCTTCTTTGCATAAGGAACATTTGTTACACAACTTGGATGTTGTGCGTGCTTTAAAATTCTACCTACAGGCGACTAAGGATTTTCGCCTGTCTTCTGCCCTGTATGTTTGTTTCTCTGGCAAGCGTAAGGGTCAGAAGGCTACTGCCGCTTCTCTTTCCCTCTGGTTGAGAAGTATTATTCATTTTGCTTAAGAGACCGCTGGTCAGCAGCATCCTGAGAGAATTACAGCTCATTCCACGAGGTCTGTTTCCTCTTCCTGGGCTTTCAAAAATGAAGCTTCTGTGGAACAGATTTGCAAGGCTGCAACTTGGTCCTCTCTACATACTTTTCAAAATTTGACAAATTTGATACTTTTGCCTTGGCTGAGGCTTCTTTTGGGAGAAAGGTTCTTCAAGCGGTGGTGCCTTCTGTTTAGGTCAGCCTGTCTTTTTCCCTCCCTAGTCATCTGTGTCCTCTAGCTTGGGTATTGGTTCCCACTAGTAATTGATGACGTTGTGGACTCACCATATCTTAGGAAAGAAAATAAAATGTATGATTACCTGATAAATTTGTTTGTTTCAGATATGGTGAGTCCACGACCCCCGCACTTAAATTTAATATAATTGTTTTTGACTAAAAACCTCAGGCACCTCTACACCTTTGTGTTATTCCTTTTTCCATTTCCCTTTGGTCGAATGACTGGGGATTGTGGGAAGGGGAGTGATACTTAACAGCTTTGCTATGGTGCTCTTTGCCTCCACCTGCTGGCCAGGAGTGATATTCCCACTAGTAATTGATGACGTTGTGGACCATATCCGGAAAGAAACAAATTTATCAGGTAAGCATACATTTTCTTTTTAGATCCCCAAGTTCATTCCCATTTCGTTAACTGTCTCAAGTTCGATTTAGGAAATCCCCAAGATATGAGTAAGCTATATAGTCTGGCATATTCAAACATGGGGTAGGAGAATTAAATTTACCTGGAGGAGCTAGGGAGTCAAACGGGTAGAATTGAGAGATTGTTTTCACATCCCATGAAATCCATTGAATGCCATGAGTGTCTGGGAGACCCAAAAGTAGACCTTGGATCGAGTGTATTGGGGAAGGATGGGGGACAACCTCAGAGTAGTTCTTTAGAGACTTCCAAGCCTCAAGGTTTTCGAGGATTATTCTATTATTTATCCCTAGTTCCTCCAAATGGTAGGTTGTAATCCAGGGTCACTTAGGTCAAATCCCGGCGGGAGCATGGCTTGTTCAACCCCTCTCCACCTCTGAGATCCACCTTTATCGGCCCAAGCGGGAGGCTTCATAGTATATAAAGACGTTGGGCATAGCTATGACCCCACGTCCAAATCTTCTTTGGAGAATTTTCCCCGCAACTCTCGGTTTTCCATTTTCCCAAATAAATTTCAAGAACAAAGACTGGAACTTATTTAGGAAAACTTTGGTAAGATTGAGGGGCAAGCATCGAAAATGGTATACAATTTTAGGTAGTATAGACATTTTCAGCGAGGCGATACGACCAAGCCATGAAACTTCCAGAAAGTTCCAGGAGTTTAGTAAGGTGCTAACATCATGTAACAGGGAATTATAGTTTGTGTCTCTTACCACTTTAAGGCCTAGATTTAGAGTTCGGCGGTAGCCGTCAAAACCAGCGTTAGAGGCTCCTAACGCTGGTTTTGGCCGCCCGCTGGTATTTGGAGTCAGTGATTAAAGGGTCTAACGCTCACTTTACAGCCGCGACTTTTCCATACCGCAGATCCCCCTACGCCATTTGCGTAGCCTATCTTTTCAATGGGATCTTTCTAACGCTGGTATTTAGAGTCGTTTCTGCAGTGAGCGTTAGAGCTCTAACGACAAGATTCCAGCCGCCTGAAAATAGCAGGAGTTAAGAGCTTTCTGGCTAACGCCGGTTCATAAAGCTCTTAACTACTGTACCCTAAAGTACACTAACACCCATAAACTACCTATGTACCCCTAAACCGAGGTCCCCCCACATCGCCGCCACTCGATTAAAATTTTTAACCCCTAATCTGCCGACCGCCACCTACGTTATACTTATGTACCCCTAATCTGCTGCCCCTAACCCCGCCGACCCCTATATTATATTTATTAACCCCTAACTTGCCCCACACAACGTCGCCGCAAGCTACTTAAAATAATTAACCCCTAATCTTCCGACCGCAAATCGCCGCCACCTACGTTATCCCTATGTACCCCTAATCTTCTGCCCCTAACATCGCCGACCCCTATGTTATATTTATTAACCCCTAATCTGCCCCCCACAACGTCGCCGACACCTACCTACACTTATTAACCCCTAATCTGCCGAGCGGACCTGAGCGCTACTATAATAAAGTTATTAACCCCTAATCCGCCTCACTAACCCTATCATAAATAGTATTAACCCCTAATCTGCCCTCCCTAACATCGCCGACACCTACCTTCAATTATTAACCCCTAATCTGCCGACCGGAGCTCACCGCTATTCTAATAAATGTATTAACCCCTAAAGCTAAGTCTAACCCTAACACTAACACCCCCCTAAGTTAAATATAATTTTTATCTAACGAAATAAATTAACTCTTATTAAATAAATGATTCCTATTTAAAGCTAAATACTTACCTGTAAAATAAATCCTAATATAGCTACAATATAAATTACATTTATATTATAGCTATTTTAGGATTAATATTTATTTTACAGGTAACTTTGTATTTATTTTAACCAGGTACAATAGCTATTAAATAGTTAAGAACTATTTAATAGTTACCTAGTTAAAATAATTACAAATTTACCTGTAAAATAAATCCTAACCTAAGATATAATTAAACCTAACACTACCCTATCAATAAAATAATTAAATAAACTACCTACAATTACCTACAATTAACCTAACACTACACTATCAATAAATTAATTAAACACAATTGCTACAAATAAATACAATTAAATAAACTATCTAAAGTACAAAAAATAAAAAAGAACTAAGTTACAGAAAATAAAAAAATATTTACAAACATAAGAAAAATATTACAACAATTTTAAACTAATTACACCTACTCTAAGCCCCCTAATAAAATAACAAAGACCCCCAAAATAAAAAATTCCCTACCCTATTCTAAATTTAAAAAGTTACAAGCTCTTTTACCTTACCAGCCCTGAACAGGGCCCTTTGCGGGGCATGCCCCAAGAAGTTCAGCTCTTTTGCCTGTAAAAGAAAACATACAATACCCCCCCCCCCAACATTACAACCCACCACCCACATACCCCTAATCTAACCCAAACCCCCCTTAAATAAACCTAACACTAAGCCCCTGATGATCTTCCTACCTTGTCTTCACCATGCCAGGTTCACCGATCCGTCCTGGCTCCAAGATCTTCATCCAACCCAAGCGGGGGCTAGACATCCACTGAAGAAGTCCAGAAGAGGGTCCAAAGTCTTCCTCCTATCCGGCAAGAAGAGGACATCCGGACCGGCAAACATCTTCTCCAAGCGGCATCTTCTATGTTCTTCCATCCGATGACGACCGGCTCCATCTTGAAGACCTCCAGCGCGGATCCATCCTCTTCTTCCGACGACTAGACGACGAATGACGGTTCCTTTAAGGGACGTCATCCAAGATGGCGTCCCTCGAATTCCGATTGGCTGATAGGATTCTATCAGCCAATCGGAATTAAGGTAGGAATTTTCTGATTGGCTGATGGAATCAGCCAATCAGAATCAAGTTCAATCCGATTGGCTGATCCAATCAGCCAATCAGATTGAGCTCGCATTCTATTGGCTGTTCCGATCAGCCAATACAATGCGAGCTCAATCTGATTGGCTGATTGGATCAGCCAATCGGATTGAACTTGATTCTGATTGGCTGATTCCATCAGCCAATCAGAAAATTCCTACCTTAATTCCGATTGGCTGATAGAATCCTATCAGCCAATCGGAATTCGAGGGACGCCATCTTGGATGACGTCCCTTAAAGGAACCGTCATTTGTCGTCTAGTCGTCGGAAGAAGAGGATGGATCCGCGCTGGAGGTCTTCAAGATGGAGCCGGTCGTCATCGGATGGAAGAACATAGAAGATGCCGCTTGGAGAAGATGTTTGCCGGTCCGGATGTCCTCTTCTTGCCGGATAGGAGGAAGACTTTGGACCCTCTTCTGGACTTCTTCAGTGGATGTCTAGCCCCCGCTTGGGTTGGATGAAGATCTTGGAGCCAGGACGGATCGGTGAACCTGGCATGGTGAAGACAAGGTAGGAAGATCATCAGGGGCTTAGTGTTAGGTTTATTTAAGGGGGGTTTGGGTTAGATTAGGGGTATGTGGGTGGTGGGTTGTAATGTTGGGGGGGGGGTATTGTATGTTTTCTTTTACAGGCAAAAGAGCTGAACTTCTTGGGGCATGCCCCGCAAAGGGCCCTGTTCAGGGCTGGTAAGGTAAAAGAGCTTGTAACTTTTTAAATTTAGAATAGGGTAGGGAATTTTTTATTTTGGGGGTCTTTGTTATTTTATTAGGGGGCTTAGAGTAGGTGTAATTAGTTTAAAATTGTTGTAATATTTTTCTTATGTTTGTAAATATTTTTTATTTTCTGTAACTTAGTTCTTTTTTATTTTTTGTACTTTAGATAGTTTATTTAATTGTATTTATTTGTAGCAATTGTGTTTAATTAATTTATTGATAGTGTAGTGTTAGGTTAATTGTAGGTAATTGTAGGTAGTTTATTTAATTATTTTATTGATAGGGTAGTGTTAGGTTTAATTATAACTTAGGTTAGGATTTATTTTACAGGTAAATTTGTTATTATTTTAACTAGGTAACTATTAAATAGTTCTTAACTATTTAATAGCTATTGTACCTGGTTAAAATAAATACAAAGTTACCTGTAAAATAAATATTAATCCTAAAATAGCTATAATATAAATGTAATTTATATTGTAGCTATATTAGGATTTATTTTACAGGTAAGTATTTAGCTTTAAATAGGAATCATTTATTTAATAAGAGTTAATTTATTTCGTTAGATAAAAATTATATTTAACTTAGGGGGGTGTTAGTGTTAGGGTTAGACTTAGCTTTAGGGGTTAATACATTTATTAGAATAGCGGTGAGCTCCGGTCGGCAGATTAGGGGTTAATAATTGAAGGTAGGTGTCGGCGATGTTAGGGAGGGCAGATTAGGGGTTAATACTATTTATGATAGGGTTAGTGAGGCGGATTAGGGGTTAATAACTTTATTATAGTAGCGCTCAGGTCCGGTCGGCAGATTAGGGGTTAATAAGTGTAGGTAGGTGTCGGCGACGTTGTGGGGGGCAGATTAGGGGTTAATAAATATAACATAGGGGTCGGCGATGTTAGGGCAGCAGATTAGGGGTACATAGGGATAACGTAGGTGGCGGCGGTTTACGGAGCGGCAGATTAGGGGTTAAAAGTGTAATGCAGGGGTCAGCGATAGCGGGGGCGGCAGATTAGGGGTTAATAAGTGTAAGATTAGGGGTGTTTAGACTCGGGGTACATGTTAGAGTGTTAGGTGCAGACGTAGGAAGTGTTTCCCCATAGGAAACAATGGGGCTGCGTTAGGAGCTGAACGCTGCTTTTTTGCAGGTGTTAGGTTTTTTTTCAGCTCAAACAGCCCCATTGTTTCCTATGGGAGAATCGTGCACGAGCACGTTTTTGAGGCCGGCCGCGTCCGTAAGCAACTCTGGTATCGAGAGTTGTATTTGCGGTAAAAATGCTCTACGCTCCTTTTTTGGAGCCTAACGCAGCATTTGTTTGAACTCTCGATACCAGAGTTAAATTTATGGTGCGGCCAGAAAAAAACCAGCGGAGCGTTAACAGCCCTTTTACCGCCAAACTCCAAATCTAGCCGTAAGATTGGGGCCTAGTTGTAGTTGTATTCCTAGGTGTTTTAGGGAGTCTGTAGAACAAAGAAAATCATAAGAAGATTGTAGAACTTCAAGTTCAAATCTAGAGATATGGATAGGTATGGCTTCCGTCTTGGCAAGATTGATCTTATAATAACTGGCTTTACTGAAGATATCAATTATCTTAAATACTGCCGGTTATCAGGTTGGATAGGAACAGGGTAATATCATCAGCGAAGAGGGCAATCTTTTCTCCCTCTAGGCTAACCGACACTCCCTGAATTTGTGTGGACCTGCGCATGGCCTGGGCTAGAGGTTCTATGGCAAGAGTGAAGATCAATGGAGAGAGGGGGCAACCCTGGCAGGTACCATTGGAAATGGAAAACTCAGATGAGGTAAATCCCTTTACCCTAGCTGAGGGTTCTGAATATAATGCTTGAATTGCCACGATTATCTCTGGAGGAAAACAGAATTGGCTCAAAACTTTCCACAGATAGTCCCATCTGACCCTATCAAACGCTTTTTCAGCATCCAGCATGGGCATCCTCTGTCTATGGGCTTCTGTGAAGATGTTAAGGACCCGTCTAGTGTTGTCTGGACCTTCTCTACGAATGTAAACCCAATCTGATCAGCATGTATTAACTTTGGTAAGATAATGCGCAACCGGTTAGCCCACAGTTTGGCATATAATTTGACATCTAGATTAATTAACCCCTTAATAACCACAGCACTTTTCCATTTTCTGTCCATTTGGGACCAAGGCTATTTTAAAATTTTTACGGTGTTTAGCTTTTTGTGTTTAGCTGTAATTTTCCTCTTATTCATTTACTGTACCCACACATATTATATACCGTTTGTTTATGAGAAAAACATGGAAAAAAACACACTTTTTCTAACTTTGACCCCAAAATCTGTTACACATCTACAACCACCAAAAAACACCCATGCTAAATAGTTTCTAAATTTTGTCCTGAGTTTAGAAATACCCAATGTTTACATGTTCTTTGCTTTTTTTGCAAGTTATAGGGCCATAAATACAAGTAGCACTTTGCTATTTCCAAACCATTTTTTTTTTCAAAATTAGCGCTAGTTACATTAGAACACTAATATCTTTTAGGAATCCCTGAATATCTATTGACATGTATATATTTTTTTTTAGTAGACATCCCAAAGTATTGATCTAGGCCAATTTTGGTATATTTCATGCCACCATTTCACCGCCAAATGCGATCAAATACAAAAAATAGTTCACTTTTTCACAAACTTTCGGTTTCTCACTGAAATTATTTACAAACAGCTTGTGCAATTATGGCATAAATGGTTGTAAATTTTTCTCTGGGATCCCCTTTGTTCAGAAATAGCAGACAAATATGGCTTTGGCGTTGCTTTTTGGTAATTAGAAGACCGCTAAATGCCACTGTGCACCACACGTGTATTATGCCCAGCAGTGAAGGAGTTAATTAGGGAGCATGTAGGGAGCTTTTTGGGGTAATTTTAGCTTTAGTGTAGTGTAGTAGACAACCCCAAGTATTGATCTAGGCCCATTTTGGCATATTTCATGCTACCATTTCACCGCCAAATGCGATCAAATAAAAAAAAACTTTACATTTTTCACAATTTTAGGTTTCTCACTGAAATCATTTACAAACAGCTTGTGCAATTATGGCACAAATGGTTGTAAATGCTTTTCTGGGATCCCCTTTGTTCAGAAATAGCAGACATATATGGCTTTGGCATTGCTTTTTGGTACTTAGAAGGCCGCTAAATGCTGCTGCGCATCACACGTGTATTATGGTTAGCAGTGAAGGGGTTAATTAGGTAGCTTGTAGGGAGCTTGCAGGGTTAATTTTAGCTTTAGTGTAGAGCTCAGCCTCCCACCTGAAACATCAGACCCCCTGATCCCTCCCAAACAGCTCTCTTCCCTCCTCCACCCCACAATTGTCCCCGCCATCTTTAGTACTGGCAGCAACTCTGCCAGTACTAAAATAAAAGGTATATTTAGGCTTTTTTTTTTAAAGCATATTTACATATGCTGATGTGTAGGACCCCCCCCCCACCTCTCTAACCCTCCCCCTCTGCCTTAATGGGCGCCATCTTGGGGACTGGCAGCTGTCTGCCAGTACCCAGTTTAGAATAAAAACATAATTTATGCTTACCTGATAAATTCTTTTCTCCTGTAGTGTAGTCAGTCCATGGGTCATCCATTACTTATGGAATATTTCTCTTCCTAACAGGAAACTGCAAGAGAATTACCCAGCAGAGCTTGCTATATAGCTCCTCCCCTCACCTGTCATACTCAGTCATTCGACCAAGCATACGAGAAAGGAGGAACCATAGGGTACAGTGGTGACTGGAGTTTAATTAAAATTTAGACCTGCCGTAAAAACAGGGCGGGCCGTGGACTGACTACACTACAGGAGAAAGGAATTTATCAGGTAAGCATAAATTATGTTTTCTCCTGTTAAGTGTAGTCAGTCCACGGGTCATCCATTACTTATGGAATACCAATACCAAAGCTAAAGTACACGGATGAAGGGAGGGACAAGGCAGGAAGATTAAACAGAAGGAACCACTGCCTGAAGTACCTTTCTCCCAAACACAGCCTCCGAGGAAGCAAAAGTGTCAAATTTGTAAAATTTTGAAAAAGTGTGAAGCGAAGACCAAGTCGCAGCCTTGCAAATCTGTTCAACAGAGGCCTCATTTTTAAAGGCCCAAGTGGAAGCCACAGCTCTAGTAGAATGAGCTGTAATCCTTTCAGGAGGCTGCTGTCCAGCAGTCTCATAGGCTAATCGTATTTTGCTACGAAGCCAAAAAGAGAGAGAGGTAGTCGAAGCCTTTTGACCTCTCCTCTGTCCAGAATAAACGACAAACAGGGAAGAAGTTTGACGAAAATCCTTAGTTGCCTGCAAATAGAATTTCAGGGCACGGACTACGTCCAGATTATGCAAAAGTCGTTCCTTCTTTGAAGAAGGGTTAGGACACAGAGATGGAACAACAATCTCTTGATTGATATTCTTGTTAGTAACTACCTTAGGTAAGAACCCAGGTTTAGTACGCAGAACTACCTTGTCTGAATGGAAAATCAGATAAGGAGAATCACAATGTAGGGCAGATAACTCAGAGACTCTCCGAGCCGAGGAAATAGCCATCAAAAACAGAACTTTCCAAGATAACAACTTGATATCAATGGAATGAAGGGGTTCAAATGGAACGCCTTGAAGAACATTAAGAACTAAGTTTAAGCTCCACGGCGGAGCAACAGACTTAAACACAGGCTTAATCCTAGTTAAAGCCTGACAGAAAGCCTGAACGTCTGGAACTTCAGCCAGACGTTTGTGTAGAAGAATAGACAGAGCAGAAATCTGTCCCTTTAACGAACTAGTAGATAAGCCCTTTTCTAAACCCTCTTGTAGAAAGGACAATATTCTAGGAATCCTAACCTTACTCCATGAGTAACTCTTGGATTCGCACCAATGTAAATATTTACGCCATATTTTATGGTAAATTTGTCTGGTAACAGGCTTCCTAGCCTGTATTAAGGTATCAATAACCGACTCCGAGAAACCACGCTTTGATAGAATCAAGCGTTCAATCTCCATGCAGTCAGCCTCAGAGAAATTAGATTTGGATGTTTGAAAGGACCCTGAATTAGAAGGTCCTGTCTCAGAGGCAGAGACCACGGTGGACAGGACGACATGTCCACTAGGTCTGCATACCAGGTCCTGCGTGGCCACGCAGGCGCTATCAGAATCACCGAAGCTCTCTCCTGTTTGATCTTGGCAATCAAACGAGGAAGCATTGGGAATGGTGGAAACACATAAGCCATGTTGAAGACCCAAGGGGCTGTCAGAGCATCTATCAGCACCGCTCCCGGGTCCCTGGACCTGGATCCGTAACAAGGAAGCTTGGCGTTCTGACGAGACGCCATGAGATCCAGATCTGGTTTGCCCCAACGACGAACCAGTTGAGCAAAGACCTCCGGATGAAGTTCCCACTCTCCCGGATGAAAAGTCTGGCGACTTAGAAAATCCACCTCCCAGTTCTCCACGCCTGGGATGTAGATCGCTGACAGGTGGCAAGAGTGAGACTCTGCCCAGCGAATTATCTTTGAGACTTCCAACATCGCTAGGGAACTTCTGGTTCCCCCTTGATGGTTGATGTAAGCCACAGTCGTGATGTTGTCCGACTGAAATCTGATGAACCTCAGAGTTGCTAACTGAGGCCAAGCTAGGAGAGCATTGAAGATTGCTCTTAACTCCAGAATATTTATTGGGAGGAGTTTCTCCTCCTGAGTCCATAATCCCTGAGCTTTCAGGGAATTCCAGACTGCTCCCCAGCCTAGAAGGCTGGCGTCTGCTGTTACAATCATCCAATCTGGCCTGCGAAAGGTCATCCCCTTGGACAGATGTGGCCGAGAGAGCCACCATAGAAGAGAATCTCTGGTCTCTTGATCCAGATTTAGTAGGGGGGACAAATCTGAGTAATCCCCGTTCCACTGACTTAGCATGCACAATTGCAGCGGTCTGAGATGCAGGCGCGCAAATGGTACTATGTCCATTGCCGCTACCATTAAGCCGATTACTTCCATGCACTGAGCTACTGACGGGTGTGGAATGGAGTGAAGGACACGACAAGCATTTAGAAGTTTTAATAACCTGGCCTCTGTCAGGTAAATTTTCATCTCTACAGAATCTATAAGAGTCCCTAGAAAGGGAACTCTTGTAAGTGGTAATAGAGAACTCTTTTCCACGTTCACCTTCCACCCATGCAACCTCAGAAATGCCAGAACTATCTCTGTATGAGACTTGGCAGTTTGAAAACTTGACGCTTGTATCAGAATGTCGTCTAGGTACGGAGTCACCGCTATGCCTCGCGGTCTTAGTACCGCCAGAAGTGATCCTAGAATTTTTGTAAAGATTCTTGGAGCCGTAGCTAATCCGAAGGGAAGAGCTACAAACTGGTAATGCCTGTCTAGGAAGGCAAATCTCAAATACCGGTAATGGTCCTTGTGAATCGGTATGTGAAGGTAGGCATCCTTTAGGTCCACCGTGGTCATGTACTGACCCTCTTGGATCATGGGAAGGATGGTTCGAATAGTCTCCATTTTGAATGATGGAACTCTTAGAAATTTGTTTAGGATTTTTAAGTCCAAGATTGGTCTGAAGGTTCCCTCTTTTTTGGGAACCACAAATAGATTTGAATAGAATCCCTGCCCGTTTTCCGTCCGCGGAACTGGGTGGACTACCCCCATTAGTAAGAGGTCTTGTACACAGCGTAGAAACGCCTCTTTCTTTGTTTGGTTTGCTGATAACCTTGAAAGATGAAATCTCCCCCGTGGAGGAGAAGTCTTGAAGTCCAGGAGATATCCCTGGGATATGATCTCCAACGCCCAGGGATCCTGGACATTTCTTGCCCAAGCCTGGGCGAAGAGAGAAAGTCTGCCCCCCACTAGATCCGTTTCCGGATAGGGGGCCCTCTCTTCATGCTGTCTTGGGGGCAGCAGCAGGTTTCTTGGCCTGCTTGCCCCTGTTCCAGGACTGGTTAACTTTCCAGCCCTGCCTGTAACGAGCAACAGCTCCTTCCTGTTTTGGAGCGGAGGAAGTTGATGCTGCTCCTGCCTTGAAGTTACGAAAGGCACGAAAATTAGACTGTTTGGCCTTTGATTTGGCCCTGTCCTGAGGTAGAGCATGGCCCTTACCTCCCGTAATGTCAGCAATAATTTCTTTCAAGCCGGGCCCGAATAAGGTCTGCCCTTTGAAAGGAATATTAAGCAATTTAGATTTAGAAGTCACGTCAGCTGACCAGGATTTAAGCCATAGCGCTCTGCGCGCTTGGATGGCGAATCCGGAGTTCTTAGCCGTAAGTTTGGTTAAATGCACAACGGCATCAGAAACAAATGCGTTAGCTAGCTTAAGTGTTTTAAGCTTGTTCATTATTTCATCCAATGGAGCTGAGCGAATGGCCTCTTCCAGAGACTCAAACCAGAATGCTGCCGCAGCAGTGACAGGCGCAATGCATGCAAGGGGCTGTAAAATAAAACCTTGTTGAACAAACATTTTCTTAAGGTAACCCTCTAATTTTTTATCCATTGGATCTGAAAAGGCACAACTATCCTCCACCGGGATAGTGGTACGCTTAGCTAAAGTAGAAACTGCTCCCTCCACCTTAGGGACCGTCTGCCATAAGTCTCGTGTGGTGGCGTCAATAGGAAACATTTTCCTAAATATGGGAGGAGGGGTAAAAGGCACACCAGGTCTATCCCACTCCTTGCTAATAATCTCTGTAAGCCTTTTTGGTATAGGAAATACGTCAGTACACACCGGCACCGCATAGTATTTATCCAACCTACATAATTTCTCTGGAATTGCAACCGTGTTACAATCATTCAGAGCCGCTAATACCTCCCCTAGCAATGTGCGGAGGTTCTCTAGCTTAAATTTAAAATTGGAAATCTCTGAATCCAGTCTCCCTGGATCAGATCCGTCACCCACAGAATGAAGCTCTCCGTCCTCACGTTCTGCAAACTGTGACGCAGTATCTGACATGGCTCTCATCTCATCCGCGCGCTCTATCCTTAACCCAGAGCTATCGCGCTTGCCTCTTAAATCTGGCAACTTAGATAATACTTCTGTCATAACAGTAGCCATGTCTTGCAAAGTGATTTGTAAGGGCCTCCCTGATGTACTTGGCGCCACAAAATCACGCACCTCCTGAGCGGGAGGCGCAGGTACTGACACGTGAGGAGAGTTAGTCGGCATAACTTCCCCCTCGTCGTCTGGTGATAATTTCTTTACATGTAAAGATTGACTTTTATTCAAAGTAGCATCAATGCAATTGGTACACAAATTTCTATTGGGCTCCACATTGGCCTTTAAACATAGTGAACAAAGAGATTCATCTAAGTCAGACATGTTTAAACAAACTAGCAATGAGACTAGCAAGCTTGGAAATACTTTTCAAAATTAATTTACAAGCAATATAAAAAACGTTACTGTGCCTTTAAGAAGCACAGAAAAACTGACACAGTTGAAATAACAATGAACAAAAATAGTTATAGCAACCAAATTTTCACAGTAAATGTATTAAGTTAGCAAAGGATTGCACCCACCAGCAAATGGATGATTAACCCCTTAGTACCCAAAAACGGATAACAATTATATAATTAACATTTTTCTCACAGTCAAATACACTGTCACAGGACTACTGTGACTGATTACCTCCCTCAAAATGGATTTTGAAGACCCCTGAGCTCTCTAGAGACGAACTGGATCATGGAGGATGAAGTAGACAGATTGTGACTGAATTTTTACTGCGCAAAAAAGCGCTAAAATAGGCCCCTCCCACTCATATTACAACAGTGGGGAAGCTCAGAAACTGTTTCTATGCAGAAAACAAAAATGGCCATGTGGTAAAAATCAAGCCCCAATAAGTTTTATCACCAAGTACCTCACAAAAAACGATTAACATGCCAGTAAACGTTTTAAACATACATTTGAAAGTTATGTATTATTATTAATAAGCCTGCTACCAGTCGCATTTACTGCAGTTAAGGCTCATACATTATTTCAGTATTTACAGTATTTTCAGAGTCAATTCCATTCCTTAGAAAATACATTCAGTGCACACACACACACACATCAGCCTGATACCAGTCGCTATCGCTGCATTTAAGGCTGAACTTACTTTACAATGGCATCAGCAGTATTTTCTCAGTCAATTCCATTCCTCAGAAAATAATTTACTGCACATACCTATTTGTTGCAGGGGGGGCCCTGCATGCTATTCCCCTTCTCTGAAGTTACCTCACTTTTTCCTCAGATGAGAACAGCCAGTGGGTCTTAGTTACGTCTGCTAAGGCCATAGAAAAAAACCCAGGCAGATTCTTCTTCTAAAGCTGCCTGAGAATAAACAGCACACTCCGGTGCCATTTAAAAATAACAAACTTTTGATTGTAGAAATAAAACTAAGTTAAAAAACACCACAGATCTCTCACAGCTTCCTATCTGTTAGGCTGCAAGAGAATGACTGAGTATGACAGGTGAGGGGAGGAGCTATATAGCAAGCTCTGCTGGGTAATTCTCTTGCAGTTTCCTGTTAGGAAGAGAAATATTCCATAAGTAATGGATGACCCGTGGACTGACTACACTTAACAGGAGAAATTGCTGTTTTTTTAAAAATGTTCCCATTTTCTGTAGTGTAGCTCCCCCCCCCCGACCATAGACCAACCCCCCACCCCCTCCTAGATACCTTTGATTGTTTTTTTTAAAACATTAAAATACCCCTTTTTCCCACTTATACAAACAAAACTTTTCTGTAGTGTAGCGGTTCCCACCCGCTCCCGCCCCGTGCACGCGCCCGCCCGCCGCCCCCGTGCACGCCCCCATCGGCCACTCCCCCGATCTCGCCCCCCCTCTACATTACCCGGCCCATCGATGGCCGCCTACCCGCCTCCCACCCACCAACGATACTGGCCATCGATGTCCGGTGCAGAGAGGGCCACAGAGTGGCTCTCTCTGCATCGGATGGCCCAGGGGTGTTATTGCAGGATACCTCGATATCGAGGCATCCTGCAATAACCGGAAAGCAGCTGGAAGCGAGCAGGATAGCTTCCAGCCGCTTTAAACCCCTAATGTCGTAAGGGTACGTCGCTGGTCTTTTAAGACCAGGTTGTGTGCGACGTACCCTGTACGACATGCGTCGTTAAGGGGATAATGAAATGGGTCGATAACTGCTACACTGCATGGGATCTTTTCCCGGTTTCAGAATGGTAAGGATGGTGGCTTGGAGAAATTCTTTATTAAATTAGCCTTTATCTCTAGCTTCATCAAACAACTTCAGAAGGGTTTCGCTGAGTATAGTACGGAATGTTTTATAGGAGGCAGGGTATCCATCTGGGCCTGGGGCTTTGTTATTCTGCATATGTTTAATCGCTGTTGTGAGTTCAGTTAGCGTGAAAGGGGTTAGTAGATCTTCCTTAGCTGATTCAGTAGGAGAGGGAAGTTGTAATTTGTTGAGAAACTATGTAATGTCATTTACAGAGGAGATTGGATCTGGGCTAGAGGATTTGAGATGATAAAGTTGGGAATAGTAGTCTGCAAACGCTTCTCAAACATCTTTTGGAGAAGTGACTAGCATTTCCCCCCTATGGATAGCTAGTATCCTAGAGGCAGCAGTTCAGCCCTTAAGTTTCCGAGCTAAGAGTGTTGATGCCTTATTTCCCTGATAATACATAAGTTGTTTAAAACGGGACTGGGCCTCTTGAACTCTTTCCAGTTCTCTATCTCTGATTTGGGTCCTCAAGTTTTCAATTTCACGTGCCAATTCTGTAGATGGATTACGTTTATTTAAAGATTCCTTAATTCTTAAGGAAGAGACTAATAGGCCTAATGGGGCTTTTCAAAGGGATCTTAAAGCAGCCTGCTTCTGAATACAGATGCCTCTAATGAATGCCTTGAGGGTAGCCCAAAGAGTCTGGTATGGGATTTGTGGGTCCTTATTGATGAATAGAAACTCAGAGATAGAGGCCTGGAGGAGAGGTTTGAATTCTAGGTCAAGGCAGAGGGTTTTAGGAAGCTTCCGTGATGGTCTGGGGGATTTAGTGGTATGTTTATTTTGTTTTAATTGGAGGAGTATTTCTCTTTCAGGTTAACAAAATGGACTTGAGTGTTGCACGAAACCGTAATAACTACTCTGTTTCAATTAAATTGTTGGAGTGTCAGTGAGAGAATCGCATTAACCTCCTACTCCTGGGTGGTAACTCGCTATAGAACAAGCTACTGAGCTGTTGTTCGTTCCTGGTAGAGCACTTCTCTCTTTGTATGCAAGACCATTTTGGTATATTTCATGCCACCGTTTCGCCACTAAATGCAATTATATTTTCACCTCCCGAGCTGTACTTTTTATCTTTATGATTCTTTCAAGCAACACATAATTAAGCTCACAAATCAAACCCCCTTTGTTTTCCTGCACACCTAATTTTACTGTGTGCTCAAGGCAAATATTTGGACAGGGTTGGGCCTAATCTCAATCTGAAAAATGTGAGCAATGAAAACACCTAATTATATGTTTTTGCATAAAATGCTTTGTGTTTTGCACATTTATATATATTATACACTTTTGGAAGTTTCATACACCTAGATTACAAGTTTTGCGCTATAGCGGGTGCGAAACGAACGCAACAAAAGTTGCGTTATTTCACCCTTCATAGCGCTGCCATTAAAAGTTTTAGAAAAGCCGCCTTGTGCGTGCGATATGGTGGCGATGAGCTCCATACTGCACAAAATACGTGCTCGTGCACGCTTTCCTCATAGACATCAATGGGGAGAGAGTGTTAGAAAAAAATCGCAGAATGAAAAGCTCTGTAACGCAACCCTATTGATGTCTATGAGGAAAAAGTTACATTTAAACCTAACACACTAACATAAACCCCACGTCTAAACACCCCTAATCTGCTGCCCCCGACATCGCCGACACCTACATGTTATTAACCCCTAATCTGCCGCTGCCGATATCGCCGCCACCGAAATAAATTTATTAACACCTAATCTGCCACTCCCGATATCGCCGCCATTATAATAAAGTTATTAACCCCTATTACCCCGCACCCCAACATCGCCCACACTATAATAAAGTTATTAACCCCTATTCCGCCAATCCCCGACATCGCCGCCACTAAATAAAGTTATTAACCCCTAAACCTCTGGCCTCCCACATCACTGCCACTAAATAAACTTATTAACCCCTAAACCGCCAGCCCCCATCGCAAAAAAACTAATTTAAATTATTAACCCCTAAACCTAAGAACCCCCTAACTTTAAATAAATGAAAATATATTGCAAAGTTTCATTAGGCCTAAATAGACATTTTATAAATAAATCTCCAGGTGTTCACTGCCCCCTTTAAGTTTTAGAAATACTAAGCTTTTGTGACTGAATGAAGTAATAAAAACAATCTGATATGCATAAAGACCTGTAATAAGGGCCTGGTGATCAAAAAACTCACCGGCATGGAGGAAAATCACACAAAATCTTTGTTTTTTTTAGCATTATATGGTAATGTAGGTGTCTCTTCTTCACACCCAGAACTCTGCATCGTGAGATAAACCACTCTCAAGCTAAAATGTACCTATATAGAACTCTATGAGGGACCTCAGTGCTTACGAGACTTCGCCAGAGCAGAGATCATTAGAATGTCAGACCCTCTGAATTTAAATGCTTCAACTCACCTCAAATGAGTATATTACCTAAGGGTAGCACATGTATTGGCTTTTAGCCAGTATGAATTTGTTCTTTCTTAAAGAGACAGTCTAGTCCAAAGCAAACTTTCATGATTCAGATAGGGCATGGAATGTTAAGCAACTTTCAAATGTACTTTTATCACCAATTTTGCTTTGTTCTCTTGGTATTCTTAGTTGAAAGCTAAACCTAGGAGGTTCATATGTTAATTTCTTAGAGCTTGAACGCTGTCTCTTATCTGAAGGTATTTTGACAGTTTTTCACCACTAGAGGGCGTTAGTTCATGTGTTTCATATAGATAACATTGAGCTCATACACGTGATGTTACCTAGGAGTGAGCACTGATTGGCTAAAATGCAAGTCTGTCAAAAGAACTGAAATAAGGAGGCTGTCTGCAAAGGCTTAGATACAAGGTAATCAAAGAGATAAAAAGTGTATAAATATAACTGTGTTGGTTATGAAAAACTAGGGAATGGGTAATAAAGGGAATATCTATCTTTTAAAACAATAAAAAATTCTGGTGTAGACTGTCCCTTTAAAATTATCATTGTGGCGGAGCCTGACCGGAGACGAAGATGGTCGCATAATCAGACCGCTCCGTGCAACCCGCATAACAGAGGGATATAAAATTCTCAGATAGAGCCTCAAATACATCCTGAAGTGCTGCTGAATATCACCTGACTGCCATAAGAGCCTTTAAAGCTAGAATCGAAGTGACACGGTCTGGGAGAGAGCTACACTAACTACTGTAAGGCCCGACAGCGGAACATGACGGCGCCATCTTGAGATTCAGCGTGGGGCAGTAAGCATCTGAACGGTGACACTAGAGCCGAAATGATAAGCCTGCAGGACTGTGAAGCATGAACGGACCTCAAGGAAACAAGGGTTACTACTCCCCTCCAAACACCAATAATGCTAAGGTGTGACATTTAGAAGTGGACACATATAAAATAAGCGCCAATTTAAGGTTTTCTGGGCACATGTGAAAATATAATCAAGCAGCAAGGGAGCAGGGGCAACCTTACGTCATTTAATAATTATTTTCTGACTAACCCTTAGTGAACCAGGGTGTTCCTGATGGATGCTAAATTAACTTAAATGGTATACTAAGAAGAGGTCTGAGGGGCTCATAAATTAGTTGCCTGACGTTCCAACACTATCCTCCATCCTGAGCATTATTTAGGCTGACAATTAAGCAAGCAACTCAACTTTCATCAAGTAGTTCTCCCGATTTGATAACTATGTCGGCTAGAAAGCTACTAAAAACCGCCACGATGGGGAAATCTGCCAAAGGCAGCATCTTTTTTAGGTGGGAAAATACTTGACACTCAAAAAGCAGAAATAGATGAAGACATGGAACATGAGGGTTGCTCACAAATACTTGAAGATGATTTAACGCCAGCCACAAAAGCTGATATTAAAGCTTTGGTTTCAAAACATTGCGGCCAATTTTGAAAAAATGTGGGAAAAAATGGATGCCATCCAATCAACTGTCACTAATAGTCTTGCAGAAATAAAGCAAGAGATCCAAAACCTAAAAGCACCACAGTTTCATCTTTGGAAGACAACGAAACCTCAATGGAAGAAATCATCAGCAATATGTCTCACCAAGTCCTCACACACCAGCAAGAACTGGAAGACAAGATGGAGGACTTGGAAAACCGCTCCCGGAGATGCAACATACAACACAAGGGCATCCCAGAAAAAAATAACACTGCCATACCTACACAATTACCTTAGACAATTATTAACAAGTAGTAAGAAGTGAATACAGCGCCAACAAGAGGCCAAGGGATAAATATACTCACAGAGAGATAAAAGAAGATTATTTAATGAACCATGTTAAAAAGCATCAGTAATAAAAGACTATATATAAAAAATGTAAAAAGCACGTATAAATAAAATTACAAATACAGGAATATCTTACAGAAGCGGCTCAAAGGGCCAAAGCTGATAATTACAATAAAAACAGAGGTAATAACAGGTGATCAGTGTGAGTGGTACACCAGAATAAGAGTGTATACTAATAAAACAGAATTAGCCTAAGTACAACTATAACAAGTGCATCAAGCAAAAAACTAATAAACAATAGTACAAACAATAGTATTCAAAAATAGTGTTCCAAAAAATAGAAAAATGCACTGCAGTGCAAAAAAAGGGGGGTAGCAAAATAATTGTATAGATACGATCAAATAGTGAATGAGTGCAAATGGATATAAAAATGCTAGCTACTTAATCCAGTGAGGTTAAGATATAATTAAATAAAATACACAATATGCAGAACCTCCTACAGAACCTCAGAAAGCTAGGAACGATCTTACTCCACATCGGGGAGACAGTCGTATCAGATACAAATGGAACAAAGAAGAAGCCAAAATGAGGAGTTTCCAGTCTCAGATGGAAATACGAACACTTTGCGATCTTTCTCGTCCCTCTGAGGGCCATCTAGACAGATGAGTATGACTAATGTTAATAAAGAGGAAAGCATAGTCACAGTATAGGGCTGGGGTTTTGCTAGTTACAGAGTTGACTTTCTGTGTACTGTAATAACCTTTTGGTCGAACACAGCTCACAAGCTTCTGAAAAGTCAAGTCTTGACTTTAGTCCTCACCAATCTAGGACAATAGTGAAACACATCTGGGGACATTGTTTGTGAGACTGGAAAGAGTTTGGTAGATGGGATAATGCAGACTAAAAAACTCTTGAGAAAAGTACCCTTCAGCTGTTGCTCAGGCGGCCCAGGCCTAACTAACCTCTGTTACTAACTAGATAGCTCATTCTATATTTAATATTGCACTGTAGAGTTAATGTTTACTTTAACTAAATTTCCATGCATTCACCCAAAGTTCAGGTAATTTACCTGTTGTTTTGTTATTATGTTATGTATTTGTTGTTTTGTCGTTGTTCGAATGTGGTCAAACTTGTCATTGGTGTTTATAAAAGAATTTCTAAGCCCAGGGAAAGAGGGTCATATCCTAAACGCAACACAGAGGAAACATAGAAAAAGAGATCTGGGGTTTTATTTCAGTAAAGAGGTCCTGACACAAATCAAGATATCCATTTACACATTATGACATCTGAACTGATATTCCTCACGCACAATGTGAGGGGTCTGAATACAGATGAAAAACGCAAAACAGCCCTAACCCAATATACAAAACTAAAAGCAAAAGTAATATTCCTACAAAAAACACATTTTACACATGATCTATTCCCCAAGTTCTGGGATAGACATTTTCCCATTCATTACCATTCCACCACAGACCAAAAGAAAAAAGGTGTCTCTATCCTCATACATTCTTCATTGCAATTTGTGACTGAAGAAGTTATTAGAGACCCAGAAGGTAGATACCTGATAGTGAGAGGCAGAGTACAGAACAGTCAGATCACCTCGTGTAATGTATACGCCCCAAACGAAAAACAAAATTAATTCTTTCACCAAATCTCATCTCTTTTAACTCAATGGTCCCAATTGCAAATAATCTTAGCAGGAGATTTCAATATCTCATTGACGCCTCACTACAATGCGGAAGGGGCCAAAATCTCTAGTAAACACCAAAGACAAAACTCAATCTCCAAATCCATACGAGACTCATTAGCAGCCCATAATATTATTGATACATGGGAGTCACTGTATGGACACACAACTGACCACACTTTTTACTCACCTGCTCACAATTCATATTCAAGACTGGACTATATACTGGTTAGTCAGATTCTAATCCCGAACATAACTCAATCAAAAATACATTCCTGTGTGTGGTCCGATCACTCCATTGTTCAAATGGACATGATGGGTATCATCAATACGCAACGACAACGTTCATGGACATACAACCCATACACTCTCAAGAATGTACAAACACATAGTAAGATAGCGAAATTCATGAAAGAGTATTGGCAACACAATGAGCACTGCACAGAAAACCCAATCTCCTCGTAAGCAGCCCACAAGCCTTTTTCTTAGAGGCCTACTTATAAAATAAAAAGCTAAGCTCATTAAACAGTCTCACAACACTATTGATAAGCTCCAAGCAGAAATACAATCCCTTGAAAAACAACATAAACAAACATCCAAAACTAAAAAAAATCTTTTAGCAAAAATCCTAAGTAACTCAGCGGTGAAAGCGACCCAAAAATTAAAGGCAAATTATTTTCTCTATTCTAATAAACCGGACAAATACTTAGCTAACAAATTAAGAGAGAGGATAAAGACACATTCCATTCCAGTCCTACAAAAACAAGAAGGGACACAGACCTCGAACCCACAGGATATCTCAGACATGTTTGCAACATACTATGCGACACTATATGATGGACAAAAAGTTGATCACTCAATACACACCAAAATATTATTAGCCCAGTTTTTACAAAAAGCCAAACTCCATGTTATTAGCTCCAAAGAAAGGGACAAATTAAATGCAGACATTACAAGGGTTGAAATACTGTCAGGACTTATATCCAAGAATTATTAAGAATTACCTGTATCATTTAACTCCACCCTATTTATAGCTGACCCAGGCCCTATCTACTTTGCTTAGTATTGATGCATTACAGCCTCTATGTACCTAGCCTCAAGCACTCTGTGAACGCTGTTCTCTACCAAGTGCTTTACTTTTGCTTTCCGGACTCAGGAACCTGCTTAATTCCTCCTAGCTGCCTTCACCGAGCCATCTCCTCCTATCTACCAACTAACTGACCTCAGTGCCTCCTGTTCAGCGTGTCTAACTCCACGCTTCTCACCTGTCAGCTTGGGCCGCAGCTCCTCTCACACTGCAGCCCAGTTACACTCAAGCCGGGCGCCCTCTCTGCCGGAGCGGTGACGTCATCCGCCTGCTGCTCACTCCTCTAGATTCCAGAGCTGCAACTAAAGCCGGCTCCGGTCATCCACGCCGCATGTAAGTGCCAACTTCCATTCCTTGCTACCCTGCATCAACTTTACTGCAGGTACTGTAACCAAGTTAAAACTTATGCTTAAGTCAGTCATGCAACGACGCTTACTCCCCCTACTCGCAAACCATGAAAATAGTAAGCTCTGAATCCTCTGATACCTTTCCATATGTCTATAGCTTAAGTTGGCTATCAGCTAATCTCCTTTATAGATTATATATTCAGGACAGAACTATCATTTATTTATATCGCTCTATTGGATCCATAAGTATGTATTGCTTATTATTACTTTAACTTGCATATTCTGCACTAAGGGATTTACTGGCATTACTTCTCCCTCCTGCAATGATTTGGTGCTTAGTGATAGCACAGGTGGCAGACATAGGGTTAAGTAGCCCAAAATCCTTTAACAGTAATTCACAGCTTGGTGATACACGTCTACTGCTGCTTTCCCTGGTAGCACTGTGCAGTATTCAGTATCTTTCTGCTACACTCAACACCTGTAAGTTGATCTCAGCGAATTGTGGTCCTAATCCTGATTGGTTCTTGTCTGTGTTTATAGATATCAGACTAAGGACTCTGACAGAATACTAAGCCCTCTGAATCATGGACCCAGCAGAGATCAACGCAAATATGCAAGCTCTAAAACAAAGGCTTGATTTGGTAACAGATGGCCATAATAAAAAAAAAAAATGACACCCTCAAAGCTTATATTAGGGATGTAGTGGATAAAAGGGTTCCCGTTGTTGAACCCCAGGTTAGTCCCCCCGAGAAGTTTTATGGAGACAGGTCACTCTACAGGGAGTTTAAAAATGCATGCCTATTGATGTTTGCACTCAAACCACATACCTACCCCAATGACAGGGTCCGAGTTCTCACCACTATATCTTATTTAAGGGGAGAACCCCGTAACTGGGCAAACTCATTTTTTGAGAACAATGACGATGTTTTGAATTCTTTAGAAAATTTCTTTGCAGCAATGGGTCAACTGTACGAAGACCCATATAAACAGCTTACAGCTGAAAATGCAATGCGCAGTCTCAGACAAAGGAAAAGGGTTGTAGAGGACTACATTACAGAGTTAAAAAAATGGGCAAAAGATTCCCAATGGAACGACTTGTCCCTCAGGAATCAGTTCGGGTTAGGGCTCTCTGATGGAATTAAGGATGAGCTATCACGTTCAGATCTGCCCCCTACCCTAGAAGAGCTTATGACCCTGACCATTACCATAGATAGACGCCTTAGAGAAAGGCATCAGGAAAGATCCACACATGACCCATACCAAAAGAAACCTGTAACTACTTCTCACAGCTCTACCTCATCAAAGGTTACTATTGAACCCATGGATATCGGTTTTGTAAAAGGCCCACTAACCCCTCATGAAAAGCTCAGAAGACGGTCCAACAACCTGTGTCTCTACTGCGCATCTGAGGACCATACAGTGAAAGATTGTCCATCCCTTCTGAAGCAAAACAAGGGTAAGACCTTTCATCATTCTTACTGCTGTACCACACAGGATACCAATGCCTTGTATCTAAAACTACCTCTTCTTTTGCAGTGGGATCAGCTACGTCTCCCCGCTTCCGCGATAATTGATTCCGGTGCTACCGCTTCCTATATAGACATAGGTTTCACTGAAGTAAATAAAATACCCTTAATGCAAAAAAGGTCTCCTGTCTTTTTGAGAGGTATAGATGGCAAAACTATAAGTACAGGTCCAGTAAAATATCATACCATCCCTCTACTCGTAACAACACATGATCACCACAGAGAATACATCTCATTCAACGTTATTTCTTCACCTCTTTCTCCCATTATCCTTGGTGTTCAATGGTTACACACTCATAACCCACACATTAACTGGTTTACTTCTTCAGTCTTATTTAACTCTGCTTATTGTGTTAAAACCTGTTTTCCAACTTCTCTTTTACACACTTCAGAACTTCCTCCTGACTTCTCCTTACCAGAAGTTTATCAAGACTTTGCAGACGTTTTTAATAAAAAAGAAGCAGACAGTCTACCTCCTCATAGGAAGTACGATTGCCCCATCGAAATCTACCCGGGTTCCGAGATCCCTTGTGGGCACATATTCCCCCTTTCTAATCCGGAACTCACACACCTAAAAACTTATCTTGACGAAAACATTAAGAAGGGTTTCATCCGACCCTCAACCTCCCCAGCAGCGGCAGGTATATTTTTTGTTAAAAATAAAGACGGGTCTCTCAGACCTATAGTTGATTACCGTCAATTAAATAAGATCACTGTCAAGAATAGCTACCCATTGCCCCTAATCCCTGAACTTATAGAGAGACTAGAGGGAGCCAAATACTTTACAAAACTTGACCTCAGGGGTGCATACAACCTCGTCCGAATTAGAGCTGGGGACGAATGGCTGACGGCGTTTCGGACTCGCTATGGCTTGTTCGAGTACGTCATCATGCCATTCGGGTTATGCAATGCCCCCGCAACTTTCCAGCACCTCATCAATGATTTATTCAGAGACATCCTAGATATTTTCATTGTTGTATACCTGGATGACATTTTGATCTATTCTAAAACCTATGAACAACATGTTTCCCATGTTAGACAAGTTCTGTCTAGGCTCAGAACTAATTTCTTGTATGCCAAAGGTGAGAAGTGTATATTCAACTCTCAGTCAATTTCATTTCTAGGTTATGAAATTTCCCCCTCAGGTATACGCATGGAGAACAACAAAATAAATGCTGTTCTAGATTGGCCTACTCCAAAAACACTACGTCAGGTACAGTCCTTCATGGGATTTGCTAACTTTTATAGAAAATTTATAAAAGACTTCTCCAAGTTAGCAATCCCATTGACCAGACTCACAAAAGCCAATATACCTTTTAAATGGACAGAAGAGTCACAAAAAGCATTCGATTTGTTCAAACAAAAATTCACAAGTGCACCCATCTTGCACTTTCCAGACCCAAAACTCCAATATGTCCTAGAAGTCGACGCTTCCAATTATGCAGTTGGAGCGGTATTATCCCAGAGACAGGATATCAAAAAGCCTTTGCACCCAGTAGCTTTCTTTTCACAAACCCTTAATCCGGCTCAGCAAAATTATCCCATCGGGAATAAGGAATTGCTCGCTATAAAACTTTCATTGGAACATTGGCGTCATCTTCTAGAAGGCACTACCATCCCAACATTAATTTATACTGATCATCGCAATCTTCAATACTTGAAGTCTACTAGAACTCTTTCTGCAAGACAGGTGAGATGGAACCTGTTCTTTTCTCGTTTCAATTTTCTCATAGCCTATCGACCCTCTGGAAAAAAACACAAAGCAGATGCTCTCTCGCGCCTACCTCTGGACACTCCGTCCCCACTTCATCATCAATCCCTGCTTCCATCACAAAATTTCATCTGTTTCGCTTATGATTCTATTCCTATTGTACGTGAAGAACAACAAAGAGACCAATCAAAACCTCTACATCTTCTACAACTCCAACCAGATGGATGTTATTATCACAATACCCGGTTATACATTCCACCCATTCTTCGACCATCCTTATTACATTCTGTCCATGATTCCTTGCTTGCTGGTCACCCTGGTATTGCCAAAACACAAGAATTAACCAAGAGAAATTATTGGTGGTCAAACATGACCTCTGATATTGTAGAGCATGTAAAGTCATGTACCACATGTACCACTTCCAAAAGGAAGAAACAACCTCCATATGGCTTGTTACTGCCACTACCTACTCCAAAAAAACCTTGGTCAGAAATAGCTCTAGATTTCATAGTGGACTTACCATTATCTTCCAAATATAACACCATTTTGGTTGTTGTGGATCTATTCTCCAAGATGTGTCACTTCATTCCCTTCAGGAAATTACCTACCTCTCTGGAAACAGTTCACCTCTTGATCTCGAATGTTGTTAAACTTCATGGCTTACCCAAAACGATCCTCAGCGACAGGGGCACGCAATTTTCCAGTAGACTTTGGAACGAGTTCTGTAAATTATTCAACATTGACAGACGCTTGACGACGGCTTATCATCCCCAGTCCAATGGACAAACTGAACGTTGTAACCAGTGGCTCGAACAATTCCTAAGATCCTTCTGTTCCACTCAACAGCATCTCTGGGCAGACCACCTACCCTTCGCAGAATTCTGCTATAACAACACGTTACATTCTACAACGAATCAAACTCCATTCTTCTCTAACTACGGATTCCATCCCAGTTTTCAGCTACTTCCTACTCAGGACTCCTTATCCCCCACTATCTCTGAATTGTCTGATACAATCTCTTCCAACTTCAGAATTATTGAATCCTCTATTGAGAATGCTAAGATGACGTATAAAAAGTATTACGATAGACACAGGACCCCTGCTCCGAGATACGCTGTAGGAGATTTGGTTTGGCTCTCTACAAAAAATCTCAGGATGAACACCCCTTCGAAAAAACTCTCTCCTTTGTACATAGGACCATTCCCGATTGAAACTGTTGTTAATGTGAACGCCGTTCGGCTCACACTACCTGACACCCTAAAAATCCATCCAACATTTCATGTCTCCTTGCTAAAGCCATACTGAGTCATCAGGGAGTCCTCATCACATCTTTACCACCCCCCTGTCGTTATCGATCCTGAGCTGGAGTATGAGGTTCGGGAGATTCTCGATTCTCGTGTGTTTCGTGGTGCTCTACAATATCTCGTAAGTTGGAAGGGCTACTCACGAGATGATGACTCTTGGGAGCCAGCCACCAACATTTCTGCCCCTAGGCTGGTCACCCGTTTCCACCAGAGGAATCACGATTCTCCTGGTCCTTGATCACCGGGGTGCTCCTTGAAGGGGGGATCCTGTCAGGACTTATATCCAATTCTACCTATCTGCCATGTCTTCAACTGTGCCTTTAAGAATTACCTGTATCATTTAACTCCACCCTATTTATAGCTGACCCAGGCCCTATCTACTTTGCTTAGTATTGATGCATTACAGCCTCTATGTACCTAGCCTCAAGCACTCTGTGAACGCTGTTCTCTACCAAGTGCTTTACTTTTGCTTTCCGGACTCAGGAACCTGCTTAATTCCTCCTAGCTGCCTTCACCGAGCCCTCTCCTCCTATCTACCAACTAGCTGACCTCAGTGCCTCCTGTTCAGCGTGTCTAACTCCACGCTTCTCACCTGTCAGCTTGGGCCGCAGCTCCTCTCACACTGCAGCCCAGTTACACTCAAGCCGGGCGCCCTCTCTGCCGGAGCGGTGACGTCATCCGCCTGCTGCTCACTCCTCTAGATTCCAGCGCTGCAACTAAAGCCGGCTCCGGTCATCCACGCCGCATGTAAGTGCCAACTTCCATTCCTTGCTACCCTGCATCAACTTTACTGCAGGTACTGTAACCAAGTTAAAACTTATGCTTAAGTCAGTCATGCAACGACGCTTACTCCCCCTACTCGCAAACCATGAAAATAGTAAGCTCTGAACCCTCTGATACCTTTCCATATGTCTATAGCTTAAGTTGGCTATCAGCTAATCTCCTTTATAGATTATATATTCAGGTCAGAACTATCATTTATTTATATCGCTCTATTGGATCCATAAGTATGTATTGCTTATTATTATTACTTTAACTTGCATATTCTGCACTAAGGGATTTTACTGGCATTACTTCTCCCTCCTGCAATGATTTGGTGCTTAGTTATAGCACAGGTGGCAGACATTGGGGGTTAAGTAGCCCAAAATCCTTTAACAGTAATTCACAGCTTGGTGATACACGTCTACTGCTGCTTTCCCTGCAGTATTCAGTATCTTTCTGCTACACTCAACACCTGTAAGTTGATCTCAGCGAATTGTGGTCCTAATCCTGATTGGTTCTTGTCTGTGTTTATAGATATCAGACTAAGGACTCTGACAAATACACAATGTCATCAAAGAGCTTAAATCAGGGAAGGCGGCGGGACCGGATGGCCTACCGGGCGAGTATTACAAACTATTCAAACCAACTCTAATCCCACACCTCAAAATTTTTTGTAATAACATAATGCACGGGGTTGACATCCCAGCAGATATTCTTAAAACTAAAATAATAGTTATACCCAAACCAGGGAAAAACCCAAAGTTATAGACCTATCTCCCTGATCAATCAGGATATTAAAATACTGACAAAGATACTAGCCAAAAGACTTAAGAAAATACTCCAACTGGTGCACCCTGATCAGGTGGGATTCATAATAGATAGAGAAGCCCCTGACAACATAAGGCGAAGAATAGCCCTGACAGAGTACCTTACAAAGACAGAGACGCCTTCTCTGCTTCTATCACTGGACATGGAGAAGGCGTTTGACAGAGTTGACTGGATTTACATGACTAAGGTTTTGACGGAGATGGGGTTTGAGGGACCATTCATGCAGGCGATTAGAGGTATCTATTCCAGGCTTACAGCTACGATAAATGTGTCAGGTCATCAATCTAGATCAATTAACATACTCAATGGTACCCAACAGGGGTGCCCTCTGTCGCCCCTGTTGTTTCCTCTCTGTATTGAACCGCTGGCATCCTGCATCAGAGGTTCTGCAGACATTAAAGGGGTTAAAATTAAAGACGAGGAATACAAAAACATAATTTATGTAAGAACTTACCTGATAAATTCATTTCTTTCATATTAGCAAGAGTCCATGAGCTAGTGACGTATGGGATATACATTCCTACCAGGAGGGGCAAAGTTTCCCAAACCTCAAAATGCCTACAAATACACCCCTCACCACACCCACAATTCAGTTTAACGAATAGCCAAGAAGTGGGGTGATAAAAAAGTGCGAAAGCATATAAAATAAGGAATTGGAATAATTGTGCTTTATACAAAATCATAACCACCACAAAAAAAGGGCGGGCCTCATGGACTCTTGCTAATATGAAAGAAATGAATTTATCAGGTAAGTTCTTACATAAATTATGTTTTCTTTCATGTAATTAGCAAGAGTCCATGAGCTAGTGACGTATGGGATAATGACTACCCAAGAAGTGGATCTTTCCACACAAGAGTCACTAGAGAGGGAGGGATAAAATAAAGACAGCCAATTCCTGCTGAAAATAATCCACACCCAAAATAAAGTTTAACGAAAAACATAAGCAGAAGATTCAAACTGAAACCGCTGCCTGAAGTACTTTTCTACCAAAAACTGCTTCAGAAGAAGAAAATACATCAAAATGGTAGAATTTAGTAAAAGTATGCAAAGAGGACCAAGTCGCTGCTTTGCAGATCTGGTCAACCGAAGCTTCATTCCTAAACGCCCAGGAAGTAGAAACTGACCTAGTAGAATGAGCTGTAATTCTCTGAGGCGGAGTTTTACCCGACTCAACATAGGCAAGATGAATTCAAGATTTCAACCAAGATGCCAAAGAAATGGCAGAAGCTTTCTGGCCTTTTCTAGAACCGGAAAAGATAACAAATAGACTAGAAGTCTTACGAAAAGATTTCGTAGCTTCAACATAATATTTCAAAGCTCTAACAACATCCAAAGAATGCAACGATTTCTCCTTAGAATTCTTAGGATTAGGACATAATGAAGGAACCACAATTTCTCTACTAATGTTGTTGGAATTCACAACTTTAGGTAAAAATTCAAAAGAAGTTCGCAACACCGCCTTATCCTGATGAAAAATCAGAAAAGGAGACTCACAAGAAAGAGCAGATAATTCAGAAACTCTTCTGGCAGAAGAGATGGCCAAAAGGAACAAAACTTTCCAAGAAAGAAATTTAATGTCCAATGAATGCATAGGTTCAAACGGAGGAGCTTGAAGAGCTCCCAGAACCAAATTCAAACTCCAAGGAGGAGAAATTGACTTAATGACAGGTTTTATACGAACCAAAGCTTGTACAAAACAATGAATATCAGGAAGAATAGCAATCTTTCTGTGAAAAAGAACAGAAAGAGCAGAGATTTGTCCTTTCAAAGAACTTGCGGACAAACCTTTATCTAAACCATCCTGAAGGAACTGTAAAATTCTCGGTATTCTAAAAGAATGCCAGGAAAAATGATGAGAAAGACACCAAGAAATATAAGTCTTCCAGACTCTATAATATATCTCTCGAGATACAGATTTACGAGCCTGTAACATAGTATTAATCACAGAGTCAGAGAAACCTCTTTGACCAAGAATCAAGCGTTCAATCTCCATACCTTTAAATTTAAGGATTTCAGATCCTGATGGAAAAAAGGACCTTGTGACAGAAGGTCTGGTCTTAACGGAAGAGTCCACGGTTGGCAAGAGGCCATCCGGACAAGATCCGCATACCAAAACCTGTGAGGCCATGCCGGAGCTACCAGCAGAACAAACGAGCATTCCTTCAGAATCTTGGAGATTACTCTTGGAAGAAGAACTAGAGGCGGAAAGATATAGGCAGGATGATACTTCCAAGGAAGTGATAATGCATCCACTGCCTCCGCCTGAGGATCCCGGGATCTGGACAGATACCTGGGAAGTTTCTTGTTTAGATGGGACGCCATCAGATCTATTTCTGGAAGTTCCCACATTTGAACAATCTGAAGAAATACCTCTGGGTGAAGAGACCATTCGCCCGGATGCAACGTTTGGCGACTGAGATAATCCGCTTCCCAATTGTCTATACCTGGGATATGAACCGCAGAGATTAGACAGGAGCTGGATTCCGCCCAAACCAAAATTCGAGATACTTCTTTCATAGCCAGAAGACTGTGAGTCCCTCCTTGATGATTGATGTATGCCACAGTTGTGACATTGTCTGTCTGAAAACAAATGAACGATTCTCTCTTCAGAAGAGGCCAAAACTGAAGAGCTCTGAAAATTGCACGGAGTTCCAAAATATTGATCGGTAATCTCACCTCCTGAGATTCCCAAACTCCTTGTGCCGTCAGAGATCCCCACACAGCTCCCCAACCTGTGAGACTTGCATCTGTTGAAATTACAGTCCAGGTCGGAAGCACAAAAGAAGCCCCCTGAATTAAACGATGGTGATCTGTCCACCATGTTAGAGAGTGTCGAACAATCGGTTTTAAAGATATTAATTGAGATATCTTTGTGTAATCCTTGCACCATTGCTTCAGCATACAGAGCTGAAGAGGTCGCATGTGAAAACGAGCAAAGGGGATCGCGTCCGATGCAGCAGTCATAAGACCTAGAATTTCCATGCATAAGGCTACCGAAGGGAATGATTGTGACTGAAGGTTTCGACAAGCTGTAATCAACTTTAGACGTCTCTTGTCTGTTAAAGACAGAGTCATGGACACTGAATCCATCTGGAAACCCAGAAAGGTTACCCTTGTCTGAGGAATCAAAGAACTTTTTGGTAAATTGATCCTCCAACCATGATCTTGAAGAAACAACACAAGTCGATTCGTATGAGATTCTGCTAAATGTAAAGACTGAGCAAGTACCAAGATATCGTCCAAATAAGGAAATACCACAATACCCTGTTCTCTGATTACAGACAGCAGGGCACCGAGAACCTTTGTAAAAATTCTTGGAGCTGTAGCTAGGCCAAACGGCAGAGCCACAAACTGGTAATGCTTGTCCAGAAACGAGAATCTCAGAAACTGATAATGATCTGGATGAATCGGAATATGCAGATATGCATCCTGTAAATCTATTGTGGACATATAATTCCCTTGCTGAACAAAAGGTAAGATAGTCCTTACAGTTACCATCTTGAACGTTGGTATCCTTACATAACGATTCAATATTTTTAGATCCAGAACTGGTCTGAAAGAATTCTCCTTCTTTGGTACAATGAAGAGATTTGAATAAAACCCCATCCCCTGTTCCGGAACTGGAACTGGCATAATTACTCCAGTCAACTCTAGATCTGAAACACATTTCAGAAATGCTTGAGCTTTTACTGGATTTACTGGGACACGGGAAAGAAAAAATCTCTTTGCAGGAGGTCTCAACTTGAAACCAATTCTGTACCCTTCTGAAACAATGCTCTGAATCCAAAGATTGTGAACAGAATTGATCCAAATTTCCTTGAAAAAACGTAACCTGCCCCCTACCAGCTGAGCTGGAATAAGGGCCGCACCTTCATGTGGACTTAGAAGCAGGCTTTGCCTTTCTAGCTGGCTTGGATTTATTCCAAACTGGAGATGGTCTCCAAACTGAAACTGCTCCTGAGGATGAAGGATCAGGCTTTTGTTCTTTGTTGAAACGAAAAGGAACGAAAACGATTATTAGCCCTGTTTTTACCTTTAGATTTTTTATCCTGTGGTAAAAAAGTTCCTTTCCCACCAGTAACAGTTGAAATAATGGAATCCAACTGAGAACCAAATAATTTGTTACCCTGGAAAGAAATGGAAAGTAAAGTTGATTTAGAAGCCATATCAGCATTCCAAGTTTTAAGCCATAAAGCTCTTCTAGCTAAAATAGCTAGAGACATAAACCTGACATCAACTCTGATAATATCAAAAATGGCATCACAGATAAAATTATTAGCATGTTGAAGAAGAATAATAATATCATGAGAATCACGATGTGTTACTTGTTGCGCTAAAGTTTCCAACCAAAAAGTTGAAGCTGCAGCAACATCAGCCAAAGATATAGCAGGTCTAAGAAGATTACCTGAACACAGATAAGCTTTTCTTAGAAAGGACTCAATTTTCCTATCTAGAGGATCCTTAAACGAAGTACCATCTGACGTAGGAATAGTAGTACGTTAAGCAAGGGTAGAAATAGCCCCATCAACTTTAGGGATCTTGTCCCAAAATTCTAGTCTGTCAGACGGCACAGGATATAATTGCTTAAAACGTTTAGAAGGAGTAAATGAATTACCCAAATTATCCCATTCTTTGGAAATTACTGCAGAAATAGCATCAGGGACAGGAAAAACTTCTGGAATAACTACAGGAGATTTAAAAACCTTATTTAAACGTTTAGATTTAGTATCAAGAGGACCAGAATCCTCTATTTCTAAAGCAATTAGGACTTCTTTAAGTAAAGAACGAATAAATTCCATTTTAAATAAATATGAAGATTTATCAGCATCAACCTCTGAGACAGAATCCTCTGAACCAGAGGAATCATCAGAATCAGAATGATGATGTTCAGTTAAAAATTCATCTGTAGGGAGAGAAGTTTTAAAAGATTTTTTACGTTTACTAGAAGGAGAAATAACAGACATAGCCTTCTTTATGGATTCAGAAACAAAATCTCTTATATTATCAGGAACATTCTGCACCTTAGATGTTGAAGGAACTGCAACAGGCAATGGTACTTTACTAAAGGAAATATTATCTGCTTTAACAAGTTTGTCATGACAATCAATACAAACAACAGCTGGAGAAATAGCTACCAAAAGTTTACAGCAGATACACTTAGCTTTGGTAGATTCAGCACTTGACAGCGATTTTCCTGTAGTATCTTCTGACTCAGATGCAACGTGAGACATCTTGCAATATGTAAGAGAAAAAACAACATATATATAAAGCAAAATTGATCAAATTCCTTAAATGACAGTTTCAGGAATGGGAAAAAATGCCAAAGAACAAGCTTCTAGCAACCAGAAGCAATAAAAAATGAGACTTAAATAATGTGGAGACAAAAGTGACGCCCATATTTTTTCGCGCCAAATAAGACGCCCACATTATTTGGCGCCTAAATGCTTTTTGGCGCCAAAAATGACGCCACATCCGGAACGCCGACATTTTTGGCGCAAAATAACGTCAAAAAATGACGCAACTTCCGGCGACACGTATGACGCCGGAAACAGAAATAGAATTTTTGCGCCAAAAAAGTCCGCGCCAAGAATGACGCAATAAAATGAAGCATTTTCAGCCCCCGCGAGCCTAACAGCCCACAGGGAAAAAGTCAAATTTTAAGGTAAGAAAAATGTTAAAATGCATTATCCCAAATATGAAACTGACTGTCTGAAAATAAGGAAAGTTGAACATTCTGAGTCAAGGCAAATAAATGTTTGAATACATATATTTAGAACTTTATAAACAAAGTGCCCAACCATAGCTAGGAGTGTCACAGAAAATAAGACTTACTTACCCCAGGACACTCATCTACATATAGTAGATAGCCAAACCAGTACTGAAACGAGAATCAGCAGAGGTAATGGTATATATAAGAGTATATCGTCGATCTGAAAAGGGAGGTAAGAGATGAATCTCTACGACCGATAACAGAGAACCTATGAAATAGACCCCTTAGAAGGAGATCACTGCATTCAAATAGGCAATACTCCTCACATCCCTCTGACATTCACTGCACGCTGAGAGGAAAACCGGGCTCCAACTTGCTGCGGAGCGCATATCAACGTAGAATCTAGCACAAACTTACTTCACCACCTCCATCGGAGGCAAAGTTTGTAAAACTGAATTGTGGGTGTGGTGAGGGGTGTATTTGTAGGCATTTTGAGGTTTGGGAAACTTTGCCCCTCCTGGTAGGAATGTATATCCCATACGTCACTAGCTCATGGACTCTTGCTAATTACATGAAAGAAATCTCATTATTTGCGGACGACATCCTATTGACGCTGACAAAACCATTAGACTCCCTGACCTATCTTTATAAAACCCTACAGGAATTCGCAGAAATTTCAGGGTACAAAATCAATCTTGATAAGTGTGAGGCCCTGCCCTTACCGTTACCCACTAATACCAAGAAATTAGTTGAAATCAACTTTGATATAACCTGGGCCAAAAATGTCTTATCCTTCCTGGGAGTCAAGTTATCAGACTCTTATTCGAAGCTTTACAGTCTGAATTATATGCCATTATATAAAAAGATTAGAAGAGACCTGAAAACATGGAAAAAGGGCACTTTTTCATCGTATGGCCGACCTCTTGGCCCTAAAAATGAATATCCTACCCAGAATTTTATATCTCTTCAGAGCATTACCTATAAAAATACCCTACCCAGATCTCCAAAAATTGAAATCATATCTCATTTATTTTTTAAGAGGGGACAGGAAAGCGAGAATTGCATCATATATTTTGGCTTAACATCGTCAGTTGGGAGGAGTAGGATAACCGAATTTATTGGATTATTACCAAGCAGCCACATTAGCACAGGCCTCCCACATTAGCAAACAGACGCATAATATTTTGTGGACAAAAATAGAAAGGGATTTGGAGGGACTTACTAGGGCTGATGACATTCTATGGGACCAGAAGGGAGAAAGAGCTCCTGATTCACACAGATCACCCATCATGACAGATATGATAGTACTGTGGAAATCACTCACTAAAACCCTGATACCTGCTAAAACACGGGTTAGACCACTTAAACCTTCTGCCCCAAGAAATCCATGGATAGTTAGATAAATGGCCAAACAAGGGATTGTATAGAGTAGCAGACTTCATGATAAATTGAGGTATAATCACATTTAACCAATTGCAGGAGAAATTAATACGACTTAAACTACACTGGTTTACAGTGGCGTATTTAGGTTTTGTGCTGCCCTAGGCACTCAAACTTCTGCTGCCCCCCCTCCCCCTAGGTTTTAGGCCTTTTTATCCATAATATTTTTTGGGTCAGGGTGTAACATGATATATTTTTATTTTCCATGCCATTTCCAAAGTAAACGTTCACCATTATATATATATATATATATATATAGTACATCTGTGATCCAAAAGCTTTAACTGCCTATATATAGGGGCGCGGAATTTACATGCAAGGTCACACCTCTCTAAAGGTTTTTTTTCTTTTCTTCTTTTTTCTTCATCATTAATCATACACACAGAAATAGGTCAGTTTGTTGTCACAGACAGATAAAATATATGTGGTTGTGCTTCAGGGATATAAAATAGTATTTATTTAAATGGAGATCAGCTGAAAAAACAGAATTTATGTTTACCTGATAAATTGCTTTCTCCAACGGTGTGTCCGGTCCACGGCGTCATCCTTACTTGTGGGATATTCTCTTCCCCAACAGGAAATGGCAAAGAGCCCAGCAAAGCTGGTCACATGATCCCTCCTAGGCTCCGCCTACCCCAGTCATTCGACCGACGTAAAGGAGGAATATTTGCATAGGAGAAACCATATGATACCGTGGTGACTGTAGTTAAAGAAAATAAATTATCAGACCTGATTAAAAAACCAGGGCGGGCCGTGGACCGGACACACCGTTGGAGAAAGCAATTTATCAGGTAAACATAAATTCTGTTTTCTCCAACATAGGTGTGTCCGGTCCACGGCGTCATCCTTACTTGTGGGAACCAATACCAAAGCTTTAGGACACGGATGAAGGGAGGGAGCAAATCAGGTCAACTAAATGGAAGGCACCACGGCTTGCAAAACCTTTCTCCCAAAAATAGCCTCAGAAGAAGCAAAAGTATCAAACTTGTAAAATTTGGTAAAAGTGTGCAGTGAAGACCAAGTCGCTGCCTTACATATCTGATCAACAGAAGCCTCGTTCTTGAAGGCCCATGTGGAAGCCACAGCCCTAGTGGAATGAGCTGTGATTCTTTCAGGAGGCTGCCGTCCGGCAGTCTCATAAGCCAATCTGATGATGCTTTTAATCCAAAAAGAGAGAGAGGTAGAAGTTGCTTTTTGACCTCTCCTTTTACCAGAATAAACAACAAACAAGGAAGATGTTTGTCTAAAATCCTTTGTAGCATCTAAATAGAATTTTAGAGCGCGAACAACATCCAAATTGTGCAACAAACGTTCCTTCTTTGAAACTGGATTCGGACACAAAGAAGGCACGACTATCTCCTGGTTAATGTTTTTGTTAGAAACAATTTTCGGAAGAAAACCAGGTTTAGTACGTAAAACCACCTTATCTGCATGGAACACCAGATAAGGAGGAGAACACTGCAGAGCAGATAATTCTGAAACTCTTCTAGCAGAAGAAATTGCAACCAAAAACAAAACTTTCCAAGATAATAATTTAATATCAACGGAATGTAAGGGTTCAAACGGAACCCCCTGAAGAACTGAAAGAACTAAATTGAGACTCCAAGGAGGAGTCAAAGGTTTGTAAACAGGCTTGATTCTAACCAGAGCCTGAACAAAGGCTTGAACATCTGGCACAGCTGCCAGCTTTTTTTGTGAAGTAACACAGACAAGGCAGAAATATGTCCCTTCAAGGAACTTGCAGATAATCCTTTCTCCAATCCTTCTTGAAGAAAGGATAGAATCTTAGGAATTTTTACCTTGTCCCAAGGGAATCCTTTAGATTCACACCAACAGATATATTTTTTCCATATTTTGTGGTAAATTTTTCTAGTTACAGGCTTTCTGGCCTGAACAAGAGTATCAATAACAGAATCTGAGAACCCTCGCTTTGATAAGATCAAGCGTTCAATCTCCAAGCAGTCAGTTGGAGTGAGACCAGATTTGGATGTTCGAACGGACCTTGAACAAGAAGGTCTCGTCTCAAAGGTAGCTTCCATGGTGGAGCCGATGACATATTCACCAGGTCTGCATACCAAGTCCTGCGTGGCCACGCAGGAGCTATCAAGATCACCGATGCCCTCTCCTGATTGATCCTGGCTACCAGCCTGGGGATGAGAGGAAACGGCGGGAATACATAAGCTAGTTTGAAGGTCCAAGGTGCTACTAGTGCATCTACTAGAGTCGCCTTGGGATCCCTGGATCTGGACCCGTAGCAAGGAACCTTGAAGTTCTGACGAGAGGCCATCAGATCCATGTCTGGAATGCCCCACAGTTGAGTAATTTGGGCAAAGATTTCCGGATGGAGTTCCCACTCCCCCGGATGTAAGGTCTGACGACTCAGAAAATCCGCTTCCCAATTTTCCACTCCTGGGATGTGGATTGCAGACAAGTGGTAGGAGTGAGTCTCCGCCCATTGAATGATTTTGGTCACTTCTTCCATCGCCAGGGAACTCCTTGTTCCCCCCTGATGGTTGATGTACGCAACAGTCGTCATGTTGTCTGATTGAAACCGTATGAACTTGGCCTTTGCTAGCTGAGGCCAAGCCTTGAGAGCATTGAGTATCGCTCTCAGTTCCAGAATGTTTATCGGTAGAAGAGATTCTTCCCGAGACCAAAGACCCTGAGCTTTCAGGGGTCCCCATACCGCGCCCCAGCCCATCAGACTGGCGTTGGTCGTGACAATGACCCACTCTGGTCTGCGGAAGCTCATCCCCTGTGACAGGTTGTCCAGGGACAGCCACCAACGGAGTGAATCTCTGGTCCTCTGATTTACTTGTATCGTCGGAGACAAGTCTGTATAGTCCCCATTCCACTGACTGAGCATGCACAGTTGTAATGGTCTTAGATGAATGCGCGCAAAAGGAACTATGTCCATTGCCGCTACCATCAAACCTATTACTTCCATGCACTGCGCTATGGAAGGAAGAGGAACAGAATGAAGTATTTGACAAGAGTTTAGAAGTTTTGTTTTTCTGGCCTCTGTCAGAAAAATCCTCATATCGAAGGAGTCTATTATTGTTCCCAAGAAGGGAACCCTTGTTGACGGAGATAGAGAACTCTTTTCTACGTTCACTTTCCATCCGTGAGATCTGAGAAAGGCCAGGACAATGTCCGTGTGAGCCTTTGCTTGAGGAAGGGACGACGCTTGAATCAGAATGTCGTCCAAGTAAGGTACTACTGCAATGCCCCTTGGTCTTAGCACCGCTAGAAGGGACCCTAGTACCTTTGTGAAAATCCTTGGAGCAGTGGCTAATCCGAACGGAAGTGCCACAAACTGGTAATGCTTGTCCAGGAATGCAAACCTTAGGAACCGATGATGTTCCTTGTGGATAGGAATATGTAGATACGCATCCTTTAAATCCACCGTGGTCATGAATTGACCTTCCTGGATGGAAGGAAGAATTGTTCGAATGGTTTCCATTTTGAACGATGGAACCTTGAGAAACTTGTTTAGGATCTTGAGATCTAAGATTGGTCTGAACGTTCCCTCTTTTTTGGGAACTACGAACAGATTGGAGTAGAACCCCATCCCTTGTTCTCCTAATGGAACCGGGTGAATCACTCCCATTCTTAACAGGTCTTCTACACAATGTAAGAATGCCTGTTTTTTTATGTGGTCTGAAGACAATTGAGACCTGTGGAACCTCCCCCTTGGGGGAAGCCCCTTGAATTCCAGAAGATAACCTTGGGAGACTATTTCTAGCGCCCAAGGATCCAGAACATCTCTTGCCCAAGCCTGAGCGAAGAGAGAGAGTCTGCCCCCCACCAGATCCGGTCCCGGATCGGGGGCCAACATCTCATGCTGTCTTGGTAGCAGTGGCAGGTTTCTTGGCCTGCTTTCCCTTGTTCCAGCCTTGCATTGGTCTCCAGGCTGGCTTGGCTTGAGAAGTATTACCCTCTTGCTTAGAGGACGTAGCACTTGGGGCTGGTCCGTTTCTACGAAAGGGACGAAAATTAGGTTTATTTTTGGCCTTGAAAGACCTATCCTGAGGAAGGGCGTGGCCCTTGCCCCCAGTGATATCAGAGATAATCTCTTTCAAATCAGGGCCAAACAGCGTTTTCCCCTTGAAAGGAATGTTAAGCAATTTGTTCTTGGAAGACGCATCCGCTGACCAAGATTTTAACCAAAGCGCTCTGCGCGCCACAATAGCAAACCCAGAATTTTTCGCCGCTAACCTAGCCAATTGCAAAGTGGCGTCTAGGGTGAAAGAATTAGCCAATTTGAGAGCACGGATTCTGTCCATAATCTCCTCATAAGAAGGAGAATTACTAGTGATCGCCTTTTCTAGCTCATCGAACCAGAAACACGCGGCTGTAGTGACAGGGACAATGCATGAAATTGGTTGTAGAAGGTAACCTTGCTGAACAAACATCTTTTTAAGCAAACCTTCTAATTTTTTATCCATAGGATCTTTGAAAGCACAACTATCTTCTATGGGTATAGTGGTGCGTTTGTTTAAGGTGGAAACCGCTCCCTCGACCTTGGGGACTGTCTGCCATAAGTCCTTTCTGGGGTCTACCATAGGAAACAATTTTTTAAATATGGGGGGAGGGACGAAAGGTATAGCGGGCCTTTCCCATTCTTTATTTACAATGTCCGTCACCCGCTTGGGTATAGGAAAAGCTTCGGGGGGCCCCGGGACCTCTAGGAACTTGTCCATTTTACATAGTTTCTCTGGGATGACCAAATTCTCACAATCATCCAGAGTGGATAACACCTCCTTAAGCAGAGCGCGGAGATGTTCCAACTTAAATTTAAATGTAATCACATCAGGTTCAGCTTGTTGAGAAATTTTCCCTGAATCTGAAATTTCTCCCTCAGACAAAACCTCCCTGGCCCCCTCAGACTGGTGTAGGGGCCCTTCAGAAACAATATCATCAGCGTCCTCATGCTCTTCAGTATTTTCTAAAACAGAGCAGTCGCGCTTTCGCTGATAAGTGGGCATTTTGGCTAAAATGTTTTTGATAGAATTATCCATTACAGCCGTTAATTGTTGCATAGTAAGGAGTATTGGCGCGCTAGATGTACTAGGGGCCTCCTGTGTGGGCAAGACTGGTGTAGACGAAGGAGGGGATGATGCAGTACCATGCTTACTCCCCTCACTTGAGGAATCATCTTGGGCATCATTTTCTCTAAATTTTGTGTCACATAAATCACATCTATTTAAATGAGAAGGAACCTTGGCTTCCCCACATTCAGAACACAGTCTATCTGGCAGTTCAGACATGTTAAACAGGCATAAATTTGATAACAAAGTACAAAAAACGTTTTAAAATAAAACCGTTACTGTCACTTTAAATTTTAAACTGAACACACTTTATTACTGCAATTGCGAAAAAGTATGAAGGAATTGTTCAAAATTCACCAAAATTTCACCACAGTGTCTTAAAGCCTTAAAAGTATTGCACACCAAATTTGGAAGCTTTAACCCTTAAAATAACGGAACCGGAGCCGTTTTTATATTTAACCCCTTTACAGTCCCTGGTATCTGCTTTGCTGAGACCCAACCAAGCCCAAAGGGGAATACGATACCAAATGACGCCTTCAGAAAGTCTTTTCTATGTATCAGAGCTCCTCACACATGCATCTGCATGTCATGCTTCTCAAAAACAAGTGCGCAATACAGGCGCGAAAATGAGACTCTGCCTATGATTAGGGAAAGCCCCTAGAGAATAAGGTGTCCAATACAGTGCCTGCCGGTTATTTTACAAAATTCCCAAGATTAAAATAATTCCTCAAGGCTATGGAGAATAAAATATGTTTATATATGAATCGATTTAGCCCAGAAAATGTCTACAGTCTTAAAAAGCCCTTGTGAAGCCCTTATTTACTGTCTTATAATAAAAATGGCTTACCGGATCCCATAGGGAAAATGACAGCTTCCAGCATTACATCGTCTTGTTAGAATGTGTCATACCTCAAGCAGCAAAAGTCTGCTCACTGTTCCCCCAACTGAAGTTAATTCCTCTCAACAGTCCTGTGTGGAACAGCCATCGATTTTAGTAACGGTTGCTAAAATCATTTTCCTCTTACAAACAGAAATCTTCATCTCTTTTCTGTTTCAGAGTAAATAGTACATACCAGCACTATTTTAAAATAACAAACTCTTGATTGAATAATAAAAACTACAGTTAAACACTAAAAAACTCTAAGCCATCTCCGTGGAGATGTTGCCTGTACAACGGCAAAGAGAATGACTGGGGTAGGCGGAGCCTAGGAGGGATCATGTGACCAGCTTTGCTGGGCTCTTTGCCATTTCCTGTTGGGGAAGAGAATATCCCACAAGTAAGGATGACGCCGTGGACCGGACACACCTATGTTGGAGAAAGTTGTGTATTCAATATCCCAGTTACATATATTTATCTAAGGAATAGTCTTGTCAATGCTGCACAGAAACGTTTTAGGGGGGACATTTAAAAATATAATGTAATTAAACAGTCATTGGGGCATATGTATCAAGCTCCAAATGGAGCTTGATTGCAATGCTGAATACGGCGAGCGTATTGCTCGCCGTATTCAGCGAGGTCTGTCGGACCTAATCCGCACTGTCGACAGATCTTAATAACTAGAGGCCTTTATATCAATACATACAGGAAGCTGCACATATTTTAAATACATTGTGAACAATTATAGTGATTTTAGTCTAATGTCCTACTAATATGGTGATAACATTACTGAAGTGAAGCAAACGATTTTAGAATATTTAACCCACAAAACAGCTATTCCTGTCATAACAGGTGCTGGTTGCTTATTCCAGCACCTCTGCTTGCTAAACAACTGTGCATTGTGCACGCATTGGTAGACAGTGCTAACCGTGCTTGCTGTGCTTACCTCGAGTCCTGGGGGAGACTGCCGAGGTCTTTAGCACTGCTGCTACCTGCTGAACCTTTGCTGCTGGCATGGTATGCTGTTTTTGAGGACAACTCCCTGGGTACTGTTATATAGTAAATCTGTGATCCAAAAGCTTTAACTGCCTATATATAGGGGCGCGGAATTTACATGCAAGGTCACACCTCTCTAAAGGTTTTTTTTCTTTTCTTCTTTTTTCTTCATCATTAATCATACACACAGAAATAGGTCAGTTTGTTGTCACAGACAGATAAAATATATGTGGTTGTGCTTCAGGGATATAAAATAGTATTTATTTAAATGGAGATCAGCTGAAAAAGTTGTGTATTCAATATCCCAGTTACATATATTTATCTAAGGAATAGTCTTGTCAATGCTGCACAGAAACGTTTTAGGGGGGACATTTAAAAATATAATGTAATTAAACAGTCATTGGGGCATATGTATCAAGCTCCAAATGGAGCTTGATTGCAATGCTGAATACGGCGAGCGTATTGCTCGCCGTATTCAGCGAGGTCTGTCGGACCTAATCCGCACTGTCGACAGATCTTAATAACTAGAGGCCTTTATATCAATACATACAGGAAGCTGCACATATTTTAAATACATTGTGAACAATTATAGTGATTTTAGTCTAATGTCCTACTAATATGGTGATAACATTACTGAAGTGAAGCAAACGATTTTAGAATATTTAACCCACAAAACAGCTATTCCTGTCATAACAGGTGCTGGTTGCTTATTCCAGCACCTCTGCTTGCTAAACAACTGTGCATTGTGCACGCATTGGTAGACAGTGCTAACCGTGCTTGCTGTGCTTACCTCGAGTCCTGGGGGAGACTGCCGAGGTCTTTAGCACTGCTGCTACCTGCTGAACCTTTGCTGCTGGCATGGTATGCTGTTTTTGAGGACAACTCCCTGGGTACTGTTAGGTGACAGTGTGGTCGCCAACATAAAGCCTGTAGCGTTGCTCCATGCTGTGAAATTGGCGTTAGCGTAGCGTGCTCTGAAATAACTGACACGCCCATTGACACCCCCCATTGGCGTACAAAGAATCCATCATCCAGCCGCACTGGGCTAAAACTTTGGTGCGGCTGTCAGCGGCAAAATGCGGGCAGTGAGTGGTGGCAGCCATAGTTGCAAGTGATGGCTAAAAGTGCCGCCCTCCCAAATCTGCCGCCCTAGGCACGGGCCTTGTTGGCCTAGGCCATAACACGCCCCTGCTGGTTTATCTATTTACAAATTTCCTCTGCTCTCAATAGTTATGTCACTCATGAAAGGAAAGACCCATGCCCACTGCTAGAACTTTTCTGTAAATCCCACAGCAGAGACAAATATACAATCTCCAAATCACCCACTATCACAAAATGGGAAATAGACACAGTGACTACACTCCCAAAAGATGAATGGGATCAAATTATGTAAGACTCATGCAAGGGATTGGTTAGTGCAGACCTTAGGGAAAACTGCATTAAAACTTCTTTCAGATGCTACTTAACTCCCATAAAAACCTCACATTTTTCATCCACTAAATCAAAAAATTGCTACAGGGGTTGTGGGGAACTAGGCTCATATAGCTACATGTGGTGGGACTGTGTTAAGGTAAAATGCATTTGGAATCAGCTAAATAATATGCTAAGCACGTTACTTAATGATCCTATATCCCTCAATATTTCCCAAGCATTGCTGAATCGGGGACTCCCACAATTCAACGCTCCCATTAATAAATTTATTAAAATAAGCTGCACAGCTACTAGAACTTGCATAGCAAGACATTGGAAGATAGGAGTCCCCACCTGGCAAGAAATTATGGACAAAAACATAATTTATGCTTACCTGATAAATTCCTTTCTCCTGTAGTGTAGTCAGTCCACGGGTCATCATTACCTCTGGGATATTAACTCCTCCCCAACAGGAAGTGCAAGAGGATCACCCAAGCAGAGCTGCTATATAGCTCCTCCCCTCTACGTCACACCCAGTCATTCGACCGAGAACCAAACGAGAAAGGAGAAACTATAGGGTGCAGTGGTGACTGGAGTATAATTTAAAAATTTAGACCTGCCATAAAAAACAGGGCGGGCCGTGGACTGACTACACTACAGGAGAAAGGAATTTATCAGGTAAGCATAAATTATGTTTTCTCCTGTTAAGTGTAGTCAGTCCACGGGTCATCATTACTTCTGGGATACCAATACCAAAGCTAAAGTACACGGATGACGGGAGGGACAGGCAGGATCTTTATACGGAAGGAACCACTGCCTGAAGAACCTTTCTCCCAAAAACAGCCTCCGAAGAAGCAAAAGTGTCAAATTTGTAAAATTTGGAAAAAGTATGAAGAGAAGACCAAGTTGCAGCCTTGCAAATCTGTTCAACAGAGGCCTCATTCTTAAAGGCCCAAGTGGAAGCCACAGCTCTAGAAGAATGAGCTGTAATTCTTTCAGGAGGCTGCTGTCCAGCAGTCTCATAGGCTAAACGTATTATGCTACGAAGCCAAAAGGAGAGAGAGGTAGCAGAAGCTTTTTGACCTCTCCTCTGTCCAGAATAAACGACAAACAGGGAAGAAGTTTGGCGAAAATCTTTAGTTGCCTGTAAATAAAATTTCAGGGCACGGACTACATCCAGATTGTGTAGAAGTCGTTCCTTCTTTGAAGAAGGGTTAGGACACAATGATGGAACAACAATCTCTTGATTGATATTCCTATTAGTGACTACCTTAGGTAAGAACCCAGGTTTAGTACGCAGAACTACCTTGTCTGAATGAAAAATCAGATAAGGAGAATCACAATGTAAGGCCGATAACTCAGAGACTCTTCGAGCCGAGGAAATAGCCATTAAAAACAGAACTTTCCAAGATAACAATTTGATATCAATGGAATGAAGGGGTTCAAACGGAACACCCTGTAAAACGTTAAGAACTAAATTTAAGCTCCATGGTGGAGCAACAGTTTTAAACACAGGCTTAATTCTGGCCAAAGCCTGACGAAAAGCCTGAACGTCTGGAACTTCTGACAGACGTTTGTGTAAAAGAATGGACAGAGCTGAGATCTGTCCCTTTAAGGAACTAGCAGATAAACCCTTTTCTAAACCTTCTTGTAGAAAAGACAATATCCTAGGAATCCTAACCTTACTCCATGAGTAACTCTTGGATTCGCACCAATGTAAGTATTTACGCCATATTTTATGGTAAATCTTTCTGGTAACAGGTTTCCTAGCCTGTATTAAGGTATCAATTACTGACTCCGAAAATCCACGCTTTGATAAAATCAAGCGTTCAATTTCCAAGCAGTCAGCTTCAGAGAAATTAGATTTTGATGTTTGAAAGGACCCTGAATCAGAAGGTCCTGTCTCAGAGGCAGAGACCAAGGTGGACAGGATGACATGTCCACTAGATCTGCATACCAGGTCCTGCGTGGCCACGCAGGCGCTATTAGAATCACTGATGCTCTCTCCTGTTTGATCCTGGTAATCAATCGAGGAAGCATCGGGAAGGGTGGAAACACATAAGCCATCCCGAAGGTCCAAGGTGCTGTCAAAGCATCTACCAGGACCGCTCCCGGGTCCCTGGACCTGGACCCGTAACAAGGAAGCTTGGCGTTCTGGCGAGACGCCATGAGATCTATCTCTGGTTTGCCCCATCGTCGAAGTATTTGGGCAAAGACCTCCGGATGAAGTTCCCACTCCCCCGGATGAAAAGTCTGACGACTTAGGAAATCCGCCTCCCAGTTCTCCACTCCCGGAATGTGGATCGCTGACAGGTGGCAAGAGTGAGACTCTGCCCAGCGAATTATCTTTGATACTTCCATCATCGCTAGGGAGCTTCTTGTCCCTCCTTGATGGTTGATGTAAGCTACAGTCGTGATGTTGTCCGACTGAAACCTGATGAACCCCCGAGATGTTAACTGAGGCCAAGCCAGAAGGGCATTGAGAACTGCTCTCAATTCCAGAATGTTTATTGGAAGGAGACTCTCCTCCTGAGTCCATGATCCCTGAGCCTTCAGGGAATTCCAGACAGCGCCCCAACCTAGTAGGCTGGCGTCTGTTGTTACAATTGTCCAATCTGGCCTGCTGAAGGGCACCCCCCTGGACAGATGTGGCCGAGAAAGCCACCATAGAAGAGAATTTCTGGTCTCTTGATCCAGATTCAGAGTAGGGGACAAATCTGAGTAATCCCCATTCCACTGACTTAGCATGCACAATTGCAGCGGTCTGAGATGTAGGCGTGCAAAGGGTACTATGTCCATTGCCGCTACCATTAAGCCGATTACCTCCATGCATTGAGCCACTGACGGGTGTTGAATGGAATGAAGGACACGGCAAGCATTTTGAAGCTTTGTTAACCTGTCTTCTGTCAGGTAAATCTTCATTTCTACAGAATCTATAAGAGTCCCCAAGAAGGGAACTCTTGTGAGTGGAAAGAGAGAACTCTTCTCTTCGTTCACCTTCCACCCATGCGACCTTAGAAATGCCAGTACTAACTCTGTATGAGACTTGGCAGTTTGAAAGCTTGACGCTTGTATCAGAATGTCGTCTAGGTACGGAGCCACCGAAATTCCTCGCGGTCTTAGTACCGCCAGAAGAGATCCCAGAACCTTTGTGAAGATTCTTGGAGCCGTAGCCAATCCGAATGGAAGAGCTACAAACTGGTAATGCCTGTCTAGGAAGGCAAACCTTAGATACCGGTAATGATCTTTATGAATCGGTATGTGAAGGTAAGCATCCTTTAAATCCACTGTGGTCATATACTGACCCTTTTGGATCATGGGTAAGATTGTCCGAATAGTTTCCATTTTGAACGATGGAACTCTTAGGAATTTGTTTAGGATCTTTAAATCCAAGATTGGTCTGAAGGTTCCTTCTTTCTTGGGAACCACAAACAGATTTGAGTAAAACTCTTGTCCGTGTTCCGACCGCGGAACCGGGTGGATCACTCCCATTAGTAAAAGATCTTGTACACAGCGTAGAAACGCTTCTTTCTTTATTTGGTTTGTTGACAACCTTGAAAGATGAAATCTCCCTTTTGGGGGAGAGGTTTTGAAGTCCAGAAGATATCCCTGAGATATGATCTCTAACGCCCAGGGATCCTGGACATCTCTTGCCCAAGCCTGGGCGAAGAGAGAAAGTCTGCCCCCCACTAGATCCGTTCCCGGATCGGGGGCCCTCAATTCATGCTGTCTTAGGAGCAGCAGCAGGTTTTCTGGCCTGCTTGCCCTTGTTCCAGGACTGGTTAGGTTTCCAGCCTTGTCTGTAGCGAGCAACAGCTCCTTCCTGTTTTGGTGCAGAGGAAGTTGATGCTGCTCCTGCCTTGAAGTTACGAAAGGCACGAAAATTAGACTGTCTAGCCCTAGGTTTGGCTCTGTCTTGAGGCAGGGCATGGCCTTTACCTCCTGTAATGTCAGCGATAATTTCTTTCAAACCGGGCCCGAATAAGGTCTGCCCCTTGAAAGGTATGTTAAGTAATTTAGATTTAGAAGTAACATCAGCTGACCAGGATTTTAGCCACAGTGCTCTACGTGCTTGAATGGCGAATCCGGAATTCTTAGCCGTAAGTTTAGTTAAATGTACTACGGCATCTGAAATAAATGAATTAGCTAGCTTAAGGGTTTTAAGCTTGTTTGAAATCTCATCTATAGTTGCTGAGTCAAGAGTCTCTTCCAGAGACTCGGACCAAAATGCGGCCGCAGCCGTGACAGACGCAATACATGCAAGGGGTTGCAATATAAAACCTTGTTGAACAAACATTTTCTTAAGGTAACCCTCTAACTTTTTATCCATTGGATCTGAAAAGGCACAGCTATCCTCCACCGGGATAGTGGTACGCTTAGCCAGAGTAGAAACTGCTCCCTCCACCTTAGGGACCGTCTGCCATAAGTCCCGTGTGGTGGCGTCTATTGGAAACATTTTTCTAAATACATGAGGGGGGGAAAAGGGTACACCGGGCCTATCCCACTCCTTAGTAATTATCTCTGTAAGCCTCTTAGGTATAGGAAATACGTCAGTTCTCGCTGGTACCGCATAGTATCTATCCAGCCTACATAATTTCTCTGGGATTGCAACGGTGTTACAATCATTCAGAGCCGCTAATACCTCCCCCTAGCAATACACGGAGGTTTTCTAGTTTAAACTTAAAATTTGAAATGTCTGAATCCACTCTATTTGGATCAGATCCGTCACCTGCAGATTGAAGCTCTCCGTCCTCATGTTCTGCAAATTGTGACGCAGTATCTGACATGGCCCTATTATTATCAGCGCACTCTGTTCTCACCCCAGAGTGATCTCGCTTACCTCTAAGTTCTGGTAATTTAGACAAAACTTCAGTCATAACATTAGCCATGTCCTGTAGGGTGATTTGTAATGGCCGCCCTGAAGTACTCGGCGTTACAATATCACGCACCTCCCGAGCGGGAGATGCAGGTACTGACACGTGAGGCAAGTTAGTCGGCATAACTTCCCCCTCGTTGTTTGGTGAATGATGTTCAACTTGTACAGATTGACTTTTATTTAAAGTAGCATCAATGCAATTAGTACATAAATTTCTATTGGGCTCCACCTTGGCTTTTGCACATATAGCACAGAGATATTCCTCTGAGTCAGACATGTTTAACAAACTAGCAATTAGACTAGCAAGCTTGGAAATACTTTTCAACTCAATTTACAAGTAATATGTAAAACGTACTGTGCCTTTAAGAAGCACAGAAAAGAACTATGACAGTTGAATAACAATGAACCGGAGAAGTTATTAAAACCAAATTTTTCCCGGTAAAGGCATAAATTTAGCAAAGGATTGCCCCCATTAGTAATGGATAACTAACCCTTAATAGCAGAAAAAAATGTACAAAATATAAACGTTTTTTATCACAGTCAAAGCACAATCTCACAGGTCTGCTGTGAGTGATTACCTCCCTCAAAATAAGTTTTGAAGACCCCTGAGCTCTGTAGAGACGTTCCGGATCATGCAGGGAGAGGAACAGACTTGTGACTGAATTTCTAATGCGTAGCAAAAGCGCCAAAAATAGGCCCCTCCCCTTCACACACAACAGTGAGGGAAGTTCAGTGAAACCATTTTAAATTTAAAATAAACGACAGCCATGTGGAAAATAGTGCCCAAAACAATTTTTCACCAAGTACCTCAGATAATTAAACGATTTAACATGCCAGCAAACGTTTAAAATCTAATAATATGAAATGTCATTAAAAAGCCTGCTGCTAGTCATTCCCACTGCAAGTTAGGCTAAAAGTTATATGCATACAGTATTGTCCCAGTGAAGTGCCATTCCCCAGAATACTGAAGTGTAAACATATATATACATAACAGCCTGATACCAGTTGCTACTACTGCATTTAAGGCTGAACTTACATTATATCGGTATTGGCAGTATTTTCTCAGTCAATTCCATTCCTCAGAAAATAATATACTGCAACATACCTCTTTGCAGGTGAACCTGTCCGCTGTCCCCTGATCTGAAGTTTACCTCACTCCTCAGAATGGCCGAGAACAGCAAAATGAATCTTAGTTACGCCGACTAAGATCATACAAAAACTCAGGTAGATTCTTCTTCAAATTCTACCTGAGAAGGAACAACACACTCCGGTGCTGTTTAAAATAACAAACTTTTGATTGAAGGTATAAAAAACTAAGTATAATCACCACAGTCCTCTCACACATCCTATCTATTAGTTGGGTGCAAGAGAATGACTGGGTGTGACGTAGAGGGGAGGAGCTATATAGCAGCTCTGCTTGGGTGATCCTCTTGCACTTCCTGTTGGGGAGGAGTTAATATCCCAGAAGTAATGATGACCCGTGGACTGACTACACTTAACAGGAGAAATACAATATATACAGTATATACTATGTCAGAAGAAATTGCATGAATCCAAGGTACTAATGATCAATTCTACAAGATCTGGTTTTATTGGATCATGCATGGAAAGGGGTAAGGGTGAAAACAATTACCGACACTTGACAGATGTTTCCTCAAGATGCACAAAGGCAAGAAATACAAAAGGTTTTGATAAAATGACAGAGATACCATAAGTTAGAATCTACATTGAAAATAATATATTAAGGCAACACAATCTGAGAAATGTGTACACAGATATGAAAATCTAGGAGTAATATGCTAGATAAGAGTTAAAACGAACACATGATTTATATAAGCAGTAGGCACAATAGGTCTTGGTTATAATAATGCTCCTCTATCTGTCATGTGTGTCGAAATGTTAATGATATGTGACGTAACATGTAATGTAAATCTTGCCTTTATGTTTATTATGCTCTATTGAAACCAAATAAAAAGCATTTCAACATAAAAATAGCATTGTGCTTAAGCCCTGCTGGTCTCTCCTAGATTCAGTGAATTTCACAAATTAGTACACTGTCCTATGCTAAAACAAGGGTATATATTTCAGAAGGTTGGAACCCCTAGACACAACTAAGCCTTATTTTTTTTACTGTATTGTGACCAGTGGCACTCTTTGCAAGGTACCCACCACACCTCAGGTATGGGAAAGACAAAGTGGCAGCAAATAGGGAGCATCATGTGACTTGTCAGACAGGCCCCTGTTCCTGGGACCATGTATGTGACTCGCACACCTTTCATCACCACCCTTTGTTTGAAAGCGTCCATAGGTCAGGGAGGTGTTTTCTCAAATGTATCAGTATGTCCCAAGCAAGTGGCATATATGTGTCCGCTATATGCAAACTTATATATCTTTCATTATTGTACTATAAAATGTCTTTATATTAATTATAAATGTTTTTTTGTATATATATAGAACCTTGATGGTCATAGTATTTCATTTGATAAATAAGTATTCATTGTGAACACACTATGTTAGAATGAGAATTTAACTTTTTTTCATTCCATTTAAGGGTTAATACTGAGCCAACCATTCTTTGTAGATATGTAAACCACCTCTTAAACAGTTAACATGATACCTAAACACACCCCCTCTAGATCCAGCTGATACTGATTATACATTACTTTATTCTCACTTTTTTCTCTATATAAAGACACTGTTTTCCCATAGTAAGCATCTTGATAAAGGCAGTTTAGTCTGCCGAAACGCGTAGAATTTGCTTACTATCGGTGGGCACCACTCACTGATGTCTTTGCACTATACAGGTTCATCTCTATCTCTATAATACTAATTTGAGTTAGACATATGAATAATTCCTGTGTGCATCATTCTGACTTTACTTGCTAATTATCGGTGGACACCACTCACTGTTGTCTTTGTACATATACAGGTTAATCTCTATCTCTATAGTCTTCTTTGAGTTAGACATATGAATAATTCCTGTGTGCTTACACTCTGTTTTGAGCTCTAATTATCAGGTTTATTGTTTGTTGATAACCTATCTGAACGGTCCATATGAGTAATCCCTGAAGGCTCCTGTACTTATGGACTTTATACAACTTGTGTCAGCTGTTTCATTTACCATCTAAAAATCCCAAGGAAACAGAAAAATAAGAAGATCCGTTGTCAGCAACAGTCCAACATACGAATATTTCTTACAACAAAGTTGATTCCATAGAGTGATACAAAGTTTATTTGGTGACAGCGATACAGACGGATACAAAATTTTCCTTCTGGTAACCATTGGACCATCCTAATCAGTCAGGTGACGTGACGTCACAACCAACGGCTCACGGCTCTCTCTCACGGACACTCAACCGGGTTTGTTTCCTGCATACTCCCCGGTTCCAGGACTATCATACATCAGCCTGTGCACAGCGAATCCTACTTACTCTGGACACAAGTAGTATAAGTATTGCTTTTCCTTGCTGCTTATCGTTGAATGTCGCTTCACTGTTTTACTCAATACGCTATGTTATAAGCAATTGTTATAATTACGTTTGTATGCTTACTGTGTTGTTAGTGATTTTCATCAATCAGTTTTTAGTAGTATTGTTCTCTTTTTACTTTCATTTACATGAATTTTAAAACTTGAATTTTTAGACTGGATGCCGGCATTGTCACTTATTGACTTTTTTATTTAGGTTTAACTTTTTGCATCATATATATATATTTTTATTAATTGTTTGCATACTGCTGATATATATTAAATGTTTTAACTTTACCATAATTTTTGGTTATCCAGAACTCATTTATATCACAATAATACTTTATTTGGTTAGCTCCTTTTAGAGCGCTTGTCCCATCCTCTGTTTTCACCTTTTTTGTCTTTATTCTGAGATTATCTAGACTACATAGGGACTTAAGCTTAATACGAGGGGCACGATCACATATACGGCACAGGTTTAGGCGCAAGCGAGGGAACCCGCCCCGCCCGTAATTTCACCTCGCACATCGGGGTATTACATATACTGCGCCGTTAGATGCTAAACTGGCGTAAGTAGGACAAATTGGCGATCTTCTGAAATGTGCGCAAATACACATTTTAGTCGTCGCAAGTAACTTACGCCAGTATTTTATCCACGGAAAGTGTCAATAAAGAGTAGTTTTATGCAAATTAGGCTAACACTCGTAAAAATGAACCGCGATTTCATATAAAAATGTGACACGTAATTATGCTATTCAAAATTCATATATAAACCCATATATAAAGAGATGAAGGTAATACAATTATGATTTCCCATTGTTCTCTCCTCCAAGTATTGTTGATTGTTTTGAGAAGAAATTTAAAGTAAATAAGCAAGTATATGTCCACAATGTGATAAAGTACCTACAAACTCAATCCATTTGATTATGTTGTGGCTTCAAACTATTTCAAATACACAAATAAACCTTAAAAAACCAATATCATAGTATACTGTCCCTTTAACCTTGAGATGCTGCTTAAATGTATGTGTTTGTTAAGGCTTCCAGGGAGTTACATTGCTTTTTTAGTCAGTGCAAGGGTTGCTGCGCCTGCAATATGTGGCGAGATGAGAATGGAGTAGATTTTCTGAATTCTGTGCGCGTAAGTCCTTACGCTGTATATTGGATACCAAATTGCGCTGCTGTTCTATGTTAGTCTATGGGTAAAAAAAATACGTCCGAAGGGTGAAATATACGCACGTAACTTGTATGCTACGCCGTATATGTAATACCAAAATCGTGTAAAATCTGGCGGCGGAGGATTTTGCGGGCGACGCTGCATATGTAATGGAGGCCCAAGTAGGTAGCACTCACACCACCTCCCTCTTTTTTCCAAGCAAGTGGCATACCTGCAGATGTTATACAACCCTACAGACTTATGTCATGATTAATGGATGTCAATGTGAGATTAAATTCCCATCAGTTAAGCAATAATAGTTGGGTGCGACAAATTCATATGTGCAGTGTTCCAAAAAAGATTGTGAACCATTGCCCTAAGGGCCCCTCCGAATGCTCCCCTCTAATAAAGTAAAACAAATGTAATTAATAAGATGACTTCCATACATATTGCGCTTCTTGAGTGTGACTTTAAATGTGTCATTAAAGGGACATGAATCACCAAAGTTTTTCTTTCATGATTCAGATAGAGCATACAGTTTTTAAAAAGTCTCCAAAGAAGAGGCACACTGTAAAACATTTGAAAAAATTCTAGCGTGCTTTGCGGACAAAATAAAAATAAAATATATTACTATATGTCTAGTCAAAATAACATTTTCATGACTTAGGTAGGGCATGCAATTTTAAACAACTTTCCAATTTTCTTTTAGCATCAAATTTGCTTATTTCTAAGCCCCTGAAGGCCGCCTCTTATCTCAGTGCATTTTGTCAGTTTTTTACAGCTAGACAGAGCTAGTTCATGAGTGCCATATAGATAACATTGTGCTCACTCCTGTGGAGTTATTTATGAGAAATCACTGATTGGCTGGGGAATGGGTAATAAAGGGATTATCTATATTTTTAAACAATAAAAATGAGGCTCTCCCTTTAACTTCTTGTTTATTTTAAACAGCTAAAAGGGACGAGAAACACAGACTTTTAATTTCATGATTCAGATCGTTAATAATGTTTTTAAAGTTTCCAATTTACTTCTATTACCACATTTGCTTTATTCTCATGTTATTCTTTATTGAATAGATATCTGGACAGGTAAAGTGCATGTCTGGAGCACTACATGACAGGAAATAGTGCTGTCATCTAGTGTTCTTGCTAATCTATAACATTGTTGCAAAACTGCTGCCATTTAGTACTGCAAAAATGTGTACACTCCCGAAATTATCTTCCTGTTTTTCAACAAAGGATAACAAGAAAAACAGAATTTATGTTTACCTGATAAATTACTTTCTCCAACGGTGTGTCCGGTCCACGGCGTCATCCTTACTTGTGGGATATTCTCTTCCCCAACAGGAAATGGCAAAGAGCCCAGCAAAGCTGGTCACATGATCCCTCCTAGGCTCCGCCTTCCCCAGTCATTCGACCGACGTAAAGGAGGAATATTTGCATAGGAGAAACCATATGATACCGTGGTGACTGTAGTTAAAGAAAATAAATTATCAGACCTGATAAAAAAACCAGGGCGGGCCGTGGACCGGACACACCGTTGGAGAAAGTAATTTATCAGGTAAACATAAATTCTGTTTTCTCCAACATAGGTGTGTCCGGTCCACGGCGTCATCCTTACTTGTGGGAACCAATACCAAAGCTTTAGGACACGGATGAAGGGAGGGAGCAAATCAGGTCACCTAGATGGAAGGCACCACGGCTTGCAAAACCTTTCTCCCAAAAATAGCCTCAGAAGAAGCAAAAGTATCAAACTTGTAAATTTAGTAAAAGTGTGCAGTGAAGACCAAGTCGCTGCCCTACATATCTGATCAACAGAAGCCTCGTTCTTGAAGGCCCATGTGGAAGCCACAGCCCTAGTGGAATGAGCTGTGATTCTTTCAGGAGGCTGCCGTCCGGCAGTCTCGTAAGCCAATCTGATGATGCTTTTAATCCAAAAAGAGAGAGAGGTAGAAGTTGCTTTTTGACCTCTCCTTTTACCAGAATAAACAACAAACAAGGAAGATGTTTGTCTAAAATCCTTTGTAGCATCTAAATAGAATTTTAGAGCACGAACAACATCCAAATTGTGCAACAAACGTTCCTTCTTTGAAACTGGATTCGGACACAAAGAAGGCACGACTATCTCCTGGTTAATGTTTTTGTTAGAAACAACTTTCGGAAGAAAACCAGGTTTAGTACGTAAAACCACCTTATCTGCATGGAACACCAGATAAGGAGGAGAACACTGCAGAGCAGATAATTCTGAAACTCTTCTAGCAGAAGAAATTGCAACCAAAAACAAAACTTTCCAAGATAATAACTTAATATCAACGGAATGTAAGGGTTCAAACGGAACCCCCTGAAGAACTGAAAGAACTAAATTGAGACTCCAAGGAGGAGTCAAAGGTTTGTAAACAGGCTTGATTCTAACCAGAGCCTGAACAAAGGCTTGAACATCTGGCACAGCTGCCAGTTTTTTGTGAAGTAACACAGACAAGGCAGAAATCTGTCCCTTCAAGGAACTAGCAGATAATCCTTTCTCCAAACCTTCTTGAAGGAAGGATAGAATCTTAGGAATTTTTACCTTGTCCCAAGGGAATCCTTTAGATTCACACCAACAGATATATTTTTTCCATATTTTGTGGTAAATTTTTCTAGTTACAGGCTTTCTGGCCTGAACAAGAGTATCAATGACAGAATCTGAGAACCCTCGCTTTGATAAGATCAAGCGTTCAATCTCCAAGCAGTCAGTTGGAGTGAGACCAGATTCGGATGTTCGAACGGACCTTGAACAAGAAGGTCTCGTCTCAAAGGTAGCTTCCATGGTGGAGCCGATGACATATTCACCAGGTCTGCATACCAAGTCCTGCGTGGCCACGCAGGAGCTATCAAGATCACCGATGCTCTCTCCTGATTGATCCTGGCTACCAGCCTGGGGATGAGAGGAAACGGCGGGAATACATAAGCTAGTTTGAAGGTCCAAGGTGCTACTAGTGCATCTACTAGAGTCGCCTTGGGATCCCTGGATCTGGACCCGTAGAAAGGAACCTTGAAGTTCTGACGAGAGGCCATCAGATCCATGTCTGGAATGCCCCACAATTGAGTGATTTGGGCAAAGATTTCCGGATGGAGTTCCCACTCCCCCGGATGAAATGTCTGACGACTCAGAAAATCCGCTTCCCAATTTTCCACTCCTGGGATGTGGATTGCAGACAAGTGGCAGGAGTGAGTCTCCGCCCATTGAATGATTTTGGTCACTTCTTCCATCGCCAGGGAACTCCTTGTTCCCCCCTGATGGTTGATGTACGCAACAGTCGTCATGTTGTCTGATTGAAACCGTATGAACTTGGCCTTTGCTAGCTGAGGCCAAGCCTTGAGAGCATTGAGTATCGCTCTCAGTTCCAGAATATTTATCGGTAGAAGAGATTCTTCCCGAGACCAAAGACCCTGAGCTTTCAGGGGTCCCCAGACCGCGCCCCAGCCCACCAGACTGGTGTCGGTCGTGACAATGACCCACTCTGGTCTGCGGAAGCTCATCCCCTGTGACAGGTTGTCCAGGGACAGCCACCAACGGAGTGAATCTCTGGTCCTCTGATTTACTTGTATCGTCGGAGACAAGTCTGTATAGTCCCCATTCCACTGACTGAGCATGCACAGTTGTAATGGTCTTAGATGAATGCGTGCAAAAGGAACTATGTCCATTGCCGCTACCATCAAACCTATTACTTCCATGCACTGCGCTATGGAAGGAAGAGGAACAGAATGAAGTATTTGACAAGAGTTCAGAAGTTTTGATTTTCTGGCCTCTGTCAGAAAAATCCTCATTTCTAAGGAGTCTATTATTGTTCCCAAGAAGGGAACCCTTGTTGACGGAGACAGAGAACTTTTTTCTGCGTTCACTTTCCACCCGTGAGATCTGAGAAAGGCCAGGACAATGTCCGTGTGAGCCTTTGCTTGAGGAAGGGACCACGCTTGAATCAGAATGTCGTCCAAGTAAGGTACTACTGCAATGCCCCTTGGTCTTAGCACCGCTAGAAGGGACCCTAGTACCTTTGTGAAAATCCTTGGAGCAGTGGCTAATCCGAACGGAAGTGCCACAAACTGGTAATGCTTGTCCAGGAATGCGAACCTTAGGAACCGATGATGTTCCTTGTGGATAGGAATATGTAGATACGCATCCTTTAAATCCACCGTGGTCATGAATTGACCTTCCTGGATGGAAGGAAGAATAGTTCGAATGGTTTCCATTTTGAACGATGGAACCTTGAGAAACTTGTTTAGGATCTTGAGATCTAAGATTGGTCTGAATGTTCCCTCTTTTTTGGGAACTACGAACAGATTGGAGTAGAACCCCATCCCTTGTTCTCCTAATGGAACAGGATGAATCACTCCCATTTTTAACAGGTCTTCTACACAATGTAAGAATGCCTGTTTTTTTATGTGGTCTGAAGACAATTGAGACCTGTGGAACCTCCCCCTTGGGGGAAGCCCCTTGAATTCCAGAAGATAACCTTGGGAGACTATTTCTAGCGCCCAAGGATCCAGAACATCTCTTGCCCAAGCCTGAGCGAAGAGAGAGAGTCTGCCCCCCACCAGATCCGGTCCCGGATCGGGGGCCAACATCTCATGCTGTCTTGGTAGCAGTGGCAGGTTTCTTGGCCTGCTTTCCTTTGTTCCAGCCTTGCATTGGTCTCCAGGCTGGCTTGGCTTGAGAAGTATTACCCTCTTGCTTAGAGGACGTAGCACTTGGGGCTGGTCCGTTTCTGCGAAAGGGACGAAAATTAGGTTTATTTTTGGCCTTGAAAGACCTATCCTGAGGAAGGGCGTGGCCCTTGCCCCCAGTGATATCAGAGATAATCTCTTTCAAGTCAGGGCCAAACAGCGTTTTCCCCTTGAAAGGAATGTTAAGCAATTTGTTCTTGGAAGACGCATCCGCTGACCAAGATTTTAACCAAAGCGCTCTGCGCGCCACAATAGCAAAACCAGAATTTTTCGCCGCTAACCTAGCCAATTGCAAAGTGGCGTCTAGGGTGAAAGAATTAGCCAATTTGAGAGCACGAATTCTGTCCATAATCTCCTCATAAGAAAAAGAATTATTATTGATCGCCTTTTCTAGCTCATCGAACCAGAAACACGCGGCTGTAGTGACAGGAACAATGCATGAAATTGGTTGTAGAAGGTAACCTTGCTGAACAAACATCTTTTTAAGCAAACCTTCTAATTTTTTATCCATAGGATCTTTGAAAGCACAACTATCTTCTATGGGTATAGTGGTGCGTTTGTTTAGAGTAGAAACCGCCCCCTCGACCTTGGGGACTGTCTGCCATAAGTCCTTTCTGGGGTCGACCATAGGAAACAATTTTTTAAATATGGGGGGAGGGACGAAAGGTATACCGGGCCTTTCCCATTCTTTATTTACAATGTCCACCACCCGCTTGGGTATAGGAAAAGCTTCGGGGGGCCCCGGGACCTCTAGGAACTTGTCCATTTTACATAGTTTCTCTGGAATGACCAAATTCTCACAATCATCCAGAGTGGATAACACCTCCTTAAGCAGAGCGCGGAGATGTTCCAATTTAAATTTAAATGTAATCACATCAGGTTCAGCTTGTTGAGAAATTTTCCCTGAATCTGAAATTTCTCCCTCAGACAAAACCTCCCTGGCCCCCTCAGACTGGTGTAGGGGCCCTTCAGAACCAATATCATCAGCGTCCTCATGCTCTTCAGTATTTTCTAAAACAGAGCAGTCGCGCTTTCGCTGATAAGTGGGCATTTTGGCTAAAATGTTTTTGATAGAATTATCCATTACAGCCGTTAATTGTTGCATAGTAAGGAGTATTGGCGCGCTAGATGTACTAGGGGCCTCCTGTGTGGGCAAGACTGGTGTAGACGAAGGAGGGGATGATGCAGTACCATGCTTACTCCCCTCACTTGAGGAATCATCTTGGGCATCATTTTCTCTAAATTTTGTGTCACATAAATCACATCTATTTAAATGAGAAGGAACCTTGGCTTCCCCACATTCAGAACACAGTCTATCTGGTAGTTCAGACATGTTAAACAGGCAAAAACTTGATAACAAAGTACAAAAAACGTTTTAAAATAAACCGTTACTGTCACTTTAAATTTTAAACTGAACACACTTTATTACTGCAATTGCGAAAAAGTATGAAGGAATTGTTCAAAATTCACCAAAATTTCACCACAGTGTCTTAAAGCCTTAAAAGTATTGCACACCAAATTTGGAAGCTTTAACCCTTAAAATAACGGAACCGGAGCCGTTTTTATATTTAACCCCTTTACAGTCCCTGGTATCTGCTTTGCTGAGACCCAACCAAGCCCAAAGGGGAATACGATACCAAATGACGCCTTCAGAAAGTCTTTTCTATGTATCAGAGCTCCTCACACATGCATCTGCATGTCATGCTTCTCAAAAACAAGTGCGCAATACAGGCGCGAAAATGAGACTCTGCCTATGATTAGGGAAAGCCCCTAGAGAATAAGGTGACCAATACAGTGCCTGCCGGTTATTTTACATAATTCCCAAGATTAAAATAATTCCTCAAGGCTATGGAGTATAAAATATAAATCGATTTAGCCCAGAAAATGTCTACAGTCTTAGAAAGCCCTTGTGAAGCCCTTTTTTTCTTTCTGTAATAAAAATGGCTTACCGGATCCCATAGGGAAAATGACAGCTTCCAGCATTACATCGTCTTGTTAGAATGTGTCATACCTCAAGCAGCAAAAGTCTGCTCACTGTTCCCCCAACTGAAGTTAATTCCTCTCAACAGTCCTGTGTGGAACAGCCATCGATTTTAGTAACGGTTGCTAAAATCATTTTCCTCTTACAAACAGAAATCTTCATCTCTTTTCTGTTTCAGAGTAAATAGTACATACCAGCACTATTTCAAAATAACAAACTCTTGATTGAATAATAAAAACTACAGTTAAACACTAAAAAACTCTAAGCCATCTCCGTGGAGATGTTGCCTGTACAACGGCAAAGAGAATGACTGGGGAAGGCGGAGCCTAGGAGGGATCATGTGACCAGCTTTGCTGGGCTCTTTGCCATTTCCTGTTGGGGAAGAGAATATCCCACAAGTAAGGATGACGCCGTGGACCGGACACACCTATGTTGGAGAAACAAAGACAATTTGATAATAGAAGTAAATTGGAAAGTTGTTTAAAATTGTACGTTCTATCTGAATCATGAAAGTAAAAATGTGGGGTTTATGTCCCTTTAATACAATTGAAAATATTTACCTTAACAAAAGAAATAACATACAATCAAAGAGTAATCCATACAATAACCCAATAAATCTATATCACATTAGCTATTTATATAACTTTATATTGACTCCTGATTTTCATATAATGAACACCCTAGGAAAAAAGTTTTTTACGCTATGAATAACAGTAAAGCTATTATTTGTCTTTCCATGTTATAAATTAAGCGCGGTCACATGAAACATAAGCTTATATAAAACAGACATACTCTCATTTCATCTTCATCACATTGGAGTCTCTTTTTTACATTTAAAGGGACACTCAAGTCAAAAACTTAAATTATGCTTACCTTATAATTTTACTTTCTTCAGATTGAAAGAGTCCACAGCTGCATTCATTATTTTTGGGAATTCAGAACCTGGCCACCAGGAGGAAGCAAAGACACCCCAGCCAAAGGCTTAAATACCCCTTTCACTTTCCTCATACCCCAGTCATTCTGCAGAAGAACACGTAACAGTAGAAGAAATATCAGGGTGGAAAGATGCTAGAAGAAAAATAACACGCCGCGGAAAAAAACACGAGCAGGGAGCTCTGGACTCTTTTCATCTGAAGAAATGAAAATGATCAGGTAAGCATAATTTAAGTTTTTCTTCATAAATGAGTCCACCGCTGCATTCATTACTTTTGGGAAAACAATACCCAAGATATAGAGGACACTGAATGCTCAAACCGGAGGGTACAAAATGCGGCCCATTCTGAGGGCACCAGGCCTGAAAACCCCTACTTCGTCCGAAGTCGAGAAAATTTGAAAAGAAAAGACCCCAAGGACACTGACCCGCAGATAGTCCACCAGCCTTGCTAGAGACCGCAGAGAGAAACACAACTGAGCCAGCACACCTCCAGGAGACACCGTCGCCCAGTAAGCAGTCCTCAACCACACACCCCATACCAGAGAAGGGAATCAACTAACATCAGCTCCCAAAAGGAAAGGATATGGAGGAACAAGCAAGGATTTTGTACCCTAAAAGGGGTATAACAATTTCCAAGATAAAGAAACACCAAGAACCAAGCCAAGCTCAAAGAGACCGAAAACAGTCGTGAGAAACAAGGGGAGGCACGCCCAGACCCCAGAATGTACAGAAACCCCAAGGTTAAAAACGGGAATCCGACAAAGAAGAACTTCTCCTAAAGTAAGTGAAACCGCACCCTAAAAGACAACTGAAGACAGAGTCCTCAAGACTCAAGGAACTCAAAATATTCAGTCTTCAGAAACCGATATACGTGCAGCAAACTCAGAAAGGCAAACCCTTGGGTCAACACCACACGCTACAGAAGATAGGTCACAAACAGTAACCGACAGACTGCAAAACATCCACTAGGCCATGGACCCAGCACCGGCTTAACCAAAAAGCCGCCAGTCCTACTCACATATCTTGAACATTGAGAAAGCACAGAAACCTCAAAAAGGCTCACCGTACCACAAGGACCCAAAGGCGAACAATAGAGTCTTGGCAAAAGTCTGTCAACACACAGACAAGGTGCAAACGGCTGCAACCGATTTCAAACCACCGACCTTCCGCCTGCTAGGCAGCAAAGTAACCCACAAGCCACAACAGCTGGCTGTCAGGTCTGAAAGACAGGGGAACAGAAACCCCCCCAAAAACAGTCCCCAGAAAGAGGACAGAAAGAATGGACTCAGCAACCCCAACGGAGCTCCGGTGCCAACCCAAGAGCTCTAACAACAGGAACTCAAAAGAGAACCCCATAGGAGAGGAATGGAGAAAATGCAATAGAGCCCTCAGAAGACCCAGCACGACACTCCATGACAGTCTCAAACATGGAGACATCATCTCCCCAGATGAAACAGAACCCCAGAGAGCGGATCGCTCTCCTCTAGAGGATAAAAAACACCTGTTCCAACAACCTGTACACCGGACAGGACAACCAACCTCCAGAGAGAGGAAACCCCACCCCCATAAGGAGGACAAACTACCCCCCCCCCCGAAGGGGAGAGTACGGAAAGGAACAGTGCACAAGCTCATAAGACATGAAGCCATAGGCTGAGGAAACAAATCCAATGAGAATTATGTAGACAACCTAGATGAACACAGAGGAACTCCCTAAACAGGGAAGCACATCTCAGTCAAAAGGCACAGAAATCCTGGCCAAGCTGCTAACAGCTCAACTGTCTGGACCGAAGGTCATAGCCTATGTACCCTGGAAAAACTGGATCACACCGAACCAGCCACAGGATCGTTAGTCCTCCAGACATCCAGAAGATCCACAACAAAACTATAGGCCTGAGCCCCGGATTGTTCAAGGAACATCCCAGGAAACCTAACCGGACTAACCCGGAGAACTGGAACAAGACTCAGTCGGAAATCCCAACCCAAAGGAAGAGAAAAGCCCTTGCAGGAGTCCAACACTTCCAAAAGGAGCTAAAGTACGACAGAGTAGCACTAAGAGCCTAGAGCCCAAAAAGGCATTAAAACAACACCCAGAGAAAGCATCGAGGACAAAGTCACCCGAAGAGTGAATAAAACAAAGGCTAGTCTCCATAATACCAGAGGACCGTACCTAAGGAAAAAGAGTGCAGAGCATCTTAACCCCGGTAGATAACCCCTAAGCGAAGCTTGGAGAAGGAGACAACACGGCCTATCGTCCCTGATAGGGATAAAGGCTGAGTAGACCTCGTCGGGATTGAACCTGCAACCCTTAGGATGCAACAGATCTCTGCAACAGTGCATTAGCACAATGAGCTATCTGTCCCAAAGTAGGAAAAAAGCCACAAGGCCCTCCCATAAGGCGGCCAATACCGCTAAGGAGCAACGGACAAAGTCCCGAAGTATCATCCGAAGAAGAGAACCTCAAAAGGAAAAAATCCAAAAGGACAATTCCAAGAGCCGCAGAAGGGAAGCCCGCCAGAACCAGCGGCAAAGAGGTCCTAAAACCTCCCAACCTCCAACCCACACAGGGAAGGAAAACTCCACAACCCGACGTAAAGTCGCAGCAGAACTTCACCGAGTCGCAGTCGACCAGCTTGAGAGGCCAATTGAGGACTGAACCAATACCCCATGCCTCACGGACCCTCCGGTCCACTCAGATGCTTAGCTGAAACGTGTAAAGGTAAACAAGAATAACACAATAATATGTGCCAACCAGACCAGCCAGGCAGAACAGGAGCCACGTGTCTGAATTAGGCCTTGAGACAGAAGGATCTGAACCCAATAAGGACCAGCCTGAATCAAGGGCCATCACTGTCAAGGCTATAAAGAATCCCCCCCTAGGGACACACAGCAGACACATATAGGACTAAACACGTCCATAATAAACTTCCTTAGAAGTAACAGTGCGACCAATTGTGAGTATCGATTCCAGACAAACTTCCCTAAGGAAATATAAAACCAACATGAGCTTTAAATAAAATAAAAAAAATAAAAGATAAGGTAACCTGCATGTTTATCGCCTAAGAAGAACAGACGCACCCGCAGGAACGGCCCCACAGGGATCCTGTTCTACCAAGCTCAAACTGGAAGGAGTACTCGATGACAAGATTATAAAAAGATTACTTCATCCCCTTATGTCTAATTCTGCAAGCTATTCAAAGAAGCATACTGAGAAATCTCATATCCATTAAGGATGGGATCTTGCGACAAGGCCAAAACATGCCTTAAAAGAACACAAAGGCACGTCAGTCTATAACGAAAAGCACAGCATACCCCCACCGGAGCGAAAGACGACTCCAGCCCCGAAAAGGTTGACCCCCTGAAGCCTCAGGGACAGTCGTTCTCCCAGAGAGCTGAACAGGCCACCTCATGCCTGAAGAGCCCTGGGTAACGGAACACGAACAGTATCTAAAACCAACTTCTGGAAGTTGCATACGCGCCAGTGCCAAAATTATGGACATGTGACATCGTGCCGAAACCCCTGGCGGGAAGAAGCTACCTTCCTGAGAAGGATAAGCAAAGTCTGGGTTACCTGCATGCGTAGTAAGTGATGGTGGAAGGGAACTCACCACTCGGAGGACAGATGCCCCAGAGGCGGATGGTTCAGCGGCCCCTTGATTCCCCGATCCCAAGGAATTGAGCACTCTAATACGGCATTCAGAACATAACTGATAGGCTAGTATCATCCGGGGCAATACGCATTCTGCACAAGGAGTAGAAACTGAAACAGAGACATCCGTCTCTACCATATCAGACTCCTCCATAGCTAGGATATTGATACAAAAATTGGACCAAAAACTTAAACGGCACCTGACACCCACAATGGCTGGGGCACTCACCACCTCCTAAGAGCCCAACACCAGCAGATCAGAATTTCTCTGTCGCCACACAGTCAGGAATGCAGAAATGGAGAGTCAAAAACGTGACCACGCCCGGTCACAAGGTGAACAGTACAGTCCAGAAAAAGCCCGCCCGACTGTAAAGGCGGCGTCACTTCCAAAGACCCTTATGTTCTACAAAGCCATGAACCTAAGTAACACTACACATAAGCAGGTTGAATCACATAACAAATATGATAACCCCCCCCCCTGTTCAATAACCCCCCTCAGGAAATATTAACCCTTGATTCCAAGATACAAAAGTTGCCTCACTGAGACCCTGATTTATAGTTAGTCCCGCAAGGTGGTAGCCTCTCGGGAAAACATATGTAATACAATACAATCATAACGAAAGTAAAATGAAACAATCTTACCGGAATCTACACTGTGGAACAGGAACATGGCCCTTTAAGTGTGACAGATAGTAGCATCGCCTCTTCCATGGACTTGAGAGAAAAAAGCAGCCAGAGAAACTAGTCAACGCCAATTGCTTGTGGAGCTGTTAAAAGGAGTCCGGATGATTTTCACAGAAAGACTCTCCCTGCATCTCCGGACTCTAACTTTCATCCACGCTTTCACTGAAAGGCTGACAGGATTACTTAAAACTCCAGTCCCATGCCGAAGAGTACTACCCTCCTTAAGAGACTAATCGCAAACTTCTGACACTTCTTTGTCAACCTCCTGGGACAAAAGGCAAAGAATGACTGGGGGATGAGGGAAGTGGGAGGGGTATTTAAGCCTTTGGCTGGGGTGTGTTTGCCTCCTCCTGGTGGCCAGGTTCTGAATTCCCAAAAGTAATGAATGCAGCTGTGAACTCTTTCCATTTATGAAGAAAATATAAACTTTCATGATTGAGACAGAACAGGCAATTTTAAACAACTTTCCAATTTACTTTAACAAAAATGTGCACAGTCTTTTATATTTACCCGTTTTGAGTCACCAGCTCCTACTGAGCATGTGCAAGAATTCACAGACTATAAGTATATGCATTTGTGATTGACTGATGGCTGTCAAAGGATACAGGAGGAGTGGAAATATATATAAATTTTAAATTTGTCCAAAAAAAAATCTACTACTAATTTGAAGTTTAGACTAAGTGCTATTACATTGTCTTTTTATCATGTATTTACTGATACTTTAACGTGAGCAATTGAAGAAAACCCTAGTTCACGTAGGTATAATGTAATTGGCCACTGAAGGATACTCGTCTCTAACTAAATTTAATTGAACAGAAAAACAAATATGCAGTAAGACAGCCTAGAGTTCACTTTCGTTCAAGAATGGATTTGTATCATGCGTGCAAATTCACTTACTTCACTTGAGTTTGCAGAGCACCCAGCCAACTATCTTGCGGTGCACAAGTATGCCGCTGCGCACCATTTTGGAACCACTGACTTATATTAGCAAATGTATTTTGTTATCTTGGTATCCTTTGTTGAAAAGCAAGAAGGTAGGCTCAGGAGCATGCAAATGTCTGGAACACCATATAGCACCAGTGATGCAGGAATACTGTTAATAATGTTATACATTTGCAAGAGCACTAGATAACAGCACTGTTTGCTGCCATGTAGTGCTTCAGATACGTAGGTGCTATCGACCTACAGTATTTATACTCAAATAATACCATGAGAAAAAGGAAAATTTGATAATAGGCTAGCAGTAAATTGGAAACTATTTAAAATTGCATGCTCTGGGACCAATTTATTAAGGGCCGAATGGCCCCTAATGCTGCTGTTTCCGTGTGAGCCTTCAGACTCGCCGGAAACAGGATTTAAGAAGCAGCGGTCTTAAGACCGCTGCTCCTTAACTCGTCCACCTCCTCTGAGGCTGCGGACATCAATCCGCCCGATCAAATACGATGCAGGGCGAATCATGTCCGCCCGGGGTATGATAAATCTACCCCTTAGTCTGAATCACAAATCCTTAATTTTGTTGTTACTGTGTCTTTAACACAGAATTGTAAATACAAATAGATGCAACAGAAAAGTTCTGCAATCTATAGTGTGTTACACTTACACACAAAAATAAATACATTTGGGAACTGGTAAAATGTAATGCAAACATATGTAAAATGTGTGTAAAACAAAAGCTGATGCAGAATTTTGTGACAATATTTTTTACTGTTTTACACCTGCCGATTATCAGCAACAACACAGCCTTATACACTACTATGTTACCTGAATCAACTGCATATCTTTCTCTTTAAGAAAGAATTATTAAAGGGACATGAAGCCCAAAAAAAATATTTCATGATTTAGGTAGAACATACAATTTTAAACAACTTTCTAGTTTACTTCTATTATCAAATTTGCTTCATTCACCTGGTTTCATTTGTTGAAGGAGCAGCAATGCACTACTGGTTTCTAACCGAACACATGGGTGAGCCAATGACAATCGGAAGATCTGTGCAGCCACCAATCAGCAGCTAGAGCCTAGGTTCTTTGCTGATCCTGAGCTTACCTAGATAAAACTTTCAACAAAATATAACAAGAGAAGGAAGCAAACTAAATAATAGAAATATATTGGAAATTTGTTTAAAATTGTATGCTCTGTCTAAATCACGAATGTCTAATTATGACTTTACTGTCTCTTTAAATACGCTTTTGAAGCAACGGGTGGTTGGTGATTTGATGTACAGTTATGGGTATAGATCTGGGAGGGTGCTAGCATTGTTAATTAGAGGACAGCAATTAGAGAATTATTTTGTATCTATAAAGTACAGAGAAAAGATGCAGATTCTAAAACTATAACACAAGTATTTGCAAACTATTGTTCCCACTGATATTATTTGCAAATGGATTAATCATATAGCTAAAGGCATCTCCACAGTAGCAAGTGCATTATTGCTCCTGAGACTACCTAGGTATGCTTTTTAACAAAATGGCACTTTGGGGCAGGCTGAGACCAACCAAGGCTCCTAGGGAAGAGCCCCTACACTGCCTGCTATGCCCCTCCTTCACCTGCCTAAAGGGCCCCCAGAGCAACACACCTCCTATACAGGCACATAGCATCCCCTCTGCACACCCTTTACTGCTTAGTTACTGCTAGCACAATAACAATAGTAGATGTTAAGGGTGAGATAGATATTATCTATAACCACAAATAGTCTTACTCAGCATCAATATCTTTGTAATATGTCTCAAAGTTGTATCACTGTGGCACATTTTATATTCCATTTAAGTCTGTGGACCTTCCATTTTGCCATTCTTTTTTTGTTATACTTTTTAGTATGTTCTCACTTTAAAGGGACACTCAAATGAAAATTAAACTTTTGTGATTCAGATAGAGCAGCAATTTTAAACAACTTTACAGTTTACTTCCATTAACAAAATGTGCACAGTCTATTTATATTTACACTTTTTGAGTCACCACCAGCTCCTATTGAGCATGTGCAAGAATTCACAGAATATATGTATATGCATTTGTGATTGGCTGATGGCTGTCACATGATACAGGAGTGGAAATAGACATAACTTTGAAACTTGTCAGAAGAAAATATGCTACTCATTTGAAGTTCGGACTAAGGGGTCCATTTAGTAAGCTGCGGCAGACAGACATTTTGGGCTTGCGTGCAATCCCACCCATGCCCGTGCACAGCCAGTCACGCACCGGCAGGAGCTGTCAATCTCCCCGGTCGGACGAGACTGGGGAGATTGAAATTCGCCACCTAAGAGGTGGCAGAAGGTTAGGGAAGCAGCGGTGACCGCTGCTTGTTAAATACAGACTCATAGGCAGGTTTTGCCTGCTGAAGGGGTTTGATAAATCGACCCCTAAATGCTATTGCATTGTCTTTTTATTAGTCATTTATTGATTATGCAAATATACTGTATTTACTGGTCCTTTAATAAAGAAATCAGTGTCACAGTTATAAACACAAATGGTAGATTAACTTTGCAAGTTATCTCTAGTCTTGCTGTTTTCCTTTTAAAAGAAAGCAGCTACATTCCCTCTCACCTACATAATGTAGGACAGTATTTACCTTGTCCAAGAAAGGAACGTTAGCAGGCAAGTTAATCAGCTTAATACACAGAAAACCTTGTTTTGTTTGCTATAAAACATTATTTCTAATAGCCACAGGGTTAAAAGTGACTGGATCTGTTTATTAGTGCCATTAGGCTGATAAACAGGGAATCCTGCTTTAACCCTAAAACGAGTTTATCTCCATTGTTGCCGAGCTCCACCTCCCTTCAGCACACACCCCTGAGAGGTATTGGCCGGGCTGATAGTTACTCTAACGCTTGTTGGATTCTCACACAAGTTTCCTTGTTTTTAAACAACTCTTTTGAAATTCTTTGGCATCTCACAAACCAGTTCTGGTGCCTGAAGGCATAACACAAATTGTTTCTGCTGCAATAATTCAGAACACAAATAGTCCTGCTTACTAAAGGCATCACTAACTGATCCTGCTGCCTGAACACTAAGGGCTAGATTTATCAATGCTGAGGCATACAGGGGCTCGTATACGCGCCCCTGTACGCCTCAGCTTGCCTGTTGCGGGGCGAAATTACCCACAGGTAATTAACATTGCACACGAGCGCAATTTTGATCTCACGTGCAATCCCGCCCCCTGCCCGCGCACAGCCAATCACGCGCGGGCAGGAGCTGTCAATCTCCTCGGTCGGACTCGACCGAGGAGATTTCATTTCGCCACAATAGAGGTGGCGAAGATGTTAGGGAAGCAGCGGTCTGGTGACCGCTGCTTGATAAATCGCGGCGAGCAAGTTCTTGTGAGAACTTGCTGCCGCAGGGGCTTGATAAATCTAGCCCTAAGGGCTAGATTTATCAAAGTCATTCTCCTATAATCACGCTCAAAATAACGCATACGCACTGATCCCCATATTCAGTAAACTACTGTGCGCCTTTAATTGCGCAAATCTGAAAGAAATCTGTTTGCCTTCGCCTAGGCGCACGGGCGCGCTCCCGACAGTGCTAATACACATTGCATACAGACATAATTTTAGATGCAGACATAGAAATACGACTTGTTTGGAATTCATCATTGCTTTGCGACGATAGGGAACTGAAATTTCGTCTTCAATTGCATGTTGTATATTTTGTCATACAGACTGAGGCGAACACCATTATAATACATGCTTTTACATCTTCTGATGCAATACTGTCTTCTTTTAACTAATTTTTCAAAGGCTCAGCGACAAAAAGAGACTGTTATTGCAAGAAATTTGCGTTTCCATAGGCGCATATGGATACCAACAGTTTAATATATATATATATATATATATATATATCGATATAATGATATATTTATTTTTGTGATCTTAAATTATCAACATATGGCAAAAACAGCATAGAAACATTATATAATATAAATATAAGCTAAATAGTTACCTAAAAAGCGCTTTCTTAATAATCAAAACATGGCGGCGTAAATATTTATAGGGATGTACTGTGATAAATAGGGAGTAAATGCTTTTGCCGAGAGGCGAAATTTATCATTATTACGCCCCAGCTCGCCTGCGCAAAATTACGTCTATTATTTTTTATATAATTCAGGCGCACATGTGCGCTTCTCCAGAGGCGAGCTGCGGCACAGTTACAGGCGAAGCACATACAGAGTTCACCTAGCCTTTGATAAATCTAGCCCATAAAGTAGACTGGACCCACTTCCTGAAGGCATAACACAGACTAGTCCTGCTGCCTGAACACATAATGCAAATTGGACTTGCCTGAACACATCACATAGACTTACACAGACTTAGCTGCATCAATACATAATGCAAACAGGACTTGTGGCGATTCCTGTCTGTCTGCTCAGAGCAGGTGGACAGGGTTATGGGGCAGCGCTCTTTAGACCGCTGCTTCTTAACTGCTGTTTCTGGCGAGTCGGAAGACTTGCCAGAAACACAGCCCTTCAAGCTCCATTTGGAGCTTGATAAATGCGCCTCACAGACTGGTCTTTCTGTCTGAATGCATAATGCAAACTGGACTTGCTGCCTGCCTGAACAAATAATGCAAACAGAACTTGCTGCCTCAACTCATCACACAGATTGGTCTTTCTGTCTGAATGCATAATGCAAACTGGACTTGCTGCCTGCCTGAACAAATAATGCAAACAGAACTTGCTGCCTCGACTCATCACACAGATTGGTCTTTCTGCCTGAATGCATAATGCAAACTGGACTTGCTGCCTGCCTGAACAAATAATGCAAACAGGACTTGCTGCCTCAACTCATCACACAGACTGGTCTTTCTGTCTGAATGCATAATGCAAACTGGACTAGCTGCCTGCCTGAACAAATAATGCAAACAGGACTTGCTGCCTCAACTCATCACACAGACTGGTCTTTCTGTCTGAATGCATAATGCAAACTGGACTTGCTGCCTGCCTGAACAAATAATGCAAACAGGACTTGCTGCCTCAACTCATCACACAGACTGGTCTTTCTGTCTGAATGCATAATGCAAACTGGACTAGCTGCCTGCCTGAACAAATAATGCAAACAGAACTTGCTGCCTCGACTCATCACACAGATTGGTCTTTCTGTCTGAATGCATAATGCAAACTGGACTAGCTGCCTGCCTGAACAAATAATGCAAACAGGACTTGCTGCCTCAACTCATCACACAGACTGGTCTTTCTGTCTGAATGCATAATGCAAACTGGACTTGCTGCCTGCCTGAACAAATAATGCAAACAGGACTTGCTGCCTCAACTCATCACACAGATTGGTCTTTCTGTCTGAATGCATAATGCAAACTGGACTTGCTGCCTGCCTGAACAAATAATGCAAACAGGACTTGCTGCCTCAACTCATCACACAGACTGGTCTTTCTGTCTGAATGCATAATGCAAACTGGACTTGCTGCCTGCCTGAACAAATAATGCAAACAGAACTTGCTGCCTCCACTCATCACACAGATTGGTCTTTCTGCCTGAATGCATAATGCAAACTGGACTAGCTGCCTGCCTGAACAAATAATGCAAACAGGACTTGCTGCCTCAACTCATCACACAGACTGGTCTTTCTGCCTGAATGCATAATGCAAACTGGACTTGCTGCCTGCCTGAACAAATAATGCAAACAGAACTTGCTGCCTCGACTCATCACACAGATTGGTCTTTCTGCCTGAATGCATAATGCAAACTGGACTTGCTGCCTGCCTGAACAAATAATGCAAACAGGACTTGCTGCCTCAACTCATCACACAGACTGGTCTTTCTGCCTGAATGCATAATGCAAACTGGACTAGCTGCATGAACTCATCTCACAGACTAGTCCTGCTGCCTGATCATATAACACAGACTGGTCCTGCTGCCTGAGGCTGAATATATAACACAGACTGGTCCTGCTGCCTGATCATATACTACAGACTGGTCCTGAGTGCAGTTTGGCTACTCGAAGATGAGCAACGGTACACATGAGGTAAGGACAGACAAATTAGTATAAACTTTTAGATGCCAATAAGGGGTGGCTATAGATCTTTAAAAAAAGAAAAGTGAAAATCTGCATATCTAAGGTTGATAGGGTTAAAGCTTATCATTTCCTGATGTTTATCCCTACATTTTATATTTAAATCCCAATTTACCTCTCTCCTAGTCGTAGACTATGAAAAAGAAAAGGTCATGATAAATGGAATTCAGAATATGCAACCCCCAGTTTTACCACAGCGCTACAAACTACAAAGGTGCCATTTAACCTGAATGTGCAAGATAGTGCTTTACTTATATGTCTAGTGCTCTACACACAACAAGGAGAGAGGTAAAGGAGGAAAAAAGGGGAGCACTGATTGATGCATTTTGATATTTTTCTC